>NW_026930936.1:0-431180 GCF_032062105.1 Saccostrea cuccullata
GAGAACCCTTCTTCCAGAATTGTGAATTTTAATGCCCCTGGGTCAGGGGTACCAAAGAGGGGGTCTACTTAAATACTGAAAATGAATTAATTGTTTGAAATCTGGTCCTTGGCATATGTGTATTAATCAAACATTTTTGATACGAAAGGATTCCCTTTGACCTAGGTTCAGGGCTTCATGTATGGGAGGGGCGCTACTGATTATTGCTGAAAATTACTGATTGGTTGTAAACTAATGCATTTTTTGTTCCCCTACCCTGCCTATAGGTATTAAGTAACCAAACTAAACAATTGCTAAGTGTATATTTATGATGAGCAATGGTGCCTCTTTCAAAGTTGTGAATGCCGTGACATTTAGTTTAAAACATGAACCAAATTCAATCATTGGAAAGTTGTTGCATGATGCTCAGGTGACCTATAAGGCCCATGGGCCTCTTGTTTTAATGAAGGATCACTCTCTCTTCCATGTGAAGATAAAAAAAGAAAAAGTAAAAACTAATGTGAAAGCTTCTTGATAGTGTTGATTCAAGTTTATACAAAATTAATGATGATCCCATTCCAGTGGAGAAACTAAGGGTGATAAAGAACTTCAAAAATCTTCTCAAGAACAGCAATGCCATGATCGTATCTATATATGGAATGTATTCATAGGTCGTGTTGATCCACATTTTTTTTCAAATCCTGGCCTCTGAGGTTCCCTAACATGATGTGGCCACTATGGCTTATCAAAGTTTTAAATGTCATCGTGTATGAATTGGAAAATTCTTTAAATTTTAAGATCTTCTGAAGAAGAATAGAAAGGAAGTGGCTAATCATATTTTAATATACAGAGCATTTTCAGGTAGAGTAGATTCAAGTGTGTTCAAACCATGACCCCTGAGGACAGAATGGGGCCACAATGGTAATAAAATTTTATATGGAAATATGTAGGGAAAAGAATTTGCTAACAAAGAAAAAGGGCCACAGTTACTTGGGTGAGCACTGTGGCCTATAGGCCTCTTGTTAGTCAAAAATACAAATGAAATATATTTTTCATATTTATACCACATTGAATAGAAGTATGAGTGTGTGTGTGAAAAATATCATTGTAGTTTCATAGTGCATGTATGTGTATCTAATCATTTTGGACTCTTAAGGTAATTTTTCATGAAAGTCTGTCAAATGGCATGATCAGTACCGGTATAAGATAGAATTTTGTGTTTGTTGAAAAGTAATTGGAATGGATTTTTTTTTCATCCATGAAAATTTACTCTGAAAGATAGTAGTCATCCATTTCGGAAGCAGTTTAGTACTGTAACGGTACTGCGTTTGTTTGTTTGTTTTTTTTTTTAAATTATAAATATTAACAATGTTTATGCCTTTTTTATTCATTTCAAAATCTATTGATTAAAAATGACAAATTTCAGTTTTAATGAGACAAGCAAAAATGATTTCTTATACCTTAAACAGAAAATCTGGAATGCCAATATTTTTAGTATGTAATTTGTAAGTTCACAAGAAGTCAATTTATATTGTGCTTTTTAAAAATATATTCAAAGTAATGAATGTGTGAATATCTTTTACTAAATATTATGCATAATAATATACATGTATATGCTTAAATTAAAACAAAAAATTATTCGAAAAAATAAAGGCGATAAAAAATTTGATTATCAAGATGTAGCTTAATCATGTTTATATAATTACATGTATACTAGTATATCAAAATAAATGAAACATTTAAAAAAAATAATAAAATAAGTTTTATTTGACAACCAACATCTTGGTGCAGGTGCTTCTATTTGTACAGCCCGATGATACAATGGAATGCTCTGCGTGACATATTTCCATTATTATTTATTATTTATACACATGTGAACACAATATAAAATTTTTAACTGACACCAAAAAATATACATCTCTGTATATAAGTCCATTTTGAACAAACTTTCAAAGAAAATAGCACGTTTCTTTTGTTATAACGCCCTGAAAAAAAGAAAATACACTGTAATCAAATATCAAAAACAACGGCATCAAATAGACCACAAAAATAAACTTCTATTAGCATTAAAATTATTTCCCCAAGAAAGCGTCTAAAGAAATTAAATTCATTGTTATAAATAAAAAAAACTTTTATTGCTAAACTGTGCATATGCTTAATAAACTTTCTGTGCATTCTTTTACCTTAAAATTTCAGTGATCAATTAACATAAATCAAAATTAATAAATTCATTTAATATGAAAAACGGGAAGATATGATGTTTTTAACCTTTCTTTTCATAAATAAAAATTCCATGAACCACATGCATATAGTATGGGGAATTTTTTATTTATGTAAAGAAAGGTTAAAAACGTCATGCGCGTGTGGAATGTATGATCATCAAATAATTCGATTCAAAAACAAATGCAAAAAATAGCTGAAATATTTGATAAAAAAATGTCTGATTGCTGACAAAAAGGCTCGTGATTTAACGCCATGCACGTGCTGAAATCCTGGACTTACATGTATGTAACCTGATAAATCAAGGTTTTAGTAGATATTTATACATGTAATATTGATATAAAAATATATAAATGCCAGGTTCATAAAAAGGTGACAAATTAATTCATAAACTTCAAAACATTATACGCGTGATGTCTGTCTATTCCGTGGTTGTCATATCGACGATTTGTCGTATGCATAATATTTTTCCGAAAAGGTGTCATACATGCATGTGGACTCTAAAATTTTGATCATCTAAATGAATGTTGGTTTACATATAGACCACAGCTGTCGATTCTTTTATGGTTGCATTATAAAATGTGCACATGGGAAAATGGCAGGTGAAATTATTTTGTCACAATATAGTTATATTTGTCTGAAGGGACGTCATATTGAGACTGATTTTGTAATATTAAAACATAATTATACATGTACATGTACATTTGGATATAGCGGACGGCTAACTAGTATTCAAGCTCAAAGTCTTTTTAAACTAAACAAATCGGGAGCAGTCAAAAGCATCATATTTTTGATCAGGTGCCACTGATATGGAGGAAAAAACATCCACAGTCGATAGGTCACATCCGCTGTGTGCCCCTTGTCATGATTGGGCGTAAATAATACCCTAACAATTAATATACGAAAAACACCAGTCAGCATTAGACCTAATGGTAGACTGTATTTGCTTATCGAATAGTGGAACGTGCGCGAATATGACTTCAAAATTTAACAAGACTGTTGAACTTCTTGTTTCATCAACTTGTTGATCAGTACATTGCCTCATTTGAAAATTGAGCATACGTGCTTGAGCATGCTCTTGCTTACTGAATCAAGAGGGAGAAATTGTAACCCCTGTAGACTCTGATATGGGTACATATTGCTATGTAAGAAATGGAAGTTGTCGATGAAAAAGTTGATCATCACGTTAATCAAAAAGTTTCTATGTAATTTTTTTCTTGTATGATATCAAAATAGAAACATATGTCAGACTCTGTGGTGCCAAGATATGAATGGAAGTAACTATAAAGTTAACTAGGGCTAATTGTAACGGGGACCGTTACAGATGTTCCCCAAACGCTCCCCAACTCCCTTTTGGTGCCATATTCGCTGCAAGCGCTATTAAATAAGACACACTTTATGCAATAAATTTTAGCATTGCACGCGTGCTCATCTGAATGCATGTGCGTAATGACCATATCGTTTTGTCTACACTATTTATATATTTTAATATACTTAATATCAAATCAATTAATGCAGAAGTATTAAGAAATAAACTCATTTAAGCGTATTTTTAATTTTATTCATTTCACGTGCATGCACGTGCATGAGGACTATACATTCTTGTAGGAGTCTATTATGTCTGTCTATGTTCTAAATCCCATCCTGTTTGGTTGAAAAACAAGGGAGTTATAGCCATTTACATTTTTAGCCAATAAGATTACAGCACACGTGCATGCGCGTGTTTTCACGATAATTGTTATACATAATATTGTAGTACATCCTAAAGTATGTATATATTTTAGATTTCATAGCATTTCGTCAAAAAACAGAAAAAATATTGAGATTTTTGTTTCAGCCAATCAGTGCATGTATGTGCATGATGACCATACCTTCTTCTAGGAGTCCATTATATGTGTCTATGTTCTAAATCCCATCCTGTTTGGTTCAAAACCAAGGGAGTTATAGCCATTTAAAGTTTAAGCCAATCAGATTGTAACGCACGTGCATGCGCGTGTTTTCAAGACAATTGTTATATATCACATTGTAAAGCATCCTAAAGTATGCCTATATTTTAAATTTCTTATCATTTCGTCAAAAAACAGAAAAGATATTGGGATTTTTGTTTCAGCCAATCAGAGCGAAGCGCATGTGCATGCGCGTGAGTTCGTGCTAATTTGACAGTGTCATATTATCTACACTATTAATATATCTTTATAGAATGAGTTTCAAATCATTTCATTAAAAAATGTAAAAGTTATAGCTATATTAAGTATATCGGTCATTTCACTCATATCACGCGCACGCACGTGCATGCGTATGCGCGCAAAATGACCTTCGTTCCGCACACCTACACTACACACCTATTAACCCTAAAAAGGTTTTAGCTTAGTTGGGTGAACAGTTTCTGAGAACACTCGCGGACAAAAAAGTACCGGAGAACAAAGAAGAAAAAAAAGAATAATAATAATAATAATAACTAGTGCTAATTGTAACGGGAACCGTTACAGATGTTCCCCAAACGCTCCCCAACTCCCTTCTCGTGCCATATTCCCTGTAAGTTTCATTAAAGAAGGCAAAATCTATGCATTTAAGACGTAAACAACGTTTTCCCAAAAGTATACCAAGTATTTCAAATATAAGCAATGCAGGCGTGCGCATGTGATTACATGAGCGTAATGACGATAACATCTTGTCTACACTATTTTAGTCATATGCACGTGCACGCACGTGCATGATGACCATACCTTCTTGTAGGAGTCCATTATGTCTGTCTATGTTCTTAATCCCATCCTGTTTGGTTAAAAAACAAGGGAGTTATAGCCATTTAAAGTTTAAGCCAATCAGATTGCAGTGCACGTGCATGCGCATGTTTCCACGACAATTATTATATATCATATTGTAGGACATCTATGCCTATGCCTATGTTTTAAATGTAAAAGCATTTTGTAAAAAAACAGAAAAGATATTGAGATTTTTGTTTCAGCCAATCAGAGCAAAGCGCACGTGCACGCACGTGCATGCATGTGAATGCTGACCATACCATCTTGTAGGAGTCCTTTATGTCTATCTATGTTGTAAATCCCATGCTGTTTGGTTGAAAACCAAGGGAGTTATAGTCATTTAAAGTTTCAGCCAATCAGATTGCAGCGCACGTGCATGCGCGTGATTTCATGAAAAATTTTATATATCATATTGTAGTACATCCTAATACATGTCTATGTTATAAGTTTCAAAGCATTTCATCATAAAACAAAAAAGATATTAAGATTTCTGTTTCAGCCAATCAGAGCAAAGTGCACGTGCATGCACGTGAGTTCATGCAAATTTGACCATGTCATCTTATGTACACAACTTATATATCTTTATAAAATGAGTTTCAAAACATTTCATCAAAAAATATAAAAGTTACAACCATATTAAATATATCAGCGCGTATACTCATTGCACGCGCCCGCACGTGCATGCGAATGCGCGCAAAATGACCTTCGTTCGGCACATCTACACAACATGCCTACTAACCCTAAATAGGTTTTAACTTAGTTTGGTGAACAGTTTCTGAGAACACTTCCGGACAAAAAAGTACCGGAGAAGAAATAAGAAGAAAAAAGAATAATAATAATAATAATAATAATAACTAGAAACGATCTCGTTGCGAGCAACGAGAGGTCTTCCGTCCGTTTCAGGAAAAGAACCTAAAATCGAGCTGAAAAAGTGATAAAAAATTTGGTCACAAAGGGGATTTAACCCAGGTCGCCAGCGTGAAAATCCGACGCGCTTTTTTCCTCTTTATTCCCAACATGCTTAAATTACGCGTTTGAGTCCACTGCTCTAAATGTACTTTAGTATACTTCTTCAACAATACACCTGTCTAAGAATCATGAAAGGCGCGCCACAATTTATAATTTTGCGCCAAACGCCACAAGTTAATCTGCACGCCTTTTCTATGGAATGTTTCATTAAATAGGTGTGATAGCTTCAATAGAATAAAGAGAAAGGAACGTTCTTTAAGCCTAAATTTCGAGGTTTAGAATATATATTTAACAAATTGTACATATTCCATGTCATATATAGATAAGTAACACAGAAGAAGTGAAATGGTAATTATTTTTAACTTTTTTTTAATTACCCGTTTATCCCCAAAGTGAACTAACCCGATTCTTTACACCTTCATGAAAAGGTAGAAATGGTTCGATGAAAGACATGTCTCGCCCTTTAACGGTCAAGGAATCAGATTTCATTTATGTTCAATGTTCAATATCTTTGAGATAACAATGTTAATATAAACTCCATTAGACGATTTTATTTAAAAAAGGATTTTTTTATTTTTGTCTCTTGCATTACTTTAATATGACTCAAGTGTGCGCGGAAAACACAGTGGTTACTTTTGTGAAAAACGAATAAATTTTAAATACTGCTCTAAATATAGTTATGTATACAGTACGCCTGCAACAGTACACCTGTCTAAGAATCATAAAAGGCGGGCCACTATTCATAATCTGGCAACAAACACCACGAGTAAATATTCGTGCCTATCCTTTGGACTGATCTATCAAATAGGTGTGATAGCTTCAATTAAATTAAATATTAAATTAAACAACTTTTTATCGCCTTTATTTTATTTCGACGTTAAGAAAGTAAAAACACATTGCACACACGTATCTAGCCCAATTACACCAAAGCAGTAAACGGAAATTAAGTTTTAAGATTGTCACTGAATTGCAGTGTACTAATAGGTGAAAGTCCACGTAGTGTTTTTACTTTCCATGTATCATTTAGTCAAACGCGCAACTGACTCCATAAGCCCCTACTCGCGAAATGGCGGCGTTGACAGAGAGAGCCGCCATCTTGGGTCCGCTTCAGATTTTCAAATATTAATATCTAGAGTTCAGATTAACCAATGTTCAAACAAATTATATAGTAGGCATCTATAGAAGAGTCACTATTAATATTCCCAAAATGAATGAAAAATATTGGAAAACCAAAAAGTTAGAAAATACGATTTTTTCAATTTGCATATCCTAACGACAGGAAGTATTGACGACGAACGAAAGGTCGCGTCCTGGCTAGTATCTATCACGATCTATAATCCCTGAAAATTTCACTTTGATATCTCTTACCGTTTTAAAGTTATATCGAGGACAAAATGTCATTTTAATTTCAGGAAATTGTCCATAACTTGGCACCGGAAGTGACTTTCCAAAAAATCTCTCGGATATAATAAATTCATGTTACAACACATTTGTTCTGAAAATTTCATTTAATTTCAGGCTGTAGTCTTTGAGAAATCGCGTGCACAAAATTAAAAAGTCAAAAAAATAAGAAAAATAATAATAATAAGAAACAATAGAATCACTATAAGGTCTTCCGTGAAGACGGAAGACCTTAATAATAATAATAAGAAACAGAGTAAAAACAATATGTTCCCCAACTTCGTTTGGGGAACATAATAATAAGAAACCGAGTAAAAACAATATGTTCCCAAACTCCGTTTGGGGAACATAATAACAAAGAAATATAGAAAATTACACTCTGATCTAAATATATTTGCTACTTCTGCCTCCTTTCCATGTCCATTTTCATCTCCAAGCAGGATAGACAGCAATAACGACCCCAATGGGAACAGAAGAGTTCAGCCTCAGTGACGTCATACAGTCGTCTGTAGAACGAACAGTTATCATCACCGATCTGTTTATCTAAGCAAGCATAGTTACCTGTAAAAATGATGAAAAAATGAAGTTAGTTATGGAATTTAAAATTTAATATGATGCACTTGTACATCTAAGCTAAAAAAATAAATTCAGTTGTACGTGTCTTAGGGATGTTCTTTCATCACTCGAAAAACTTCATGAAAACGTCGCAAAGTTAGAAAATATTTACATCCACTGAATATTTTCTCTTGAGCAAAGGCTGTTCCATGAATGAAACGTACTAGGATGTATTAATAATACAATTATTAATCTTTTAAATCATACTTTTAAATGAATATTTATGTAGGTATAAATTTAAGTAATAAAATGGTTTTTTTTGTTTGTTTGTTTTTTTTTTGTTTGATTGTTTTTGTTTGTTTGTTTTTTTTTTTTTTTTTTTTTTTTGTTGTTTTTTTTTTTTTTGTTATTAGTACGAAAATTAACGTCGCAGCTATTGCAGAAAAAATTACATAACCCGCTAATTCTATATTCAAATAAACGCTACTTTTGATATCTTGAAAAATAATTCTGACATTATCTTGAAGTATATATACTTTTTTTAAGTGGAACAAAATTTTCTTTTTATTAAGAGTTTTGAAACAAAGCACTCTCAAAAGGCATCCTTAAATTATTATTTATGCATTCAATGTATACAGAAGTTCAGTTAAATTTTATTCAGAAAATAGTACGTATTGGAAATCTTAAAAATAATTTTACAAATTCTTTAAACGATTCCTCACAGCTAGTGGATGCTTTCTTTTATCACAATTATTATTACAAATGAATTCAGGTTCTTCTTCTAAAAAAAAAAAAGGAGTAATGCATTGTGCATTCACGAAAAAAAAATCATTTTTTTTTATTTACAGAGTGTATCAAACTGTCAATTACATTGTATATATATATAGCAAAAACAAATCTACACAATATTACCTAATTGAGGAAATGACACTGCCACGTGTACCTCCAAACAGATTAGGCACGCCCACACAACAGTGTATATCTTCATTGCTGGTACAGTTGTAAGCTACAGGCTTCTCTCTCCTATGTCTGAAGGGTGGGGGTTAATCGGTCCAAGTTCTCTATACAGACAACACCAACTGTCAATGACCCACATTCCATGAATTTCTTTTCACTTGTTATTTTTGAATTTTTATGCAAATCTTGTTACATGATTAATCAGTTCGTCTGTTTGAGTTTCCTTAGGAGTGGATAAACATAAAGATTATTACAGAATTTGGCAGGAAAATAGCTCGATTTAATGTGTGTCTGTGTAAACCTTGTTTTGCAGAATTCTTCTGCATGTTTATGCAAAAACTATCGTCATTTCAGGTTTATACATTTGAGGTTTTTCTAAACTGTTACTTTCTTGAGAAAAAAAAAACCCAGGTATGGTGTTAAATTGCCATTGGGCCACTTGACTTAACTTTAAGGTACATAGACCTTCATACATGTGGATATGAACAAAGTACATGTATATAAATGATTCACATACAGCTGCTTTTCAAAATACATTAATATGAGAGAAAAAATATCCTAAACCTCTTTCGGATGTATCCATTTTATGCCTTTTACTGAGTATTTCCCGCCTAAGCTTACACTTGAGTATACCAGAAATTTTGAAGAGGCGTTTGAGGTGATACAAATGTCACACCAATATACATTTATTGATTGAGTTCGAGGGCAACATGCATTTTGTCGGACCCAAGAACCAAACTGTCTGCCTGCAGCCGTTAGCCTGAATGCAGACAGTTTGGTTCGAGGGTCGACAAAATGCATTTAACCCACGAACTCAGTCATGCAATAAATGTTTTGTTATACCTTTCATTTTATTTTATTTTTTGCCATACATGTATTCTGTACTGTCTTCCGTGATGTAACAATTCAGGCCAGTCGCTGTTGAACACCAACGAATGAAAAGGCGGTCCAACATCGATTTTTATATGCCCGCTCACCAAAACATTAGAAATGTTAGACTTTTTTTCGTATAGATTTGTATAGGAACAAATTGTTAAAGGTATAACAATGTCTTCTATTCTTTCCTATCAAAGCACCACAAAAAAGATTTTAAGAAAAATATTTTTCAATTCAACAATGATATATTTCAGACATCAATGATAAATAGACGAACAAATATTATTTATTTCTGAAACGAGACCGGCAGATGACAAATGAGTTAACGATACAAGGATATCAATATTCCATTTAAAGGAAACATTTCTCATATTTTACTGTCGATACAATCTCTTTGTGTATCTTGCATCGAATGGTGAATGAATGTTGACTGATATTTCACACAAACTGGTAGGCCATTATATTCTCACTGTGACTAGGGGCATGTAGCAGTTGTGTTCGAAACCTTCATGAAACCTGATCCTGTTTCCATTTTATAAGTCTGTGGTAGCTCTGCTCTACGAGGGCTGTTCAATAAATAATGTCCTCGGTGCTCGGAAAGAAGCAAAAGACGCTTTTCAATGATTTAGTCTTTATGATTTAACTTCATATACTATTTTAATTAAAACATGTTTGTAACATTTTTTATCCAATTTCTGATTGTTTTTATAACTCATTTTTGGGTATGACCTTTAGTATACTGGAAAATGGCAGATCCTATGATTTCCTGGACTTGTTTCTTTCTTCTGAAAGGTGTTTTTTTTTCAAGTTTGGAAATAGAAACAAGTCAAAAGGTCAAAGATCTGGCGAATATTGTTAATGTGAAAAAACATTGACTTTCTGTTTAGCCCGAAAACTCCTTTACTCTTCAGGGCGTGCGGGTTTGGACGCTTTCATAAAGAAATTTAATGTAGTGGATTCCTGATTCTGGGTCCTTCCTCTAATAAACCTTTCAATTTTTTTGCAAAGAATTTGCATTCTAGACTCCTCCAGAAATTAAACTGTCTCCCCGAATACGAATTTGAACAACAAAACCACTAATATTTAAGAAAATTGCATATAAATCTGTCTTTGTGCTCTTGCAATTCTTTGCTCTTGTCAGACCTTCGCTGTTTTTATCAAGTACATCTTATGGTAAATGTTGTTTTGGGGGTTTCAAGCAATAGATTCAAGTTTGATTACCTGTTTGAATATCAAATAAAAGTGGATAACCACAATAGACCCTTTTCCTATGACATATTTTGTCTATGAGTTATTCCCCTTAGCCGCCATATTGTAGGGCAACATTCTCAGATCCCTTTTTTACTTAACCAAGTACTTTTTATTTAACCAAGTTCAATTTGTTATGCTGGTTACTGAGGTAAAGATAATGCTATTTTTTAGCTCTACTGGTCAGAGACCAGAAGAGCTTATGCGATAGTAATGCGTCCGGCGTCCGTCCGTCTGTCTGTCCGTCTGTCTGTAAACAATTTTTCAAAACGCTACTCCTCCTACAATTTTAGTCTGATTTCAATATAACTTGGCACACAAGTAGACTACACTAAGATACGTAGAATAGTGCATCGGTTTTTAATTTCGATGAACGGTGTTGCCATGGTTACTAAAAATAGAATTTTCTGTGAAATTCATTAAAAACGCTACTCCTTCTACAGTTTTGGTCTGATTTCAATATAACTTCGCACACAAGTAGACTACACTTAGATACATAGAATAGTGCATCGGTTTTTGATTTCGATGAACGGTGTTGCCATGGTTACTAAAAATAGAATTTTCTGTGAAATTCCTTTAAAACGCTACTCCTTCTACAGTTTTGGTCTGATTTCAATATAACTTGGCACACAAGTAGACTACACTAAGATACATGGAATAGTGCATCGGTTTTTGATTTCGATGAACGGTGTTACCATGGTTACTAAAAATAGAATTTTCTGTGAAATTCCTTTAAAACGCTACTCCTTCTACAGTTTTGGTCTGATTTCAATATAACTTGGCACACAAGTAGACTACACTAAGATACATGGAATAGTGCATCGGTTTTCGATTTCGTTGAACGGTGTTACCATGGTTACTAAAAATAGAATTTTCTGTTAAATTCTTTAAAACGCTACTCCTCCTAAAATTTTGGTCTGATTTCAATACAACTTGGCAAACAAGTAGACTACACTAAGATACATGGAATAGTGCATCGGTTTTTGATTTCGATGAACGGTGTTACCATGGTTACTAAAAATAGAATTTTCTGTGAAATTCTTTTGAAATGCTACTCCTTGTACAGTTTTAGTTTGATTTCAAAATAAGTTGGCACACAGGTAGACTACACAAAGATACATAAAATAGTGCAATGGTTTTTGATAAGTACAAACCAGTAGAGCTACAGTCTCGACAGAGACTTCTGGTCTTATGAATATACATTTTTTAAAGCCTCTATTAATTCATGATTATAAGATTGTGAATTTTTCCCCCATATATTTCTTGCATGCATGCTTAAAATTGGTTGCCCAAAGAGGTAAATTCACTACTTTGCCCTACAAGATGGCGGCTAAGGGGAATAACTCCTAGGCAAAATATGTCACAGGAAAAGGGTCTATTACTGATATTCTAAAATAACTGTTAGGACATTCGTACAGGCTGTCGTTTTCACTTTTATTTTTTACCGTCAAACGTTTCTTAAAAACAGAGTAAACTACTCCCGAAATGATGAAAATAAAATTTTCTATGTGTCTTAAAGTCAATCATACATCATCAAATATTATTTGTTGAAATTTGGCAAACGGTACACGAGTTGTTATAATTTTTTGTTGACAAAGACGGCACCCATTTTTGATGCCCATTAAATAATTTTTTTATCATTGAAATCCACCTGCTCATTTGTATATAAAACAGGCATTGGTTGCTTTAAATTTCACATACTTCGGTGAATATTTCTTGATCCGAATAGCCCTTGTTTTCCAGCTTCTCACAATGAAACTATGAGATGAAAAGTGGTCACATTAACTGTTATAAATTCATTAAAGATTCAATGATAAGAGAAAGTCAAGCTTAATGTCATATGATATCTGTATTGTATGTCATACAGTTCAGGACATTATTTATTGAACAGCCCTCGTATAATACTCAAGTTGGAGCATGATTACTATAGATATCGTTATATTTCATAGTTTGACCAGCATATAATTCTTATTTAAAAAAAAAATGAAATTTCAGTGCACCATAAGATGCTCTTCATTATAAGTATTTAAAAGTAATGCGTACTTTCATTTTGAAAAGAGTCATGCATGAAAATATCTTCTTAGGAACAACAAATTCGATTGGAGTTGTATCATATTTATTTACCAATGACAAAATAATTACAGTGCTCGATTTCCAGCTAGCTACTCTATACATATGGAATAATTCCAAAAGATAGTACCCATATATTTTCTAAATACAATGTACTTTCATTATCAAAGATTACAAATCTATCTATTAATAGAACTATTAATAGAATAATCAGTATTACAACCATCAACGGACAAATGCACGTGAAACAAATACATGTACACAATTATACAAAATTAAATACATTACATAATTTATCCAAGGTTAGTGTGGGCACAACATATAGTAGACCTCTCGGGATGAATATAAGTATAAAACATATAAAAAATTGAGGTAGTTATTTTCATAAACAGTATTTCTTCAGTTTTTTGGTTTCCTGCGTGGCGCAGTGGTTAGAACGTCTAGTGTTGTAAGGTAAGGGGTTGATTTTTACGCCGCGGGTTCGAATCCCACTGTGGGACGTGCTTCGGATGAGACCGTATAAACCGAGGTCCCGTTTCGAAGTAGGGGCTGGCACGAAATAGATCCCTCCTTGCTCAATGGCCCTGAGTACCGAGTAATAATTTAATTTTAGTTGTAAAACGTCATTTGATTGGGAAAAAGATTAAATCCATTCGCGGTTTATAATGCGTAAAATGCCCCAAGTTATGTTATATCGTATAACAAAAGTTGAAATAAGCTTCATTCCTTTTTAGGACAAAATTTGCAGCTCTCTATCGGCAAGTGGTCGCGTCGCCATATGAGTGAAAAATTCTCCAGAGGGGCGTTAAACAATATACAATCAATCAATCTGCGGTTTTTGAATGACAACTTAGAAAGAGGGGGTTGGGTTAAATCGTTCATTTGGTCATTTCTAAACATTGTTTTAATAAGGCACAGGAGAAAATCACAGCTTTATACTGATCGACACCACATTGTTTCCAGTATTTTCTAGATCCCCAGTGGTGTCGTTTACTTTGGTCTCGATGTCGAAACCCTTTTCAGAGGAGGCCTTCTCCGATTCTGTCGGCTGCTCATCGGGAGGAGACATTCCTAACTCTTTATCTTCCTTGGAACCTTCTTCTACTTGTTTAAGCGGAAGGTTGTTCTTTTCATCCAGTTTGATCTTGACTTTATCATCTTTCGATTTTTCTTCGTCATTTCCAGATTCGCTATGCATCATGGGACCGATAATTGACAGGAAAAGAGGTAAAACCCATAGGGCGTGAAACAGACCAAAAATCATCACTATTAGCATAAGCTTAAAGAAAGACAAGAAAATGTAACTTTTGGAAAATATCAACATGAGTATTCCCAAGATGGACGAGAAAGCAGAATTGAATATTGGACCCCCAGACCGAGACAGTGCCTGATGGACCTTTTCCTTCCTTGTATTGCCCGAAACAGACATGTAGGCATGGCAGATGTGGGCGCTGAAATCGACCGAAAATCCAACAGTCATAATAAGATCAATCATTGTAATAGAACTCAAGGTCAGGTCTAAGAAGTGCATAAAACCCACGATCCCTAACAGGATGATTACCAAGGTTACGGTTACTATGACAACAAGGAATATATTTGGCATAAATATGGTTGTTACCACCATCATGACCGCAACAGCGATGCCTAGAGTCTGCATGGTGGCTGGAAATATCTCTACATACTGTTCATAAAAAATAAACCCAGGGGTGTACGCAAAGACTGAGAATTTACACTCGGATGCCAGTTCTCTTACATTTTGCATCAAGTTTCCACTGTCTGTGGTACTTAACATAGGCTCTGACATAACGTGAAATCGGGAAGCAATAATAGAGGTTTCCGAACTATCAAATGCTACATCGTTAGAGAGGTCTGGGCGATACTGCATAAACTGTTTAAGACCATTAATGAAGCTTGTTTTGGAAGAATTATTAAACAGACTAGACTGAGAGTAGACATCTAACCAGAATCTGTCAAAATGAGGGGAAATGTAAACATTGTCCTTTACCTTTTTAATATAAGAAGCCATTTCGTTTTGAACTTCCTGTGTATGATAATTCAGTGTTTTGTCAAAATTGAACGAAACTGGCGTCACATCGTCAAAATACTGCTTGTTCCAAACATTAAACTTGTACAAGTAGGACTTTTCTGAAACAAGATTTTGTAATTCAAGACCTTGCTTAAGATTCAAACATCCATATATGGAGAACCCTAAATACGTAATAAACACTAACAAAATGAAAATCTTTCCGACAAAATTACCCACTAAGAATTGACAAAACTTGGTTGGGTATTTCTGAATGAAGTTGCTGTAATCTTCCGGAGTGTCAGCGGGTCTCCCAGCACAACAGCACTGGTACAGGGTGGATCGCCCTTCCTCTTTCAGCTCTTCTTTGGATTTCGTTTTCAAACAAGTGAAGGCGTGTCGTGATTTGTCGGCTCGTCGTTCGTTGATAACCATACACGGCACGAACAAAGTCAGCTGATTTATGTAACAGAAACACACGGCGACTCCTAAAATAAACGAAAACCAATGAAATTATAGAAATCAACACGGAAAAGCAAAGAATAATCATAATCTAGACTGTGTATCTAAAGGTGCTGATAATTCATGTAATATGAGATACGTCTGCATATACAAATTTATACTAGAAAGTGTACACCGGAGGTTACATTATCTTATTACTGTTGTATTTTGATATCAATACAAAGATCTAGCATTCTAAGAAATGGAAGTAACCATTTGAATTGAATCTTGTTTTACGTCGGTGTGATTTAATAGATAATTCATCAAACAACATAATATTTTTATTTGATATACACTGCATTTAATACCTTTTATCTTTTTTATTTAAAAAACTTTAATTGTCATCAATATTATCGAAATGAAGGATTTTAAAGATGATGGAATTTGAATCTTGTGCAGGATATATTTACAAGATATACATGTACTGGTATACATGTACCAATTATACGAACATAACCACACAATCATAATTACCTGTATATATTGAAAAATTCCTTATGCTAACAAAGCTTGAGCTGGATCCTATGCCAAAGGCTAGAAAATCTGTCAACGACGTGATAGAAATGGAGACACCGCTGGTTGCCATGGCAAATGAAATCCGTTGCTGGATGGTTGTAGGTGTTCCGTCACTTCCGGTGAGTGGTGCATCTGCCAGACCGGAGAGTAAAATAAACACGTCGTCTAACCCGATACCTAAATAGAAATACAAAGTAATGCTAAATGAGAGTTATTACCAACGTATAAGAAGACATATTATATTGATGCTCCTGTTCCAAGTACAACATACATTCTTTTGTTGTGTTGTTTTATATTTTATGCATATTCACCGTACGTATAAAACATCAAGAGAATAGCATAAAAGTAAAAGAATTTCTTAACATCTTTTAACCATAAACACGTTTTAAAACAATATCTAGATAAAGTAACTAAAGAATCAATCATGTAATGAAAACGTTACGTATATATGCAGTAAAGGTATTTTAATTTAAAACACTCTAAAATGACATGTAATTGGCTGTGTATTCTTTGAAGCGATTTTTGCAGAAATAATCATGCATCCGCTAAATATTTAACACATTCAGATATAGCTTCAGCAAATTCGAATTTCGCCAAATATCGTACATACTTAAGAGCTTAAGAATGTTTTTGATTTACAATATGTTTTACGTACCTACGATAAGGAAAGGCATGACACCCACTAGAGACACATACTCCACCCCAGCGGCTGATGTCAGTCCAAAAGAACCCAGGATTGCCAGCACTGTAGCCAGAACACCTGCTCGACCCAAATTCGAGCGATCTGCGATACAGTTGATCCGTGTACCAGTTGTTGCAAGTGACGCATAGGTTAGCATAATTGTAAAGGTGAGTGATATCCAAAGGATATCTCCCGAGACGTTATTGTCGAGTTCAATATCCAGTGACTGGGACGTTGATATCGCGATATCCAGAATTGATGATTCATAGGTTTTCATTTTTGAAATAAATTCTCTCTCCCATAGTTTAGCTGTTTCGTTGTTATAGAGGAGAGAGTACTGCAGACGGACCAAACCGGCAGATAGCAAAGTTCTGTTCACGTGACGCACTTCGCCCAGTCTCCGGGAAATGTCGCTTCTCTCATACACTGGGAAAGAAACCCGTCCTTTGTTGAATGCAGTTAGAAATGTTTCAGTGATAATTTGTTCACCCGATACCAAGCAAGATCCTTTGCTTTTGGCACACACGTCAATTAGAGTTACATTTGACATGACAGAAATAGAATTTTGTATAAAGTTATCAATATCTTTTATTTCGTCTATATACCTTTTTTGAAGGATATTTTCACCTAACTTGGTTCGAAAAAGGATTTCTGTTGGAGAATTAACTTCAATTTGTGCCAGAGGATCGAAATTTTCTCTATAATTCATCTCAAATAAACTTCTAGCCCTGTCCCGGTCAATGCTGGCCTGACTGTTTAAGGGTGTATACAGCACTTCTGTGCTGCCCTCACTCTGTAAGCGTAACAAACCGACCCCCAGAAGCAGATTCGCTGATATAGAGCAGATTAGAACTGGCCAGGGATATTTGGAAACGATGGCCCCGTATTTGGCAAAGAGTTTGCTCACAGCCTCTTCATACCTCGTGTAACATCCCATGTTTATATTTCTGAAATAAATCCGATATCATAAATAAAGAATATTGCAAATAAAGAAAGGATATCAAAAAATTGAATTGTTCAAATCATCCAATCTTGCTAGATTTAAAAGAACACAACCTTGTGACGTATTAGCAAAATTCTGAAACTTACGGTAATCATATAGTTCATTGTTTCCATAAATCAGGAAAAAATACAAACATTCTCGGATTTCACGCCACTGTTAAGATATCATCACCCCTTATTCTTTTTTTCATAACAAGGTATTCTGATTTAAGCTGTGTATAGAGCTTACAGATCGAGTGACAACGGGCAGTCGCGGTGAAGGGGATTGTTGAGAAGAGCTAATTGGTGAATTCACCTCGAGTAACTGTGGTCTTTCTTTGTTTGGGGTATTGAAGGAAATGTTTATGATCTGTCATTATTCGCTTGTTTTTTTTTTTTGTCCGGTCAGTAACTTGTTCTTCAAGGTAATACAATTTTGGAAAATCATCCGTTAATTATTTCCAAATAAAAGCGGATATGATAATTAAAAATGTTTATTCAAATTTGAAACAACAACAACAACAACAACAAAATATATCAATGCACCCTGGAAATAACCAAACTGCATGATAAAACCGTTTTTCCAAAAAAGAGTAAAAGAACACATAATTATGATGGAAAAAAACCTTCGACATTTCAAAGAGTGCAGTACATACCTGTCTTGAAAACGTTAACGGTAATCTAACAACCAAACTCTATGATAAACGTGATGACTTTAACTTTTCTATCGTCAACTTGAACTTCCCTTATACCTTCATCACCTACATACGGAGTTTATATATCTCAGTTGATTCGATACGCAAGAACATGCTCTACGTATGAACAATTTCTACAACGAAGTACATGTAAATGATAGACAACCAAGTTGATGAAACAAGAATTTCATCAGGCTTCTTTAAAATCATCATTTCGTAAGTTTTATGGTCGATACAACGACCTTGTCAGTAAATACAATTTATTATTGAGTCAAATACTGACTGACGTTTTTCATACTAATTGTTAGTCCATTATTTATACACTGAATTGACGACGGATTTTCTCGTTTTTTCCCGATCATGTCAAGGAGCACACGGAGGGTGTGACCGGTTAGCAGGGGATGCTCACTCCTCCATGGCACCTGATCCCACCTCTGATGTTTTGGAAGTCTGTGTTTGCTCTGCTCCTATTTTGTATTGTTTTATGGACCTTTGATCTGAAATACTGTTCGTTATCTCCATATGTTTCGAAGACTTCATTACTCTTAACTTCATATTACCCTTTCATAATGGTGAAAGGTTAGTATACCGAAACTGATGACAATATTTATAGATAAAGTAGATGTGGAAATTTCAATCATATAAACATATAAGTTGTTGGGTATGGAGAGTTATAATAAACACACTCTTTATCATTATCATCATATTCATCATCAATTGATAAATAATTTAATATGAACCCATGTTGAAAGTTATCCGAGACGTTTTCCATCTTGTAATTCGTTTTAATAAAGTAAAATTAATTTGTATAATTTATACAAAGAACATACAATGCATTAGAAACGTGTTCGATATAAGACACTGCTATCAAAATAAACTTACCTTAACAGGGAAGAATCCTGCAAATCAATAAACAGTAGTTTTGTTGGCTTTATAAGATACGATCTTACAAATACGGATGACAAGCAGATTTTAATAAAAACTCGTCAAAAACTAATCCGTGTAATTAGCGGTAACTGAAACCGATAGTATAATAAACCTGGCGAAGCTCGGGTATATGACCTGAGTTTAGGGATACACAGAGGGTAATTATGTTCCCCAAACGAAGTTGGGGAACATATTGTTTTTACTCTGTTTTTTATTATTATTATTATGTTCCCCAAACGAAGTTGGGGAACATATTGTTTTTACTCTGTTTCTTATTATGTCGCCCCGAACGAAGTCGGGGACGACATATTGATATTGTACGCATGTTTTTTTTATCCAGGCTGTTTCTCGGAGATGGCTGGGACAATCTACCTGAAACTTTCCTCAAAGGACGATCACTGGTTGTAGTTGTGCAGTGAGGTCGTTCAGTTCCAATATGTCTACCGTTGCCATGGAAACCTGTAAAAAGCGACAAATTTTGTCCGAGAGTGTTCTCTCTGGTCCCTTAAACGTTCGTCATGAAACTTTTCTTATTTTAAGGATTAGTATCTGTAGTTCTGCAACTCGTATTTAAAATTTTCATATAATCGATTATTGCCATGGAAACCGGGTGAAAGTAAAAATTCTTTAATTTCGATTTTCTCAATAACTACTCAGGCAATCGTTTTGAAACTTTCAATGTTTATTCCTTGCAATGTGTCAAAGTGATTTCTACTTTCAAAATAATTGTAATGAGTCGCTCACGGTTGCCATAGAAACGAAACAGAAAAAAAGATTCAGATGTACACATGTGTTCTCCAAGGTCTAGGTCAAAGGGTCAAAGTTCGTCGTATCCAATAAAAGTTCTTTTCACAAGGATTACATATTTGAAATACGAAAGCCCTAGTACTTACCGTTCAAACGTTATGGCTATTTACTATGTTCAAGACGACCCCCCCCCCCCCTTTTTTTTGAAGCACACAGCCAAGTAGAATACACAGATATAACATATACAACTTACAAGTAACTTTTTAAAATCTTCATTCATAAAATTCAGTTCCCGTCATGTGATATTTTGCCATCATTCATTCTCCTTCTGTTTTGTCTCTTGAATTTATAAATATTTTATTTTATCTATATAAAAAAAAATAACGATTGTCAGCTGCATTTATTATCATTTCGCGTTTTCTTGTATATCTATCACTTGTATATTATTCATTTCATTAGATAGTGCAAGTATAAATTAAAAAATTGGTACGTCATTTCCATAGTTTTTATTCATTCATAAATTCTTTGATCCGCTCCTGATGGTTCGCAAAGCCTTGATCACCACTGTATACAAAACATTCATCTCGCCGAAAATGTTCATGATTCCGCTAAACTGAGAAAGTTCACACATGATTTATCATCTCATAACACACATCAGCTCTCTGCAATGCAGAAATGCTCGAATTGAAGGGGAAAATTCAGGAGTTATTGATGAGAAAAATTCAGGAGTTATTATGTCGCCCCGAACGAAGTCGGGGACGACATATTGATATTGTACGCATGTTTTTTTTATCCAGGCTGTTTCTCGGAGATGGCTGGGACAATCTACCTGAAACTTTCCTCAAAGGACGATCACTGGTTGTAGTTGTGCAGTGAGGTCGTTCAGTTCCAATATGTCTACCGTTGCCATGGAAACCTGTAAAAAGCGACAAATTTTGTCCGAGAGTGTTCTCTCTGGTCCCTTAAACGTTCGTCATGAAACTTTTCTTATTTTAAGGATTAGTATCTGTAGTTCTGCAACTCGTATTTAAAATTTTCATATAATCGATTATTGCCATGGAAACCGGGTGAAAGTAAAAATTCTTTAATTTCGATTTTCTCAATAACTACTCAGGCAATCGTTTTGAAACTTTCAATGTTTATTCCTTGCAATGTGTCAAAGTGATTTCTACTTTCAAAATAATTGTAATGAGTCGCTCACGGTTGCCATAGAAACGAAACAGAAAAAAAGATTCAGATGTACACATGTGTTCTCCAAGGTCTAGGTCAAAGGGTCAAAGTTCGTCGTATCCAATAAAAGTTCTTTTCACAAGGATTACATATTTGAAATACGAAAGCCCTAGTACTTACCGTTCAAACGTTATGGCTATTTACTATGTTCAAGACGACCCCCCCCCTTTTTTTTGAAGCACACAGCCAAGTAGAATACACAGATATAACATATACAACTTACAAGTAACTTTTTAAAATCTTCATTCATAAAATTCAGTTCCCGTCATGTGATATTTTGCCATCATTCATTCTCCTTCTGTTTTGTCTCTTGAATTTATAAATATTTTATTTTATCTATATAAAAAAAAATAACGATTGTCAGCTGCATTTATTATCATTTCGCGTTTTCTTGTATATCTATCACTTGTATATTATTCATTTCATTAGATAGTGCAAGTATAAATTAAAAAATTGGTACGTCATTTCCATAGTTTTTATTCATTCATAAATTCTTTGATCCGCTCCTGATGGTTCGCAAAGCCTTGATCACCACTGTATACAAAACATTCATCTCGCCGAAAATGTTCATGATTCCGCTAAACTGAGAAAGTTCACACATGATTTATCATCTCATAACACACATCAGCTCTCTGCAATGCAGAAATGCTCGAATTGAAGGGGAAAATTCAGGAGTTATTGATGAGAAAAATTCAGGAGTTATTATGTCGCCCCGAACGAAGTCGGGGACGACATATTGATATTGTACGCATGTTTTTTTTATCCAGGCTGTTTCTCGGAGATGGCTGGGACAATCTACCTGAAACTTTCCTCAAAGGACGATCACTGGTTGTAGTTGTGCAGTGAGGTCGTTCAGTTCCAATATGTCTACCGTTGCCATGGAAACCTGTAAAAAGCGACAAATTTTGTCCGAGAGTGTTCTCTCTGGTCCCTTAAACGTTCGTCATGAAACTTTTCTTATTTTAAGGATTAGTATCTGTAGTTCTGCAACTCGTATTTAAAATTTTCATATAATCGATTATTGCCATGGAAACCGGGTGAAAGTAAAAATTCTTTAATTTCGATTTTCTCAATAACTACTCAGGCAATCGTTTTGAAACTTTCAATGTTTATTCCTTGCAATGTGTCAAAGTGATTTCTACTTTCAAAATAATTGTAATGAGTCGCTCACGGTTGCCATAGAAACGAAACAGAAAAAAAGATTCAGATGTACACATGTGTTCTCCAAGGTCTAGGTCAAAGGGTCAAAGTTCGTCGTATCCAATAAAAGTTCTTTTCACAAGGATTACATATTTGAAATACGAAAGCCCTAGTACTTACCGTTCAAACGTTATGGCTATTTACTATGTTCAAGACGACCCCCCCCCTTTTTTTTGAAGCACACAGCCAAGTAGAATACACAGATATAACATATACAACTTACAAGTAACTTTTTAAAATCTTCATTCATAAAATTCAGTTCCCGTCATGTGATATTTTGCCATCATTCATTCTCCTTCTGTTTTGTCTCTTGAATTTATAAATATTTTATTTTATCTATATAAAAAAAAATAACGATTGTCAGCTGCATTTATTATCATTTCGCGTTTTCTTGTATATCTATCACTTGTATATTATTCATTTCATTAGATAGTGCAAGTATAAATTAAAAAATTGGTACGTCATTTCCATAGTTTTTATTCATTCATAAATTCTTTGATCCGCTCCTGATGGTTCGCAAAGCCTTGATCACCACTGTATACAAAACATTCATCTCGCCGAAAATGTTCATGATTCCGCTAAACTGAGAAAGTTCACACATGATTTATCATCTCATAACACACATCAGCTCTCTGCAATGCAGAAATGCTCGAATTGAAGGGGAAAATTCAGGAGTTATTGATGAGAAAAATTCAGGAGTTATTATGTCGCCCCGAACGAAGTCGGGGACGACATATTGATATTGTACGCATGTTTTTTTTATCCAGGCTGTTTCTCGGAGATGGCTGGGACAATCTACCTGAAACTTTCCTCAAAGGACGATCACTGGTTGTAGTTGTGCAGTGAGGTCGTTCAGTTCCAATATGTCTACCGTTGCCATGGAAACCTGTAAAAAGCGACAAATTTTGTCCGAGAGTGTTCTCTCTGGTCCCTTAAACGTTCGTCATGAAACTTTTCTTATTTTAAGGATTAGTATCTGTAGTTCTGCAACTCGTATTTAAAATTTTCATATAATCGATTATTGCCATGGAAACCGGGTGAAAGTAAAAATTCTTTAATTTCGATTTTCTCAATAACTACTCAGGCAATCGTTTTGAAACTTTCAATGTTTATTCCTTGCAATGTGTCAAAGTGATTTCTACTTTCAAAATAATTGTAATGAGTCGCTCACGGTTGCCATAGAAACGAAACAGAAAAAAAGATTCAGATGTACACATGTGTTCTCCAAGGTCTAGGTCAAAGGGTCAAAGTTCGTCGTATCCAATAAAAGTTCTTTTCACAAGGATTACATATTTGAAATACGAAAGCCCTAGTACTTACCGTTCAAACGTTATGGCTATTTACTATGTTCAAGACGACCCCCCCCCCTTTTTTTTGAAGCACACAGCCAAGTAGAATACACAGATATAACATATACAACTTACAAGTAACTTTTTAAAATCTTCATTCATAAAATTCAGTTCCCGTCATGTGATATTTTGCCATCATTCATTCTCCTTCTGTTTTGTCTCTTGAATTTATAAATATTTTATTTTATCTATATAAAAAAAAATAACGATTGTCAGCTGCATTTATTATCATTTCGCGTTTTCTTGTATATCTATCACTTGTATATTATTCATTTCATTAGATAGTGCAAGTATAAATTAAAAAATTGGTACGTCATTTCCATAGTTTTTATTCATTCATAAATTCTTTGATCCGCTCCTGATGGTTCGCAAAGCCTTGATCACCACTGTATACAAAACATTCATCTCGCCGAAAATGTTCATGATTCCGCTAAACTGAGAAAGTTCACACATGATTTATCATCTCATAACACACATCAGCTCTCTGCAATGCAGAAATGCTCGAATTGATGGTGGCATGTCAGATTCGTTTTTCGGTAGAACCTCTAAAATGAAAGTGAAAGAGGGAAATTTCAGAGTTCCCACTGGCGTTACAATACACAAAATAATTAGGCTGATCTTCTTCATAAATTACATTTCCCAAGCTTTTATGATAGGAAAGATACTGCCAATTAACAAGTATGAGGCTCAGTTCAGTACATCTGCCAGATTTCGTTTATGCAAGTCTGCAAATTGAGGAACTTGTAATTTTCCTGCACTACTTTCTTCTCCTACCGATTCTAAAAATAATGAGAGGGATGTACCGAATTAAGGTCTTCCGTTTCCAATGGAAAGGACTGATATAACTCAAAGGTTTTCAAACTTAGCGTATGGACTTTTGTTTTAGTGATGATAAAAATGAAAGTCTTGTCTAATACGGGGCGACATATGCTATTGCTTGCAATAGCAGACTTTCTAGTTATTATTCTTATTATTATTATTTTTCTTCCTGGGAAAATTTTGTCCGCGAGTGATCTTGTAAACTACACATCCGACTTAGGTGAAACCTTTTTAGGGTAAGTAGGCATGTTATGTAGATTTGCGGAACGAAGGTCATTTTGCGCGCACGTGCTTGCAAGAGCGTGCACGTGCAACACGTGAAATGACCAATATACTTGAAATTGCCGTAACTTTTATATTTTTCGATGTAATGCTTTGATATTTAGAATATAGAGACATATTATAAATATAGATAAGATGACATTGTCAACATGCCATTTTGCGCGCACGTGCTTGCAAGAGCGCGCACGTGCAACACGTGAAATGACCAATATAATGGATATTACCGTAACTTTTTTATTTTCTGATGAAATCTTTTGAAATTTATAATGTAGGGATATATTAGTAGCGTAGACAAGATGACATGGTCAAAATACCAAGATGTCACGCGCATGCATGTGCGCTTCGCTCTGATTGGCTGAAACTAAATTCTCAATATCTTTCTTGTTTTTTGATAAAATCCTTCGAAATTTTGAACACAGTCAAACATTATGAAGATCTACAGCATGATATATAAGAATTATCATAAAAGCATGCGCAAGCACGTGTTCTGCAATGTGATTGGCTGAAACTTGAAATGCCTGTAACTTTCTTGTTTCTCAGCAAAACATGATGAAATTTAGAATATGAATAGGTATAATGGATTCCTACGTGATACTACTATGTTTGCATGCACTTGCGCATGCGCAATGCGTAAAATGATCAATATATTTGAAAAACGGTGACATTAATAATTTTATGATTTTTTATTGGTTCTTGGAATATATAAAGAAATGTTAATGATTTAGCAACATGCCATGATCACCTTGCATGTGCAAGCACGTGCTTTTGCGTGCAGTGCGTTAAATGACAAAAAGTTTATATCATTGTAGCTTTTAAAATTCTTTTATGAAATCCTGCAATACTGAGCATATTAAAAAAGTTTTAAAGGAAATTGGCACAAAAAAGGAGTTGGGGAGCGTTTGGGGAACATCTGTAACGGTCCCCGTTACAATTAGAACTAGTTTTTCTTCTTCTTCCTGGGTACTTTTTTGTCCGCGAGTGATCTTGTAAACTGTTCATCCGAAGTAGGTAAAACCTTTTTAGGGTTAGTAGACATGTTATGTAGATTTGCGGAATCAAGGTCATTTTCCGCGCACGTGCTTGCAAGAGCGTGCACGTGCAACACGTGAAATGACCAGTATAATAGATATAGCCGTAACTTTTCTATTTTTTGACTATATGCTTTGAAATTCAAAATATAAGTATATATTAGTTGTATATGCATAATGACATGTTCCTCGCGCACGTGCTTGCAAGAGCGCGCACGTGCAACACGTGAAATGACTAATATAATAGATATAGCCTCAACTTTTCTATTTCTTGATGAAATGCTTTGAAACTCATAATATAAGGATATATTAGTAGTATAGACATGATGACATGGTCAAAATAGCAAGATCTCACGCGCATGCACGTGCGCTTCGCTCTGATTGGCTGAAACTAAAGTCTCAATATTTTTCATGTTTCTTGTCATAATCTTTTGAAATTTTGAACAAAGTCTTAAATTAAGAAGATCTACAGCATGATATATAAAAATTTTCATGAAAGCATGCGCATGCGTGCGTGCTGCAATCTGATTGGCTGAAACTTTAAATGGCTATATCTCCTTTGTTTTTTGACGAAATGCTTTGAAATTTAAAACATAGTCATGCAGTAGGATATCCTACAATACGATATAGAAAGAAAATCATGAAATCACGCGCATGCACGTGTGCTGCAATTTGATTGGCTGAAATTTTAAATGGCTATATTTATTTTGATTTTTTGACGAAATGTTTGGAATTTTAAATATAGTCTTTCATTAAGATATCCTTCAATACGATTAAGATAAAAAATTCATGAAATCACGCGCATGCATGTGTGCTGCAATCTGATTGGCTGAAACTTCAAATGGCTATAACTCCCTTGTTTTTTAACCAAACAGGATGGGATTTAGAACATAGATAAATATAAGAGACTCCTACAAGAAGGTGTATTCATCATGTACTTGCTTGCACGTGCGTGCACGTGAAATGAGTAAAATTAAAAATACACTCGAATGAGTGTATTTTTTAATACTTTTGGATAACATCTTTGATATCAAGTATATTAAAATATATAGATAGTGTAGACACGATAATATGGCCGTTACGCACATGAACACGCGTACAATGCTTAGATTTAAATATATTTTGTATTCTTCTGGGAAGACCTTGATAAGTTTAAATTCCATTAAGTATTTCTTATTTAATAGAGATTACAGGGAATATGGCACCAAAAGGGAGTTGGGGAGCGTTTGGGGAACATCTGTAACGGTCCCCGTTACAATTAGCACTAGTTTCCTTCATATTTCTATGATGTACGCCATCATATATCAGAGAAAAAAAAACAATTTAATAACAACATATATACTAAAAAATGTTTGTCTGATTCCAGAAATCGATGATACCTGGGTATAATTATACAGGGATGTACAATATGTTGTCGGGTTACGGTAAATGAACAGATATGAACTTGAAATTTAAAAATTACACTAGTACAATATTAGAATTGTTATTAAAGTTCTTTTGGACAATAAACCCATTCCTATTTTTTTCCTCTAGCTATATCAGCCATTTGTAACGAGAACTGCCATTTTACCAGTTTATTGGTACAGGTTTTATCTCTATGGTTCTTACTTAACAACTTTCTTGTTGAAAGCAAAGTTCGTTTACAGCACTGACATTAATGCGTGAAAAGAATATATTGCATATATAAAAATTGTGCTTACTGCATTAAATTTTCTAATATTAATAAACAGAAGTTTCGATTTTTCATTTATTATGTCATTAGCGAGCACCATTTATATAATAAGCCTAATTTTAAAAAGAAAACTAAGTTAAATTTGGTAATATTTGACATATAATATTTGGGAAATACAGTTTTTTTCTTTCATCTTTCAACTCGTAACAACCTGTAATAGGGTGAAACTCGCCATCTATATTGTTTTTTAAACAAAAGGTCTTACAATACCTCCCCATCTCCTCTGGTTTCAATTTATTTTTTAGTTCTGAATATAGTTTAATTGTTCCTTCGTATAGTCGATTAAGGTACAATCTGCATAAAATGGATATCCAAAATTTAAATTCGAAAATGGATTACATGTCACTCTTTTGGAAAGAGTGGAGAAAAACACAGAAAAAATATTTAACGACATAATCGAACAAAATGTCACACATAATATGAAAGCATCTTTACTTATATGGTCTTCAAAATTTCATATCAAAATGTTGTATATTGGTATCAATTTTGCGTGATTTATCTGGACATATCATTAAGTCACGGAGCAGCAAAATCTTCGACGTCACGGGCATTAATAAAAAATATGAGCTTTCATTTTCTCAACATTTTTCCAAGAGTTCCGGTACAGTTTGAGTTACCTTATCTGCTCAACATCCATACACTATTTCTTGTCAAACTTAAAATCTACAAGTAACAGCTTTTTAAAAAGATTGCCTGACTAAACAATCAATATCTGCATGAGAAGTGATAAACCTTTTGAGCAATGCTTTTGTTTTTGAGAACCTTGCGTAAATGAAATCTTGATTTTATTTAACTTTTAGAAGAATCATCTCTACACTGCATACTAAAGAGTTGGTATTCTGTGGGGGTTTTGTGCAAGTGGGGTGATCTGCCCTTGGATCTAAATTGATTTCGAACTTCTTTGTAATGTTCACCTATTATAAAACCTGTTACCAAATCATGCACTGTCAACATTCTAAAAGATGGATATAATTAAATACACATTTTGTTGGAGTGTATTTTCTCCACTGAAGTAAACAGTAGTTATGTGTGTTAATTATTTTTTTTCTTAAAAAAGGGGGGGGGGTAGTCCTACTATCATATATTGAGAATGAAATAAGTAAATTCACTACTTAATTAGACCTGTGTGGAAAGAAAAATCCAAGATTTTGCACTGGTTTCTTATTTATTGTGTGCATCTGTACAGAGACATATAATTGTTCATGCAGTCTCCATGACTTTGTTGAAATGCGTTGTTTATTATCATTGGACTAGTCCATTTATGGAATAAACCAACGGCGGGATCAGGAAACAAATTAGAAAAATCATTTCTTTTTTAGTGTTTCATGTCCGTATACTGATATATTATACGATATGCTGTTTAAAGAATGAGGTAAAACAATTATTTGTAGACAGAATTTCTGAAACATTAGAAGGAGGTTAAAAGGATAAACTCTAATTCAATGGAAGTTAGAACACCCATTTATACAACAGAACAATCCAAGGAAAAGGCGCGAAGAAAGCAGTGACATTTGGCGCGAAAAGAGCGATTCACTCGTTTCATAGAATATAAATAGACTGATCCAGTAGTATAGACATGCAGAAAAAAGGATACACGGACATGTTGAAACGGTGAATCACATGGAATAATCGCTCCATGCAAAAAGATTAAAGGAAGTAAACACTACAGTATTTTGCATCAGTAATATCATTCTTTTTTCTGAAAACTGTTTCTTTTAAAATGCAGGTAAAGAATTCCAATGTAAATCAGCTTGCACAAAATCTAGCTCTCTAGGTATGATCTTTTAGTTTCGAATTTTGCAAATATCAATCCTTATACAGCCTGACGCCGTGACGTCAGGCAATAAAACAAGTAAAGCATTTTTTTTTTTGGTTTTAAAACCAAAAACTTCAGGTATTGATGGGATATAGTGTGACACTGGTCACTCTCAATCACGTTCTTTACAGTCCAGATCAAGTTTTCGTCGATAATTATGGAACGCCGTAACTGCCTTATATGGAGAACTTTCATTATATGCTGATATTTTGTCATATGCTGGTACTTTGTCATTATATGATGGTATTTTATCATTATATGCTGGTACTTTGTCATATGATGGTATTTTATCATTATATGCTGGTACTTTGTCCTTATATGATGGTATTTTGTCATTATATGATGGTATTTTGTCATTATAAGCTAATAATGTTGAAGTATCATCATATAATGACAAAATACCATCATATAATGACAAAGTAGTAGAATATAATGAAAAGTAGTAGCATAAAATGACAAAGCAGTAGCATATAATGAAAAGTAGTAGCATATAATGACAAAGTACCATCATATAATGACAAATACCATGATATAATGACAAAGTACCAGCATATAATGATAAAATACCATCATATAATGACAAAGTACCAGCATATAATGACAAAGTACCAGCTTATAATGAAAGTTCTCCACATAAGGCATTTACGGCGTTCCATAGATAATCTTCTTCCCGTCCTCCAGTATAGCCTATTTACAGAGGTCTAACGGTCTAAAATTTCAAATTGCTATTTGTAGACAAATGTCACGCGTAATTTTTGAATGGCCCTCGTAAATAGCGTCAATGAGGAACACTCTAGCATCCTTTAATTTTATATCAACTTTCGAGTTCTTGTGTGGAGAATTACATATAGTAACTTTGTTGATGACAAATCACAAGATAAGAAAATTTCTGATTTCCATTTTTATTGAAGAAACAGTTGTCTATGATAATAAACACTTAAACAGCCTAGCAAGGTTTTTGGTTTATCGTTAGGAATGATTGTATGAAGTGTATGTAATGGTCATATACATTTTGATGTTACTATCTTTAGAATTTGGTGATTTATTTAAAATCATCTAAAAGTTAATATTTTGGTAAGGAATAAAGATACAATAAAAAAATAGAGAAATTAAGGTCTTTTGCTAATTGAAAATAACATTTAAAAAATTAATTCTTGGATTCTAACAACAATGCGAAACAACAGGGAAATAGGCCTAAAAGTATTAAAAATCTTCAGAATTGACTTTTTTTTAGCATATATAATACCTTATTTTATCGGAATGCCAAGTCTCTTATGAGCAAGTTTCTTTTCGGAGTTTCTTCAATAATAACACCATCTCTGACTCTGAACACATTCTGTGGCATAGTAAAATATAAATTAATAATTTTGACATGTTGATATGTACTTTCAGACATATTATTTTACAAAGTCCAAAATGTACCTATAGTTGTTAAACTTCACATATAAAAAGAAAGGCAACTTTTCATTTATAAAATTAACCAAACACGTCTGAACCACAGAACAAAGGATAATATATTTACAATATGGCAAATTATTTTACAGGAAGAAAACCTGTCCTATATGGACATATAAAATCTAGCATTATTTCATCCTCTCTCCAGAGTTGTCGTTCCCGCTACGCTCCCACATTCTCTCTCCAGAGTTGTCGTTCCCGCTACGCTCCCACATACACCTCTGTCAACGCTTGTTTTGGAAAAATTGTAAATGATTAAAAATTGTATAAATAATCGTTTATAATTTATTTTAATTTGTTACACCTTAAAACGTTTTTTTAATTATGATTTTAATTTTTACTCCGCAAAATAGTTCCCGTAAAACTTTGAAAATAAGTCGTTTTGAGGGAATATAGGTTTGAAATAAATGATGAATTATCGTCTTTATCAATAATTACAATAATTAATTGCTATTTTTACTTTAAATTTTCGCTGTTTAAAATTTGTACAAGAATCTTGTACAACGAGCGTTGACAGAGGTGTAGTGAGCGTAGCGGAAGACAACTCTGGTTAGAGAATGGCATTATTTTGGTGGAGGGTTTCACAAAGTTTTCCTTCCAGATTTCAATTTATTTACTCTCTCCCTGGAGGGCGATTTCCTGATTTGTGAGTTTAGAAAAACCCCTGTAGATAATTTGTCTTTTTAAGGTGCAATAATTTTTGGGTAGTGTAAGAGAGATAAGGATTTCGGGATTTTTTTTAGCCGTTTGAAACACATTTCAAATGGACAGTATACGTTAAAAGACCAGAACCCAAGGTCATAGGCCACGGTCAAGGTAAGTAAATATTCATTTTCATACTAAAATTGACTTTTTCGACACAAAATTTGCGGGAAGAAATGAAACTGGAGAAACCATATAAATGCTAATAAATCTACTAGTATAGTATTAATAAATGTTTTATTGATAAGTAAGTCACTTTCCAATATGTTTGTACATGTAATTTTGAAAACGGTCATCGTGATGATGTTTTGCTTTTTGGTATTGTTTCAGATAGATCAGCATATTTCATTTTCAACCTGCATGAAGGAAAAGTATCCTTTACTGAATACTGTGAAATCACAAATTTTTGTGGAGGTTAATTTTCGTTGTTTTCGAGGTACCACTAAGCTGCATGGCTGAGGTTAAATTGGGGCATTTAAATCATGTTTGCGGTATGACTGTTGACTTAATGGACTTGAAGTATTTCTTAGAAAGATACAAATGTCTTGTCATAAAAGTTGTACTGTTAAGGTATAGTGGGTCTTTGCTCTATGTTAAATGTGTATTTTATTGCAAACTTTGAGGACTATCTTTAAAACATAGGTAATCAGAGATTACAGAGCTCACCTCAACGAATGTTGTCTTTAAGTAAGGCAAAGTCACACAATTAACCAACAAAAAGTATACATTCCAAAAATGAAAATATTTTAGTAATTTTGATCTGATACTTTGAAATAGACCTACATAAAAAATTTAAACTAGTTCTCCTTCATGAAAATGTAATGAAAATCAAGCATCTGAAGGAAATTTGAGAGTTTTCATCTCTTGATGCAACATTTGTGCAAGTTTGGTTTATACAGTGTTATATAAGCCTTATAGTTTTTGGTAATAGACCTGCAACCATAACTTTTACCTTGTCTATTATCTGAAAAATGTATGTTGAATTCAGCATCCGAAGCAAGTCCATTAGTGTGCATCCTAAGATGTATCATCCATGCAAGTTTGCTCATTATAGGGCTCATAGTTTATTTGAAATGAAACATGCATCAAAAACTAACATTTTCACTCATCCACAAAAAGTAGGTCAGATTCAGCATCCGAAGCAAGACTGGTAGTATACATCCTTAGATGTATCATCTATGCAAGATTGGTCATTAAAGAACTCATAGTTCCTTGGAAATGAAACCTGCACCAAAAACTTTTACCTGTTCACTCAACCGGAAAATGTAGTTCAGATTCAGCATCCGAAGCAAGCCTGGTAGAGTGCATCCTTAGATGTATCATCCATGCAAGGTTGGTAAACATAGGGCTTAAAGTTAAGTACTTGCAAATGAAACCTGCACCAAAAACATTAACCTGTTCACTCAACTGGAAATGTAGGTCTGATTCAGCATCTGAAGCAAGCCCGGTAGTATGCATCCTTAGATTTATCATCCATGCAAGTTTGGTCATCATAGTGCTTATAGTTACTTGGAAATGAAACCTGCACCAAAAACTTTAACCTGTTCACTCAACCGGAAAATGTAGGTCAGATTCAGCATCCGAAGCAAGCCCCGTAGTATGCATCCTTAGATGTATCATCCATGCAAGTTTGGTCAACATAGGGCTTATAGTTCCTTGGAAATGAAACCTGCACCAAAAACTTTAACCTGTTCACTCAACCGGAAAATGTAGGTCAGATTCAGCATCCGAAGCAAGCCCCGTAGTATGCATCCTTAGATGTATCATCCATGCAAGTTTGGTCAACATAGGGCTTATAGTTACTTGGAAATGAAACCTGCACCAAAAACTTTAACCTGTTCACTCAACCGGAAAATGTAGGTCAGATTCAGCATCCGAAGCAAGCCCCGTAGTATGCATCCTTAGATGTATCATCCATGCAAGTTTGGTCAACATAGGGCTTATAGTTACTTGGAAATGAAACTTACACCCAAAACTGCTCCAAAAATGTTAACCTGCTCCAAAAACATTAACCTGGTCATTCCTTTGCTGAAATTGCAGCATCTGAAACTTTGTCTGGTACACTAAAACCATCTTCCATGCATGTCTTATCAATATAGGACACAGAAGTAATTAAAAAGAAAACTGCTCCAAAAAACTTAACCTTAACCTGGGACGCCGACGCCGACACCGACGCCGACGCCGAGGGTATCACATAAGCTCCCCCCAACTTCGTTGAGGTGAGCTAAAAATGGAGCAAAGACCCACTCATATTGAAAAAGTTTATTTATTGAAGTATGAGAAAATGATCTTTTTTGCTCTTTTTGGTACGTGAATGCTTTTCCATAGGTACAATTTCAGTCTTCGTTAGTTTTTTGTAAATGGCAGAGATTCTACATTAAGTATACTTTAGTGTTCAATTAAATATCAAAGAAAATTTGGACATAATTGAGATATAATTTTTCGCATCGTGTTTGTTGCACTATAGGCACTTCGTCAAACCTTATCCCCCATCTTTGAAAAAAACTATAGACACCTTAAAAGAGTTGTTTACTGTAAAAATAGAACACACCTTTATTGTATCATGCAAAAATCGATTTAAAACTACCAGTGAAACCGAAACTTGAGATATTTCAAAACAATTCTTTATTGAAACATACACAGACAAGCACCTTCCGCTGAGAATGACCCCAGCATGCTGAGGTCAGTGGCCTTTACTGGTGTCTTACTTGATGGATAACTGAAAACCAATCTAGCATTCCGATCATGTCACAAAATTCTCTGCTCTGCGGCTAAGAAAGAAAACGGACAAAAAAAAAATTAATAATAATTCTCAAGAGGAAACATAGCAATTCATATACTAGAAGAAATCTGTTTTAATATGATAACACCCCACCCCTTTAATTAAAAAAAAAATCCATGGAGAAAACGCATTTCAAAAGAACAAACAAATAACGATTCCCCCTGAAGACACCCAGAATCTCCCGTTCCTTGTAAATTCAAAAAGATTATCTGTAAAAAATCTCTTTAAGCAAAATTAAGAATTGTAAAAGTACATGCCTTATATGCATTGTTTCTTTCTATTTTTAATTTTTTATAATTGGATGATCTTTGGGTGAGCTCAGTCTCAAAGGAATTAAAAGTGGGAAAGTTAGATTGAGATCAAAAGTGAGCTCGTCTAAGTTTTAAGGTCCTCAGGTCCGATAAGTGTTATGTATTATAGAACCGACTTAAAACTCAGTTTTTACAAACCTTCTGTGGCTGTGCAGTAGACAGCTCAGTACGACAATAATGATCACCCCGGCTATTGACCCAAGTACAATCAGAATTAACTCCCCTGTCGAGTATTTGGACTTATTGGATTCTCCAGCCCGCGACTTGGCTGCCATATTAACTGCAATAGAAGATACAATATGCTGTCTGATCGTCTGATTTAATGTCTTTGGATATCGATATCAATTTTCTTTACGCGTTTTTTTTTTCACGATAGAACAAATCCTTGAGATATTGCTGAAGTAAATCAGATTTAATTTTAATTAATTGATAAATTAAAAAAAAAATGATTAAGGATTGAAAACGGCTCAGTCAAATTAAGAAGAGCAATTATACGATGTCAAGATGCATAGATTCATTAATTTGACTGCATCATAATTCATTAAAAAAATAATAAAAAGGAATCTTATCTTTAAATTGTTTAATGATTCAGTGTCATTTTAGCAAAATGGTTTTAATAAGACTAATATATCATGAAACTTATGATATGAACTTCTAACCTTCACAAAATGCTCCATCCCACCCACTTACACATCCGTCTGTGCAAATCCCCGACTTAAAATCACAAACATCTGCCTTGCATGTAGAGTTACAAGCCTCCGAGCACAATTTGCCAAAATATCCACTCATGCACCCATTTGCGCATGCGCCATGAACGCAGTTACCATGAAGACAACGTTCCCCACACGTTTTCTCGCATTTACTTCCGGTTCTGTTGGTTACACATTGGCTGCAATGTCCAGACTGTTCATCACAGATCAGACAAGAATCTACACAGCTAGTATTGCAGTATGGACCGTACAATTTGGGCTGGCACTTGTGTTGTCTGCATTCTCCACTAGTCCGATCACAATCTCCCAGCAAACATCCGGGGCACTCCTTCTCGCACTTCTCTCCATATCTACCAGGTTTACATTCTTAAAAAATACAGCATGTATAGAAGAACAAATTAATTTCACAAAATGCATTATATTGATGGGAAATTTATTGAACTGTATAAACAGTAGTTGTATATTAACAAGTTTTAGTGTAGTTGAGGGTGACATCGAAATATTACTGGTATAAAAAACGTTGTACCAAAGTTGTTTTTTTTTCTTTTGGTCTCATTCCAAAAATCTAGCCGACACTTACCAAGGCATCTTCCTGTCTCTTTATCACATCCCAAGTCACTGCAGCGTGACGAACAGGGAAGGAAGCAGTGATAGCCGTACGTTCCCGGAGTGCAGCCGAGCGTGCAGTTCCCAGTCTCCCAGTAACAGGTGTTATTTTTACAGTTACGCGGACAAGACACCTGACAGTATGAACTGTAATAGCCGTGATTACAGCCGTCCAAACACTGACCACCCGAGCTATTGCACTTCTGCTCCAGACAGTTTTCACTACAGCGAAACTGGCACTGGTAATGGACGCCGGACAATGAATACCAACCGTCTTGACAACCATAGGTACAAAGTCCGGTAACTCCGTCACAAGAATCATTTAAACAGTTATAGCAAGGTTTACAGAAACCGGATAGAAAATCGCGATAATACCCCGGTCCACATCTGTAACACAGGACAAAGTGGTCTACCGGAGAATAGTTATACTCCTTGCACTCCAGGCAATGTGGGAAATTATACGAACAATTGAAGTCACACTTGGACATGAACCATCCTGGAAGGCAGCCATTTTGACAGGTTCCTGTTGTACTGTTGCAAGTGGTTTGGTTTCCCTTGAGACAGTTTTCACTACAAGTGTCGAAGCATTGGTCCCCTATATAATCGTCCTGGCAACCATTAATACAATTTCCGTTTTCAGCGTGACAAATGCCCTGATCAGAGGTTTGGTTGCAATGTTCACTACAAGGACAACAGGCATCCTCAAAAAGAAACCATGATGTTTCGTTTTTACACTGAGTACATTTATTATTTGTTACATTCGAACACTCCGAAACTTCACACATACAATCTCTTCCTTTAAACCCATCTATACAAGTTTTACATTCTCCATCCCTTTCACAATTTTTGCATTTAGTGGGACATGAAAGCTGACAAGAATACCCGTAAAAACCAGCTTTACAAACATCACATGTTGTTGTATCGGAACAACGATCGCAGTTCTTAATACACTTGTTTTCACAATACTCCCCAAACCACCCACTCTCACACGAGCCGCATTTCCCGGATTTTTTGTCACAAGATTGTGTTCGGCAATGTGATGTGGGACAGTTCTTCTCGCAATGTTTACCATACCAGCCATCGAGACACTTGCTACAGGAAGTGATATCATAGGTACAAAGCGAGCAGTGTTCATCTGTACACTTAGTGGAACATTGATTCCCGCCATATCCTGATTTGCAAGTCCAACAAGAGCCGCGTCTTTGGTGACACGAGGACGAGCCACAATTAACAGGACAGCTGTTGTTACAGAAATCTCCCCACAAACCATTGACACAACCGTAGGCACAAGAACCCGTATCACGTTCACAACCGAGAGAGCAGTTTGTGGAACACTTGTATTGGCATTGAGGACCAAAATATTCATCCAGACACCCAAAACATACTCCTTCCTGATCACAGTCGTACCTACACGTAGACGAACAGTTTGACTGACATCTTCCCCCATAAAACCCGTCTTTACAACGTTCACATTCCCCTGATGTTCTGTTGCATCGTAAACAGTTGGGAACACAAGTTTCATTACAAGAGTCGCCAAAGAAGCCATTCATACAGGAACCTTCACATCGACCAGACAGCGTGTTACAGCCTCTCAGACAGTTAGTACAGTTTTGATCTACAACATTGAACAGACAGATCAGTGATATACCGGGGTAGTTAGAAAAAATATCCAAAAATATAAAAGGATTGCAGAAAATTGTAGGACAAAGATTGAAAACAAATTATTTCAAGACCCAAAAAGAACGACTTCAAGCTACAGGTTCTCTGCATAGAAATTTAGAATTTTGAAGTGGACAAAAATATGTATTATTTATTGCTTTTGTTGTAAAATTTAAAAAAAGATGGTTTAATGTTTTTACACAGTATTTTAAAGCCCAAAACTGCTTAATGGACAATACTGATATTACAGTATTTGATACTTGCTTACATGTATATTGAAGATTATTTGTAGACAGGCTTTGCATATTATAATAAGGTGTTGAAAAATGCATCACACTTATGTCATTTATGAATCACATTGTTTGACTGGTTAGGCGTTGATTAAGGATTTTGAACCAAAAGAAAATATACCTATAAATAGAGCAGATAAAAAATTATATTTGATTTTAATGATAATTTGTATAATTGGTGGAACAACCCCTCCCTACCCTATACGTGAATCCTTTAGTTATAAACACAAAACAACGGATCCGATTTACATCGGTGTTGAAAGCGACATTCCAAATATAGTAGTGTGCAGAATTCTAATCACTCAAAACTTTTACACAAACGATTACTTTACCTTGTGTTGAATTTAGAGTGACAGATATTATTCCTACAGCTGATGAAACATAACAAAATGTGACAACTGTAACAATTATCAAAAAACAGAACTGTAAACAATACATAATTCAAGTAGCGACAATTTAGTCTATAGTTAACTTTGTCCGTTCTTTATTTACTCGGAGGTGTACAGATATCTTATCAGCACAGTGATTTCACAATACACAGGTATACTCATGTGAATAAAATGATAATTAGGTCATGGGCAAAATGTGTATATTTTTTGCTACGTTCTTACAGGTTCATCAACCTTAATTGGCATTTGGAGATTAAAGATTTCCACATATTAATGAAGCTTAGAGAGATCCGACATATGTTAATCCATCTATTGTGTAGATGAAGGTGATGGAAATTTATCAGGGGAGTTCCTGATTGGCGATTTAAAGGTAGGATACAAATCATGGGACTTCGCCAGAATCTTTTAAAAGCATTTTCTCCATTTTTTTTTCTTCAATTTTTGAGATTTTATAAAATATGTTTGGTTGTAAGCTGTCTTCTTACCAGTTAAAATCACGTGAGCCCTTCTGTTTGAGTTGGTTATACATCATTGATACAACTAACAACAAACACCCCCTAGTCCCTTTTTGATAGTCGGATTTCAGCGATCTGAGATATAAGGGGAGTCGGCACAAGTTGTCTAAACTTAAATCCGCCCATTCTGTTAGATAGCTTAAAATATATATGAGCTAATGTAATTTCCTCCAGATCTTGACAAAATCCGTGTATAAAACATAAAAAAATCATGTACAAGACTGACTCAACTCATAAAGACGATCAATTGTGCCACTCACAAAGCAAAATAGAACAATTCGCAGGTAAGCTTGAACTTTCAGTAAGGCCTGGCATTCTCGGTGCTACGTAATTAGCGTCTGTCAAATGGCGAATAGATTCTCATTGGTTAAGAAATTAATAAAAATCAGGAACTTTAATTGTTGTTGACAACGATGAGACGACTTAAGCCCCACCTCTTTGCCGGTGTAACGTTGATATTTACCCGGATTGAAAATTGACACCGGGGGTCATATTTCAACGTTGAATACTGAGACCAAAGGTGTTGAATTTAGACCCTAGTCCGTTGAAAACTGAGCCGGGTCGTGGAATTGATTTTTATCATGAAACCGGTTCTAAATTCAACAGCATAAAACATATATTTATGGCTTGGTTTTCACAACTATAATTTAATCTATAAGCGTCAGGGACGGGGGTGGGTGGGTTAGGGATGCTTAGCCCCCCCCCCCCCAAACACTTTAGAAAATTTTAAATCACCATTTTTTTTTTCGAAAGTCAATAAGAAAAACTAGAGGTACTGTGAGCGATGAGCTCACTAAATGATACCCCCCGCCCCCCATATGGTTATAACTGGTGAAAAGGTCCGGAAATGTTCTCTTGTGGCCGGGAAACCCAAAATATGTGTCGGATCAAAAAGTAAAATAGAAGGTGCACAATGGCAATATGTAATAAAGATTCTGTGAAAGTTGCATCAAATTTCATTCAGTGGTATGAGAGGAGTTGCGGATAAGAGATGGGTACCCCAAAGCGTAACAGACGGACGGACGGACAGTTTGTTCAAATGAAGGGCCACGCCCTCATTCAAGGGGAGAACGGAAGGACGGACGGACGGACGGACGGACAGACGTACAGTCTCTCGGAATTAACGATTACTATATACCCTCCCGCTTTTCAAGCGGGGGGTATAAAAACTTACAACTTTTGTACACTCTAAACAAGCATTCCTCACGAAAAAATCAAAACTATAGATTTTTTACATCATAGGCAACTGCTTTCTCAATAAAAATGGAACTCGGAAATTTTCGTATCTTATGATAGGTCATCAACGAAAATTACTTTGTTAAAAATCACCCTGATTCTACCTAAAAGTATCCTGAAGTTGATATTAAAAGAAAGCTGGAGTTCCTTATCGACACCGTTTTTTTCGCAGTCTTTGGAGACCAATTCCTCCCTCAAACCTTGGAATTTCGATGGGCTCTAACTGTGCTCCTTTATTGGCCGACCTGTTTTAATATTTCTATGAAGCAGAAACATATTTTTTTTTAGAAAACTTTTAAAATTACATGACAAGAATAAAAACACTTGCTTTGGGGTTCAACTCAACATTTAGATACACCAATGGCGTAAGATCAAGTAACAATAGTTACTTTAGTTCATATATCAACTCGATATATCCCAGTAAACTTTAAATTAAAGTCACCACTGAATGTGCCACAACTGTTTCATGTTTGGAAGTTTTACAAAAAAAATATTTCTTCTTCCTCTTTTACAAAGTGAACTTTCCGTATTTGTAAAGTAATATTCCGCTATCACCTGTTTATGGTATGGCGGGTAAAACGTTGCATTATTATACTTTTTATACCCCCCGTTTGAAAAGTGGGAGGATATATAGTAATCGGTATTTCTTTAAAAATCATCCGTCTGTCTGTTACGCTTTAAAAATCCGCAACTCCTCTTATACTACTGAGTGAAATTTAATGAAACTTTCACAGAATCTTTATTACATATTGCCATTGTGCACCTCCTATTTTACTTTTTTATTCGACACGTATTTTAGGTTTCCCATAGCAAAACATGGACATTGCCATTATATTCTATATTTATACCCCCCGCTTGAAAAGCGGGAGGGTATATAGTAATCGTTAATTCCGTCCGTCCGTCCTTCCGTCCGTCCGTCTGTTATATTTTTGGGGTAAACATATTTTTATCCGCAACTCCTCTCATACCATTGAATGAAATTTGATGAAACTTTCACAGAATCTTGATCACATACTGCCATTGTGCACCTCCTATTTTACTTTTTGATCCGACACATATTTTGGGTTTTCCGGCCACAGCAAAACATGGACTTTGCCATTATAACTATATGGAGGCGGGGGTATCATTTAGTGAGCTCATCGCTCACAGTACCTCTAGTTATATCCTATGACGTCAAATATAGAAGCTTCTGGATAACATTTGATAAGACGAGTTATTCCTCTTTACACATTACCGTTAAACAATAGCAAAACATGGACATTATGGGAGGCGGGGGGTATCATTTAGTGAGCTCATTGCTCACAGTACCTCTAGTTTGTTATTTGTATTCAAAAATTTAGTTTTTCTTTTTCTAAATCATGTCATTCCTGTTCGATAAAATATGATTCCTATTCGATCAGTTGTTATTCTTGTGCACCAGAATTCATCACCTTTAAGTTGTTATTAAATTCGAAAACATGTGATTCCTATTCGATAATTTTGTCATTTCTATTCGATAATTAATTGATTTATATTTTACAATCGTGTTAAACATGTCATTCCTATGTAATTGAGTCTACAACCAGTTCTAGTTTTGTCATATTTCCCAGAATGCAGTTATAGAAAAAGAATAAGATAAACATCGATTGCATAGGAGAGATATTAAAATTATGCAATAAGATAAGAAGTTTATCGAATAGGAATCGTATGTTTTCGAACAACAACTTTATTGCATATAAACCAAATAATTATCGAATAAGAAAGATAAAATTATCGAATAGGAATGACAAAATTAAATATGAATGACATCGAATAGGAAACGCGTGTTTTCGAAAAGAATGATATTTGTGATTAAGAAATAAAGTCCGCGTTATCCTGAATGTTGCAGAATAACCCCCGAGGTCGAGAAATGTTGCTATTCCCAATGGAGGAAATGTAACAATATTTTCACATTTCCTCCGATGGAATAGCAATTTATCGAATACAAATTACAAATTAGGAATCACATTGTATCGATTAAGAATGATATGTTTTAGAATAAGAATAATCTCATTCTCAAGGTTATGCTATGAAAAAGATCAGTTTTTAAGCCGAGGCAAGCTCCTGACAGATAAGCATGTTACAGGAATTTCACCAACCTTGTTCAAAGTCAGCATTACTTATATGCTATGGTTGCTATATTGATCTTTTTTCACAAATATAATCTATCACTGGATTCATTTTGGCCGATGTGTTTCATTCTAATTTTTAGGCTGTTAACTTTGTTAATTTTTATGCTGAATTTGACGAGATGGGATGTGCTGCCCGCGTGATCAATATACTAGTATATAGAGCTCACTTTCTAGACATCAGATTTTCGGGATTTTTGTTTTGTGCCCTATTCATAGTTTTGCAGTTATTTATGGATGCTATGGATTTTAGAAAGTATTGTCAAAAAATAAAGTTGTCATGCTTGAAGATAACTGAAATCGTGTATATACACGGGATGAAAAGGGGGAAAATTGAAGCCGAAATATAGATATAGAGCTACTGATAAATCCCGAAAAACAACTTCCCAGTTAAAAAAATGTTCAAACTCTGAGATTTGGTCAATATTCAACAGGGTCAATTTTCAACTTGTTGAGGTCATCAGGGATAAGAAAAAAAATTATCAAGCTGTTGAAAAATGACCCCGGGTATAAGTTCAACAACTTCTGGTCTCAATTTTCAACGGAGAAAAAACACCCCTTTCAACTTGGGTCAATATTCAACGTTACACCGGAAAGGGGGCTAAGTCGGGGGAAAATGAATTACCTGGAAAAAATTTGACGAGAGAAAAAAGAATTCTTCCAAGTCGAAAACCCTATTTGAGTATTTTAGGGTAATGGGAGCAGCGAGTGTTCGAAGTGAATGGACAGGTTTTTCACAGTTCGTCACGGTCACTGAATTCAGTGTGTACCGTGGCGTTCACTTCTCAGGAAATTGTGTTCACGTAAATAGGATAGTGTATTTACCTTCTGCATCTACATGGGGAAGTCCAGAAACAAAATGCGGAGAGCAAATACAAGCCCTGAGGTGAGTGGGTTTAGTAACAATAATGTAAGTGATGAGAGTAATGTTAGTGTAAACAACGCTTCTGATGGGCAAAACAATCATATAATATCAGCGGCCAACAATGCCCAGCTGTACGGGTCCCAAAATTATGATATGAGAGAGGTGGAAAACAGCAGGAGGATCTGCCACTGTTGACGTCAACACCAAAATGGTGGCCTACCGCCTCGGACACGAGCTTTGAAAAAACCATTCATTGGGCACTGTACTGGAGACAAATCAAAAATAAGTTTGTGTGCTAAACAAACTAGACGAGTTAAGTAATATCAAAAGCGTCATTGAAAAATTGGCTGTTCAGGTTTCTAAATTAGAAAAAGAGACGTAGCATCGATTTTGAAAGGGGGCAGCCAGAGAAGAAAAATAACCTAAATGAAAAGCTTGTATTCATTTTCTACATGATAATACTTCATTACCCTTATTTGACTTTACTGTAACTATAAGTGTGTAAGGGGAGGGGCGAACCAGCCTTCAATGAACATTTTAAAAAGTAAAAAGATATGTCTGAAAAAAGTGGGGGCAGCCCCCTTGCCCCCCTTCCTTGTTGCAACGTGCCTGAGGTACTTGAATCGACTTCGAACGATCATACGGAATCTTTAGACTTTTTGTCACATAAAGTAGACGATTTTGAGCACAGGCACCTGACAAGTGGATGGTGTGACCCCCTCTCTCCAGCTTCTGTGAATTTTTATTAGGCACAAAACTTATATAAAAAAATGCATGATTTCTTAGTCTATCATTCTTATATTTCGATACCTGATATCATTTTCCGATTTTGTTACGATTTAGAGATTTGCCCTATACGGTATATAAAAATACATGTACTAAAGGTAGGAAACAAATTTTCATAAACACATAGGTACCCCACTTCGAGCGAGATTTTCTATGTTACTACAACATAATCAATGAAATTTATGTGATGTCGTTCACGGAGATGTTGTTTTACAAGACCCCTAGAGTCACACCCGGTCAAAATGAATTACCGGTATTTGTCCTAAATTCAAGTTTATATTTTATGTTTTCCCCAACTTTATAAATGATATCCGATAATTAACCATACATTTAACTTCTATTCCTAAATGTTTATTTACCTTTTAACAGTTCAAGAAAGGCCATTTGTGGAAGTGGACGTCAAAATGGGAATATATTAATCTTTTAAACAGAAATTCCAAATCCAGAGAGGGCTGTTTCGGACCGCATTGAAAGGTAAATAAAGTATCAATAATTTGAGTAAAATATACGATTAATTATCCGATTCCATTCTAAGAGCGTAAAAAAGCATAAACTACAGGAAATAATACCTAAGGTGAGCGAAAAAAATTGGCGGCATAAATCGAAGGTTTTTACAAAGCATGAATCTGTAGCTTTCTGCTTTATCTCAAGCAGAGAGCTACAGTTCTGCAGCTATAACAATATATGAAAACGACTTTAGCATTTGATGAAAGGAAGTTGCCTTTAGCTAATGCTTGGCTAGTTTGCTTCATCCCTCTAGGTTAAGGTTGTAGCATAAAATCAAAATATTGTTTGAACTCTTTTCCTGTGAAGTCAGAAATTCGAGTTGCCTGGACTGATATGCTTTAGGTAACTGTGGATGACAGTTGCCTAGGCTGATATTAGATTACCGTGGTAGACTGTTACCTAGGCTGACGTTAGTTTACAGAAAGTAGACGTTTGTCTGGGCTGACGTTAGTTTACAGTGGTAAACAGTTGTCTAGGCTGACGTAAGTTTACAGAAAGTAGTCGGTTGTCTTGGCTGACGTTAATTTACAGTGGTAAACGGTTGTCTGGCTTTAATTTACAGTGGTAGAAGGATGTCTAGGCTGACGTTAATTTACAGTGGTACACGAATGTCTGGGCTGACGTTAGTTTACAGTGGTCGACGGTTGTCTGGCCTGACGTTAGTTTACAGAAAGCAGACGGTTGTCTTGGCTGAAGTTTGTTTGCAGAAAGTAGACGTTTGTCTGGGCTGACGTTAATTAACAGAAAGTAGACGGTTGTCTGGGCTGAAGTTTGTTTACAGAAAGTAGGCGATAATCTGGACTGTCGTTAATTTACAGTGGTTGACGGTTGTCTAGGCTGACGTTAGTTTACAGTGGTAGACGGATGTCTGGGCTGACGTTAGTTTACAGTGGTAGATGGTAATCTGGGATGACGTTTATTTACAGTGGTAGACGGTTGTCTGTGCTGACGTTAGTTTACAGTGGTAGACGGTAATCTGGGCTGTAGTTAATTTACAGTGGTAGACTGTTTTCTGGGCTGACATTAGTTTACTGTGGTAAACAGTTGTCTAGGCTGACGTAAGGTTACAGCAAGTAAACGGTTGTCTGGGCTGAAGTTTGTTTACAGAAAGTAGACGCTTGTCTGGGCTGACGGTTGTTTACAGTGGTAAACAGGTGTCTAGGTAACTTAGGCTAGGTGACGTAAGTTTACAGAAAGTAGATGGTTGTCTGAGCTGACGTTTGTTTACAGTGGTAGACGGTTGTCTGGGATGACGTTTGTTTACAGAAAGTAGACGGTAATCTGGGCTGACGCTAGTTTACTGTGGTAAACAGTTGTCTAGGATGACGTAATTTTACAGAAATTAGACGGTTGTCTGGGCTGATGTCTGCTTACAGAAAGTAGACAGTTGTATGGGCTTACGTTAATTTACTGTGGTAGACAGTTGTCTAAGCTCACGTTAGTTTACAATGGTACTCGGTTGTCGTTAGTTTACTGTGATAGACGGTTGTCTAGGGTGACGTTAGTTTACTGTGGTTGACGATTATCTGGGCTGACATCAGTTTATCACAGTAGTTGCTTGTCTTGGCTGACGTTAATTTACAGTGGTAGACGTTTGTCTGGACTGACGTTAATTTACAGTGGAAGACGGTTGTCTGGGCTGACGTTAGTTTACAGAAATTAGGCTGTTGTCTGGCCAAACGTAGTTTCTGTAATCTGGACTGTAGTTAATTTACAGTGGTAGACGGTTGTCTGGGCTGACGTTAGTTTACAGTGGTAAACAGTAATCTGGGCTGACGTTAATTTACAATGGTAGACGGTTGTCTGGGCTGACATTTGTTTACAGAAAGTAGACGGTAATCTGGGCTGACATTAGTTTACTTTGTTTAACAGTTGTCTAGGCTGACGTAAGTTTACAGAAAGTAGACGGTTGTCTGGGTTGAAGTTTTTATTCACAGAAAGTAGACGGTTGTCTGGGTTGAAGTTTTTATTCACAGAAAGTAGACGGTTGTCTGGGCTGACGTTTGTTGACAGTGGTAGACGGTTGTCTGGGCTGACATTTGTTTACAGAAAGTAGATGGTAATCTGGGCTGACGTTAGTTAACTGTGGTAAACAGTTGTCTAGGCTGACGTAAGTTTACAGAAAGTAAACAGTTGTCTAGGCTGACGTAAGTTTACAGAAAGTAAACGGTTGTCTGGGCTGAAGTTTGTGTACAGAAAGTAAACGGTTGTCTGGGCTGAAGTTTGTTTACAGTGGCAGACGGTTGTCTGGGCTGACATTTGTTTACAGAAAGTTGACAGTTGTCTGGGCTGACGTCAGTTTACAGTGGTAGACGTTTGTCTCGGCTGACGTTAGTTCATTGTGGGGGACGGTTACCTAGCTGGGCTGGGATTAGTTTACCTGACATTAGATAATACTGTACTGTCAGAGCTAAGTTAGTTGACCGTGGTAGACAGTACTCTAACTTTTTTGTTACACAGATAAGTTTTGGAGCCGACTAAGGTGTGATAGGTACCTCTTTTGTTTGTAAACTAATCAAAGCCGTCTACTGCAAGAAAATTTTATTTCATCTTAGACAGTTGTCTTCTGCAGTAAAATTATACTTAGCTTAGATAGATGTCTATTATTTGCTTAAACTTGCTATTAAAACAAGCGTATACCACAGTAGACTGACCACTTCAGAATGAACATCTGTCTACCACAGTTAATTAACCTCAACCAAGACAGCTGTCTATTTCTGTCAACTAAAAATCTGTTTTTAAAACCAGCTGTCGATAGAAGTAAACTAGAGGTATTGTGAGGACTGAGCTCGCTTAATATACCACCACCACCCCAACTCCCTTGGATTATAAAGGCAAAATATATATTATGTAAAACAAGAGGTTACCGTGGCATTATGTAATAAAGAATCCGTGAAAGCAATTTATTAAATTTTATTCATGGTTTAGGTGGAGTTGCGGATAAGAGATGGGTACCCTTCAATATTCCAAGTGTCCGGCATGTTTTTCTAATTGGGAAATCCAAAATATCTGAAGGATCAAATAATACAATAGGATGTGCACAATGGCATTATGTTACAAAGATTTTGTGAAAGTCTCATAAAATTTCTTTTATTGGTATAAAAGGAGTTGCGGATAAAAGATGGGTACCCCAATTAAGCGTAACAGACGGACGGGTGTACGGCCAGACGGACATCCCGATCACTATATACCATCCCACTTTTCAAGCGGGGTGGGTGGGTGGGTTATAATTAATGTCAAGTAACCAAGCTGTGTACCACTGTGAACACGATCACTTTCCGTTGCAAAGAACTTAAATTAAAATAAAAAAGTACATGTTCTTGTTTGTAATAATTTATTAAACTAGCTTGAATTTTAATGGTTTACGGCACATGTATAAGTATTACACATCGATTTCTTAAATCAAACACTAAAAACAACGAATGACTTCTTTGTATTGGTTCATTAATCTGTAATGAATTCCATTGTTTAGGGCACATTAGTATTAAACATCAGTTACAAACAAAGAAGGATTTTTAAAAACAGGACTTGTGTTTGTATTTAATCATAATTTATTCAATCAACTACTGGATTCGTTAATTCCTCTTTTCTTTTTCTTTCTTTCTTCCTATCTTTAATGTATTTAACTACACGCACCAAGTTGATGAAACTGATACTTTATTTCTGTACCTTATATAAAGCTAAATACTTTGTAGCATTTTTAGAAAATTAAATTATCCTTTTAATCGGAAATAGTTGCAAATATTAATTTATTTTTCTCAAATTCTTATCAGAATTCCTAACACTAAAGTTATTTTTCGAAAGATTTTTTTAAAAATGATTACATGTATGAACAAGAAGAGGAAATTAATATGTACATCATCTAAGGCCAGAGCGATATATGTACATGTAATTAAGATATTCCGTCTGCCCTGAAGTTGAACTGACTACTTTAAGTTGTGGTTATTAAAAAGACCAGGTCCAAGCACATCTAAAAAGGTGATGCAATCCCATATTCTTCACACTTTCTACCAAAAATTTAAAACTTCAACAAAATGATTCTTGTTAGTGGGTGAACGTTAGTCCAGTTCTCGTTGATTATAATATATATGATGAAAATGTTACTTTGCAAGTAAACCTTTTTTTTTCTCTCGAGTATCCAAACTTTAATGACAAGGCTGATGCAATCAAAGCACATGTGTGCAATGCGTGCTATTTCTATTAATGCACCTACTGAACTCTTAGTGCGTTTTCACATAACGAGCTGTCGACCAATCGAAAAGCACCTGATTGTGACGTATAAAACGTGAAGCACATTCCTCGTCGCCATTTTGATTCACGTGGAAAGAAGGTTGTGCACACGGCCCCACAATCTACGGGAAACTTGAGGTAAATATGGGGTCATTCACGCATTTAAATTTACTTATCTGTTTGTCAATTATGATATTTAATTCGTTTCGAAAAGAGGACCATGAAGTTTCGAAATAGCGATGAGAGCAACATGTAACAAAGGCAAAAAATAAAGAGAGCACGCGGATGTAACAAAAAGACATGATAAAAATCTGCCCTTTCCAAACTAGCTAAATAGTTAGTGATGTTTGTTAAAATATTTTGTGTATTGAGTAAACTGGATTTAAGAATGTGACAATTTTGAAATGTACAGAATTACAGGTGTTCTAGTCGGTAAAGCTACACGGATCATTATGAGCAATGAGAATATTCGACTAATCTATAAATGTTCACCTGTCCACATGCTCATCAACGAAAATTATTTGCTTGAATCGCCATAATTAACACATTTTTTTGTTAAAAGAAAAAAAATCGATGAAGTACATAGATATGGGGAATTTTGGATTGCATCAGCTTTCTAAGTCCATGTGCATGGAGCCTTTGTTTGCCTTCATTAACATGATGAATCCGAAAATAATAAGGTGTTCAACTTTAATACACATGTATTTTGAAAATGTTAATTTGAACAGGTTGGGACCAATCACCCAAATGGGATATAATAGTCCGTTTGGGATATAATATCCCAAATGGGCTATAAATTTACAGTGCAAAAATTGAAAATTTTTATTTTGGCTATAAATATCATAAATCCGCATCAGGACACTTAAAAAGGAATAACACTTAACAAAGGACAAACACTTAGAAAAGATTCTAAAAAAACACCTAATCTCCCAATTTTTAAAAAAAACACAATTCTCGTCATTTTTTAGTCTTTAATTGAAAATTAAATGACGGCATTGGTATTTGTGATATCATAAACATTGCTGTTTTACTCGGGTGAATTTAACGAAGGATTGTTGAAATGGGAAAAAACAGCTCGACGAGTTACAATGCATTTTTGCTTCAAAATATGGGAATCATCACAAGCGACAGTTACGTTAATTAATCAGACTTACAGAATGAAGAATGTAAATAAAAGACATTGTAATAGATGGTTTCAGCAATTTTGGGTGGGTGATTGCTCACTTAATGATCAGCAGAGGACAAGAAGTCCAAAAGATAAGAGATCGAATGGAAACGTTCAATGGTGTCTGACGTTGTCAAAAAAAAAAATAATAAAAACAGCCGTGTAGAGTGACGTGAATTTTAAAGTTTGTCTTTAAATGCTACTGTTCAAATAATTTTGACAGAGGGCTTAATTATGAAAAGAGTGAGTGTATAATGGTACCAAGAATTTTTAAAGAAAGTGGAATTGGTGAAAGTGTTTGCAAATCACAAATATCTTTTAATGAAACGAAGGGGAAACGCTTAAAAGTATGACGGTGCGTATCCGTCAAATGAAATTATATTTAGGTGCAGCGACTACCATAAATGCACACTGTTTAAAATCCGATATTTTGGAAAGTATACATCATATTCCTTTGAATTTTTCAGGTCTGATTTGAAATAAATAAAGCCTCCATCATGTGTAATTTTGTTGCTTTACGTTGACTTATAGCAATTTTATCAAAGTTTTGGATCAACCCTCGTATATCCAAAACGGACTATTATATCCCATTTTGGGGAGTGGTCCCAACCTATTTATATCCATTTTTTTCCCAGTTGCAATAAAGCATATGAGTTTTAAATAATGAGGTTTGGCTATAATTTACTTGATTGTCTCTATGATTAATGCTAAATTGTGGTGACTTTATGCTAGGCAGCATTTATGTCATTCAGCTCTTAATATCAATGTAAAATTTGTAAAATAGATTAGTGAACATATAGAGACTGACACTATTTGAAATGGATAACATGTGAAAAAAATTAAACTTTTATATATTAAATTAGACCATTTAAGCTATAGTTATTGTAAACAGTATGTGCATGAAATTTTGCAAGTAAAAACAATGTACTAGTGGTTGATTGGTTGATTACTTTTCAAGGCCAGACTATGTTTTTCTTGGAGAAATGCGACAAATATTCTCTTATGAAAATATGTACTTTATAGACTCAGTATGAACACTGTAATGAAATGTATTTTCTCAAAGTCTAGACAAAGTAACTTTTTTTATAAGGATTTATTAAAAGTCTTATTGATAATGCCAGTGGGATTGCATCATCTTTCCATGTATCGTGTCTATACATGATAAAATTCACATGTTAACTGAAAAAAAATATTTTGCTTGAATCTATTCTGTTAAATCAAACCATATTTATACATTAATAAAATATGACGAAGTTTTGAAGGTTAATTATTTTACTAGGAGGCTTTGAAAATGATAGATTATTGTGAATCACATCCGGGTTTCTAGGTGGATACATTAAAATTGTTGCATCATCATTTTTCACATAACTTAATTTCCCCTTTCTTCTTTAAATTAATTTAATGTAAAATTTAAAAAAAGACCAGAGTAATTTTTGAAATATATTTATAAATAAAATATAAACTTGTTTAATCTTGATCCTATCATGCCAAGTGAATAATTAAAATGAATCCAAAATTTGTTTGAAAAAAAAATACTTCAATGGGAGTTTAACCCTTGATTTGAAGTATTTGTATTTTATTAATCATAATCAATAATAATAAAAATGCACTGTTATTTGTGATCGCTTATTTAGAGGGGGAGTGTAGAGCAGCTGTCACAGATTAGTACACACACATCCTCCTCTGTAATCTATATCTGTAGCAGGTGATATTCATTTAGCCGTAATGGAAAGTTGTATCTCTGTCAAGAATTTATAGGGCTCTGTCTAAAACATAGTTACTGAATTTTAATGGTGAAAGCAGAGTGGACTTGAGAGATTTCCTCCTCCTTTGTCCTGTCTGTCTGTCTGTCCTAATTAGTTTAACACACAGTGGTTTCTTTTTCCTAAACACTTGTAGCTTTAAATTCAAGTATGCCTTGTACCTTGGCAAGTTACAGACCATTAAGAAGTTCCTGCCCTTTGATGATTTCTGATGGAGTTACAGTTTTCTTTTTTAGAGAAACCAGATTTCCCACTGTCATGGTTTCCTGCACCTTTTTCCTACATGCTTGCTCTATATTGAGCTGAATTTTTGTATCTGACCGTGATGACTCTACCATAAAAAAAGATAAACTTCACATTTTGTTCCAAATCAATGGGATTTTGACCTTTAAATTTATTTACTGGAAACCAGAAAGATTAGTACACTAATGCAATATTCTCGGAATTCTTGTCCCTGTAAACCAAAAATGTGTATAAATATTCCTTTTTCCCTCTTACAATAGTTCAGTGGAACAGACTGCTGGGCAGTGTTGTCTCACTTCCAGATGTTGAACATTTCAAACTGGAAGTGAGCAAACTGAATCACCCCAGACCTTAATCATATTATAGTGTTTTTATATCTTTGAACTGTGAATACTGTTCTTCTGAACATTTTTATCTTCACTAATAACTTAATACTGTTCCCTTTTCACCACTTTGAAATTTACTTTTCTCTACATCTTTTTACATCTTTTAATTAGCTGCGCACCCTACTCAGAGTACTCAAAATTTGAGGGCGAGTAGTATCGAGAGATAGATAGTAAATTTTACAGAGTACTGAAAAAATTTGATACATGTACAATGTACATATTTTATTAATAAGATGTTGCAATCAAAAAATACTCTCTATAAAAATTTGACTAATGCAATCTAAGTATTAGTCTATGATTTTGGATTATTGCTTGGCTGTGTATCTTTAAGGCACAGCCATTCTGTGTGGTTTCTGAAGGATTGATCTGTGATTCATGAGTTGAATGTCACTTGATGCCTCGCTATCCACCTAGAGATTAATCTTTAGAATCTCGATGTCAGAGTGTGGTATCCCAAAGTACTAACTTGATTACCCTTTATACTTACTGACCTCTATACAATAAGACAACTAATCCCCTTACTAAGAAACCTCATACTTTGTACATGTCGGGGACAAAAGAAGTGAGCATTAAACGCGGAATAACTTGTCACACTGGTAATTTAATACTTTGTCGTAGGACATAAATCAAGTCAAAGCTGATTCCTTCTTAAAAACACCCTAGGGTTCTAATAGGGTACATGCTGTCTCTTTCTTTCAAATGTAATTTAACATTTAAAAAACTGTTTCAATATCATTATAGATTTGACATTCTTTAAGCTTTCTGTAAAAGCTAGATATTAGAGGTTTTGCAAATCAATGTGTACGTGCACGTGCATGTAGCAGGGAATTTTCACTGGAAATCTGTGCATTACATCATTAGTTTTACTAATGACAAATTTCTACACGTATCTACTTATGTGTAGATTGCCAAGTGCACACAAGTCCAAAATTATGGCTTACAAGAAAAATCTTAATATTTAATGCAAATACTGATAAAAAGAACTGAATGTCACTTAGTAAAACATAAAAATTTATGGGGAGTTAAATTAAGTCACATCCAGATTTTCGAAACAATTTCTTTGACTGATTAACACTTTATTTATAAGCTTTTTTTCAATCTTCTTCTCATAAGTTCATGTGTATATTTATTATGTGATACGCATATCAAAATTAGTGTTTTTTCAGATGATTTTTAAATGTAAACCATTTTAGAATTAAAACACAAGTACAGTTTATACTTTGCTATAAAACAAGAAAAATAATGTTACGTATACGTGTAATTCTAACATGTACACGTACAAGTGACCTGGCTAAACTTCTCTAATAATACATGTAAAACTACCTAAATTAGTCTTTGTTTTATTATCCTTGTGCATTGCTATTATGAATCTAAGAGAATTTTATTTGTACTTTTTTTCTGGACTCTGTGTACTACATAAAAATTTAATCAGATCTGAAGGGCAGTATCCCTGAAAAAAAAAAGTCAATTGTGAACACCAGCATGTCCCATTTTTACGCCTTTCTTATTCTTCCTTATGTTAATCAATAAGGGAATGTGTATAAGTGTGTTTGATTCTTTGTCATTCCTCAAAGATATAAATATTTGCATTTATTTTAATTCACTGAAATTTATAATCATATTTCTATTATTGAATTTTATTCTCCATGTATTACAAATTTCCAATCTTGAGGTCACCTTGTATGTGCACTGCTGGTGTATAAATGGGATCTAGAGGACCATTGAGGCCCTGAGGGGTAAACTTCTTTACAGTCCACTGATTTTATATTTCTCCAAGGTTCTTTGTGTATCAAAAACTGATTTTATCACTTGAATTTTCTTTTGTCTCATAAAGTACAAATGAATAATGAATATTTATGTTGTGTTTAAGATACACAACTTTTTACATTTTATATTACCTTTCTACTTCAAAAGAACAAAGATACATAACAATACATTGATCTGTACAAGATGACCTGGATCTTATTTCGGTGTTTATTATGTTAGAAAGTTTTAAAGACTTTTTTTTCTTAATTACGTACATGTACACTGGTATAGTGTATAAACTCTACATACTTGTAATTATTTTGATTATAATTCATTAATTTGGTATGATTGTCATATGTTTATTGAATATTTCTATGAGCTTACTGAAGTTTTAGAGCTTATCAACAATTTTTTGCCAAAAAAAGTAAACTGGACCTTGTATTGTTCTTTTAAGATTCATGGTTGGGACTATCAACATGTTTATAGATTAGTTATTTTTCATTATTATAGCTGTCTGATAAGCATTGATCCTGACTGGTAAGACCAATACAAAAACAAGATAATTCATAAGTAACTAGTTTATTATATACAACACAGCAAAAATATCTACACACTACAATTTAAAACATTCAGACTGGAAAACTGGGGACATACAACTGTTCTGCAATTAAAACTAAAATATGAGTTATCCCCCTTAAAAAACAAGTTGAAACATGGGGGATGAGAAAACGAGTACATTTTATAAAAAATATCCCCCTTTAATAGTAACAATTCTCTAGGGGATGAAATACAAAAGAACATTTTCTCAAAGTTATCCCCCTTTGTAAATAATACATACAACCTTAAAAAACTTGGGGGGATGAGATACAAAAATTTTTCAACAATTTGTAACGAATTGTCCAAATACAGATGCAGAGCAGATGTAGCCCCCAAGCAATATGTTAATGCCTTAAATTTCTAGCTCATCTGAGCTGTAATCTTAAATTTATAGCTACCCTGATTAAAAAGACAGGTCTTTCACATCACTTTTACCCAGTGACTGGGACTGAAGCTCTTCAAATGAAGAAGATGTACAACCAGTTTAATAGCTTTTTTTGAAGAAAAAAAAATTTACATTAATAAATTGTAGGAAAGTGATAGATGGGTTTATGTTGTTTGTTATTGCCCACATTTCTGTTTTGCAATATCAAGGAAAATGACTTGTAAGTTTAGCTATTTAGCTATATATTTTCTTTAATTTTTGGAGGGATGGTTTCAAGGAAAATTTGCAGATACTTCAGTTGTGTTAAAAATGAAAAACCTTTTTAGATCACCTGATAGAAAAAGTATTCTGTGTCTGTCTGTCATTTTGTCGTGTGTTGTCTGTAAACTTTTCACATTCTCAATGTTTTCATCAGAACCATTGGACCAATTTCAACTACAGCATTCTTAATGAGGGTAGGGGTACATTTTTTTTATTAAATGAAAATTAAGTAATGTCAGGAAGTACCTTGCCCTCTTTCAAAGGAAGATAATATAAGGATTGATGAGAATTATTGGCATATTTTATATATCTGCTCAAGATCCACTGGGCTAGAAAAGATGAAACTTCAAATGAATTTAAATTGGTGAAAATAAAAAAAAAAAAATTCTGTCCCTTTTATTTATTAATCACTGTAGTTAATGTATTTGAAAGGTTATTAAAAAAAGTACTATTCAAGAATATAATATAAAAAGTACTTTTATAATTATAATGATCGTCTAGACTTGTGAAAAAAAAAAAATTAAAATCAAACAAAAATAACTTAATTATCTGATCAAGATAGTATATCATGTGTATATTGAAACTTCAAATGCATTTACATTGGTGAAAATTAAAAAAAAATCCAGTCCCTTTTTAATTATTAATCACTGTAGTTATAATAATGTACGTATTTGAAAGGTTATTAAAAAAAAAGAGCATTATTCAAGATTTTTTTTCGTATAATACAAAAAAGCACTTTTATAATATTAATGATCATCTAGACTTGTGAATGAAACATAAATTAAAATGAGACAAAAATAACTTCATTATTTAGTGTTTTTTTTTTCAAATGATGCCAGTGTGAGAGAATATAAAATGGAATTAAAAATAAGTTCGGACTGAAGCACTATAATAGTTTATTAATAGTCTGCAGGGTGATAGCCAGGTTAGCGGTGTCAGATTAGAACTTATAATTTATGATTTACTTGTTATAGAAAACTAGACTAGTCTAATCCTAATTTCCTTAATCCTGATCATTCTATTTCTCTTGCTTTTTGGTAAAATTGGGCAAAAAAAAAAGCTTCATGCATCAATCAGATTATTTTATACCCCATGAATCCTTGAAATTGTTGTTTGATACTCAGGTGACTGTTAAGGCCCTTGGACCTCTTGTCTCTTCTTCATACCAAAACTTTATCATACTATTAACAGTCCTAATAAGAATTACCTAAGAAAGCAAGGTTTCATACTTACCAGCTAGATTTTCTTTTTTGTTTTTGAGGCAAAATCTTCATAGAAATGCTGCTCATTTAATACACACACTGATTTTCAATTCAATTTATGCTTCAGAATGAAAGAAGGTGCATGAAGTATTAAAGTCTTTTTATCAATTCATTAATTACATTTTATTCTTTTCAAAATATTCATGTTTTATGTACTTGTTTGTAAAGATGTAATAATATAGACTCATTTCTACAATACAGGCTAGCATTGTAGCTCATGGGCCTCTTATAAAACATCACTGGTATATAAGTTATTTGGAACTTACTTCGCAGTTCACTTAATATTTATGTGCAGATACATGTAATTGTGTAGATGTAGATATTGTGGTGCACATTAACAAGAAAAGAATTGAAATCACAATGGTATTTAAAACAAAATTATCTATGTTTTAAATCAATTCAGGAATGATACCAAGAGGCTCATGAATAATTTAATCGATGCACTTTTTCACACTTACATTTGCTGAAATGAGTTGTATTTTCTCTTTTCAGGCAGCGAAAATGTGTTTGCCAGGTGGCTCTAAACTTTGTATTGTTTGTTTGGTGCTGTACATGTCAACATGGCGCCCAATTATTGGAGGAAATCCATTCCAAGATGATGTAGCGGAAAAAGGAAACCTCATCCCTAAAAATGGAAGTGAAGAATCTTTGTACTCATCTGTTAGAAACGATCATTTAGAAACTCATGCTCATAATGATATGCAAATTCAAACAGATCATTCCAAAATTCATGCCCAGGGACAGTACTTCTATGAAAAACTCATAGAAAAATATGGAGAAAATGGGAGTCTCACACTGGAAGGACTGCAAAAGATTTTTCAGAATATAGGAATAGATACTAGTGAAAGTACAGCTAAAAAAGGTGCTGATGAACATGATGAAAACCATGAACATCATGAGGACCATGAACATCATGACCATGAACATCATGATAATCATGAACACAATGAGGACAATGAACTTCATGATAATCATGATCACGAGAATCATGAGGACCATGAACATGGCAGTGAGGCTCAAAAGGATAGACCAAAACGATCCCTAAAGAAAAAGTTAAAATTGAAACAGAGATTAATACGAAGGAAAAGGTCAAGTAAAACTGTCTCCGATTCAATGGTAAGATTTGATTTTTATTGGAAGTAAACCTTTATTAAATTCAGCTGTCATGTGGGGATTTTAAGTTTTATTCCTGATGATATCTTCTAACTTTATCTGCTTTTTTTTAAATTTCAGTGCATAAAAAATCCAGAGCATCTGATACAGTTATATTCCAATAACAAATCTCTAGTGTTGTCCAGACCAGATTTGTCTGACGTTTGTGCAGGGATTCTTGTCATGTTGGACAAATCTTCATGTTGGAATGATTCATCATTACCCAAGACAGAAGCCTGTGATAACCATGATGATCATGATCATGCAGAACCTCATGTAGTGGAGGCTAGCTACACGTTGGAAAACATTCCTGCTACAGGTAAGGACATCAGAATTCAGATACAATGTCTGAATGTTCTATCAAAAACAGATTCTAAATAGATATAAACTTGCTTTAGGTCATATCAAATAAAAAAAACTATTAAAAAAGATATGCTTGCAGTATGATTGATGTTGGAGTATATGTACGTACAGTCAAAACTGCCATAGCGACCCACTGTATTAAGCGACTCACCGTCACATGTGACCGTAAAAATTCCCCCCAATGCTTTTCCCTATATATTCTACCTGTATTAAACGACCACCTGTCTAACGCGACACGACCGTGATTTTCCTGACCATTTTTAGTCATTTCAAGCAATTTTACCTGAATTTAGCGACTATATAATTTCCGATTCCTACTTTCGATTTCGGTCGAACAAGCTTCGTTTTGGATCAAAACAACTACAGACATGCTTTTATTTCATTCAATAATTATATAATGTGAGTTTTACGAATAAAACAACATTTATAAATGAATATTTTTACTTACGCTTTGATATTTATTGAATAAACATTAAAATCTAAAAGATAAACATCACGTTTTTCTGTCCAGTGATCGAGCGCCATTTTGAAAAAAAAACGTTCGAGGTCGATCCCGATGTCATTTCATGCTAAAAGGTCCAAATGGATATTCAGCTATAAAACCTGCCTGTTTAACTTTAATTAAGACGTAACTGAATCATAGATGTTTATTTAAGTGCATTGTGACACAAATGGGTATGTAAACACACGCTAGCTAGCACCCACACCATGTGATAATTGAAGTGATTTAAATCACAAACAGGCAATTAGACACGGTAGTTCAGTAATGAACAAAAATTAATAAGGTTAAATAAATATTTCAGTCATAAATGTAATTTAATTTGATACCAAGTGCATAACAAAAATTATGATAAGTTTTTATTCTTAGTTTTATGTAAAACATACAAGGTTATATATTATACATGTAGGCTATCATGTTAAAAAAAAAAACTATTATTAGGGGGGGGTTGCAGTTTTTTTATACTGTATGAAAAAAAATTATTATTTCAGATGTTCACAATATTTCCCAATATTCAAATGACTCATGTGCAGATCAAGAAATTTTATTTCTTAATAGGACAATTGTAAAAGCATTTAAGAGTTGACCAGTACTTATTAAAAAGTCTAAATAAACATAAGGTGTTATAAAATACATATCAACATACTAGTATACACATATGCTATTTTCAGCACTGTATTTGTTGAACACTGCAGAAAATAAGCAACCTGTATTAAGAGACCACCTGTCATATGTGACCTTTTTTCCTTTCTCCGTTGGAAGGTCTCTTAATACAGGTTTGACTGTACATGTTAGAAGAAATCTTTATGTGATCACAAAGTTTAATTGTAAACATACTTTACTAGAGTGTTATACATGTTGACTTGATATTTAGTTAATATTGATTTATTATTAGCTCTTCTGAGCCAAAGGCTCAAAGAGCTATTGCTATGGCCATTTGTGCGGTGTGCGTTAACTTTTTAGAATATATGGGCCATAACTCAAGAACCCCTTGGCCAATCATTGTCAAATTTGTTACAGGGTATCCTTGGCCCAAGGGCTACCATTTATACTAAAACTAGGGTTGGGACCCTAAAACAAGGGGAGATAATCAGGAAAATAGAACCAAAAGTACTGGTTGCTAAAAAATCTTCTCCAGAACCACCAGGCAGATTTTCACCAAACTTACATACAAGGTTCAGGATATGTTGAAGATTGAAAATTGTTCAAGGCATGACCCTGGAGCAAAGGGTGTGGTCTCAAGGTCACTTCAAAGTTAACCAAAATTTACACTTAATAAAAACGTTGATATTTTGCTTACTATAAAGACTAGGATCATCAAATCTTGTAAGTTTACGCATCTAAGGACTTCACATCATGTTAAGACAAAAGTAGGTCACAGTGACCTACTTTTTAAATTTTACAGGCTTTTGTTTTCAAATTGATTTGGATGCATATTTTGGACACTTTAAGGCCTATGATCATTAAACTTTGTCAGTTGATGCAACTTGGTTTTCCGAAGAATGTCGACCAAAAAGTAGGTCACTGTGACCTAGTTTTGACATTTTATCACTATATCTTAGGTACTTTTTGGCTAAGAATTATCAACCGTTGTCAGTTGAGGCATCTTGGGTTTTAAGAATGATGATCAAAAAGTAGGTCACAATGACCTACTTTTAATTATCTCAGATACTTATTGGCTTAGAATCATCAAACATTGTCAGTTGATGCATTTGGGTCCTCGGAAAATGTCGACCAAAAAGTAAGTCACGGTGACCTATTTTTGACATTTTATGGCTTTATTTAAATATCTCTGGTACTAATTGGCTTAGAATCATCAAACTCTGATAGTTGATGCATCTTTGGTCCTCGGGGAATGTCAACTATAAGAAGGTCGCAGTGACCTACTTTAATATGTGAGGTACTTATTCAATAGAACCATCAATCTTTGTCAATTAATGCATCTTGAGTCCTCAGAAAGTTTCAAATCAAAAAGTAGGTCACCATGTCCTACTTATGGTATTTTATAGCTATACTGAAATATCTTCAGTCCTAACAGGCAAAGAATCATCAAACTTTGTCAGTTCATGCATCTTATGATACTTAGAGTAAGAGGCTTCAAATAGAAGTGATAAATTGTACAATTTATCAGAAGAGCGATTCAAGGCCCTTGGGCCTCTTGTATTATTTCTGTTAAGATTTGTATAATGTTAGTTTTACTTTTTATTTGACGAAATTAAATGTACAAAGCAAATATCACCCAAAAGACATTTAAATTGAATATTTAATTTTATAAACCATTTTTTTGTCTGCTGCCTCTTAGGAATGAAGATGTTAAGGTTCATTGACTCTCAGATAAATGAAATAACTCTTCCTGGAATTAAACTCTATCCTTAAATTTTGCAAATGACACTTCAGAAGGTGAATTCTGTCAAATTTTGCACTGTGATTGTTCAGTTTTCAATTACATTTTAGATTTCTTTTGGTAAAATCATTATCAAACTTGATATTTAAAATGAGTAAACAGATATAGTGTACCATTAATGGGAGGATACTCCTTTTTTGACAGTATGGGGGTACAGTATTCTGGCTACATTTATCATCAGTCTGGTAGGACTTCTGGGGGTAGCAGTCATTCCTATCATGCAGAAGGTCTTCTACAACCACCTGCTACAGTTCCTGGTGGCGCTAGCAGTCGGGGCTCTTTCAGGGGATGCACTCTTACATCTTGTACCTCATGTAAGTATAATTATTTTTATGCGCCCAGATCACTAGATCTGGGTGTATATTGTTTTTGTCCTGTCTGTTTGTTTGTCTGTTTGTCTGCAAACTTTAACCTTCACCATAACTTTTGAACCATGAAAGACAGAGACTTCATATTTGGTATGTATACTCCATTAATTAAGCTCTTTCAAATGACATCAAGGTCAATGACCTTGTGACCTTGACTGTGACCTATATGCTAAAATAGCTTTTTTGTACTTTTGCCTTAACTTTTGAACCATAGGAGATGAAGACTGCATATTTGGTATGCGAACTGCACTAATTAAGTTCTTTCAAATGGCACCAAAATCAATGACCTTGTGACCTTGACTGTGACCTATAGACTAAAAATAGCTTTTTTCAAACTTTATTGCCACTGGGCGCATAGTGTTTCACAAATACATCTTGTTTGTTAAGTGTTCTTTTTTTAATATGTCATTATTTAAGTAAAAATTCTGGGTATATTATTGTGATCACAACTTTTTTGTCATTGTTATCATTTAAATTTTTTATTTTCCATCAAATCTCATGAGAATTTATTACTTCTATGTGTCTGTGTTAAATATTCAATGTTTTATGGAAAGATTAATAATTCTGGGGTGAAGTTGTTGAAAGATCCTAACATTAATTATAAACATTCATAACCATCATTAGACAATATGGACATATTCTAGTACGTAGATAAACTGTTAATTGTGCAGTCCTTGCTCCTTAATCTATAACTAAGAGACACAACCTATTATACCTGATGATACATGATAATTTTTTTGTTGACAGGCATTCTCTGGGGAGACTCACCAGCACGGGTCACACGGCAGTGAGGCTGAGGAGAGCCGTACGGGGGTTCTGAAGGGCCTGGTGGGGCTGCTAGCCGTCTACTTCTTCTTCATCATGGAGAGGCTGGTCACCATCCTCACCAACTCTAAACGCAAACAGAAAAAAGTACGAACATATTATATTCAGTTCTTTCTTTAGGTCACATGATTCAGTCAGGTGACCTTCTTAAGGTCACATGATTCAGTCAGATGACCTATTGCTGGCTGGTTTTTTCCCCTTCTGTCCTCCATTATCATTTAAACATTTGCAGCTTTTTATCTGAAACTGTTTAAACAGTCTCTCCCAATTTTGCATTGATAGGTGAAGAGGAAAAAAGCTTGTAATATTATAGTTCCTGTCCCCCTGGGGAATAGGGATTTGGGATTAAAAACCAACAAAATTAATGCTTTGTTTTAAAATCTTCTTTACTCCTGGACAGTGAGCAGTCAAACTATTAGCACATTTAAGACCATCTAAAGAATCCATATTATTATATGATATTGTATTAAAATGGAAGAATTAGGAGGCTTATAACATAACAGAATTTTCATGAATAAACTTCTTTATCTGAAAGCTTTCAAAACGACCAGATTACAAGTTAAAACATCCTTGTTTTCTTTTCTTAGTGGTTAAGAAATCGTTTCTTATTGGTACGTACAGATAATGATCCATTGATAGGCTTTTGAAACGCTTTCCTGTACAGCTGGCTCAATCCATGGCAGACACAATATTGTATTGTTAATTTGTTTACAACACAAGTGAGGTGTTGTTTGTGATGTCACAATTGTCACTTCATATGCAGTCTCCCTCTGGTCAATATTCATAAACTATTAAGATTAAAAAATCCATTGTGCTTGTATGAATTATACAGAGACTATAAGATAAAGAAGTAGCAGTTCATAATGAATCAATAATCACAAAATAAAGCAAAAATATTCAAGGGGTTTATATAAAAAATTATGGACTGGCACCATAATTTCAAAACTGCGTTAGGTACATCAATGAATTTTATCATATCTTGTTAGCATAATTAATCTTTTTTGTCCATTGAATAAATTACATGTATTTATCACAGTTTTCGTTATGATTTGTTATAAAATTTACAATGTTTATTAAGCCATTTTGAGACCATGACCAACCTCAAATACTGTAGCTTCCTTATTTTTTCATGAGATTTTATCGCGATATGGACTTTCAGTCAAATCATGAGAATATTTATTTGCAAATGTGCGGTTGATGATAAGAATTTATGATTTTCAGCAGCATAAAAATAAAAGCGAAAAATTTTATGTCGCAAATGATGCTTTGTGTGGAATTACGATAAATTCCTCACATTTAATTCGGAATTGAATGTAGATAAATTAATTTCTAAACATGCTAAAGAAAAAAAAAGATCTTTAGATAAGAGCATTTGTCATCCAATATCATCTTCATTTATATGTGTTGTACAACATCATTGTTCAATAAATTTGTAATTTTACATAGTGGGCATGTTGTCTTCTCCACAAATTCTCCAAAGTTTTATGGGGAAAAAAACTAATGTAGAACAACTTGAATTTCAATCAAACCTTACATTCAGATACTGATGAGAGAAATTTAACTGCCCCAACATTATTTTACCATTCCTTTGACACTTTATACCTCACTTCAACATTTTCACTTTCAAAATTAATACAAGGATAAAATACTGCAAATAAACATGTGTAATGGAAAATTCAATTTCTATTTCCTATTATTATGCTTCCTGTCAGTTTGTCTCTATATAACCCATACCCTACTATTCTCGCATAGTGGTCTAAGGATTTATATAGCGTAAGCATACTATGCCGAAATAGTGCACGGCATTATTTACTGAATAAAATTCATCAGTGCACACGCCGGGGATCGAACTCGCGACCATGAGATTGTAAGTCCGATACCTTATCGATTACGCCACAGAGACGATCAATGATTGGTAGAAATTTATTAAATATATAAACTTAATTTATACAATTGACACAAGAAGGAGAAAATAGACAAATAATATTTGAAAACAGTTATATTATTCTAAGGAACTTTTGATTAATGTGTACAACAAACTTTCAAACTAATTACATACAGATCGTTAGGTGAACTGATTTCATAGGGTCATTAAAACGCTTTTTTATATGACGCTTGATTGAAGGATGTAAAAGAAAATTACGACATCATTGTCTGCAAACAAATAAGGCTTACTAACAAAACAGAAAATAAAGATGAGTTGCTTTGGGACAAAATCTCCGACGTTTTTAGAGAAAATACTAGTAACCAAAATAACTAAGCATGCAAACAATTTTAGCATGAAGATTTTGAATGAGTTCTAGCTCTTGCAAGTGCGCTGTGTAAGCACCGATATTTTCAGGAAAAAGTCAAATAGATTGCCGCATAAATAATTACAACAGTCAGCATAATAATAACAATAGTGTTGCATTTTCATGTACTATGCCAAAATTAGGCAGGGTTTGACACATAGTGCACTCGCCTCCGGCTCGTGCACCATGTGTCAAACCCTGCCTACTATTTAGGCATAGTACATGCATAATGCAACACTATTATATAAATATTATTTACATGTATTTTAGAAAAAGCATCAGGAACACAAGGTACATTTTACAAACAATGGTGATGCCCTGAGTCCTGGTACCCCGACGGAACCTGACTGTGGCTCCACAATGCTCCGGATCCACCCCACAGGGAAAGGTTAGTATACTGAAGGGTCTGATGATGTGGTATGTAGCCAGCGACTGAGTAGAAATAGATAGATACTTATCCATCAGTATTCATAATACTGTAATAATGTAAACACTGAACTAAATAAGGTTTTGTTGCCCCACATCATGAAATGGTTGGTTGGGCATATAATGTTGACCCTTTCCATTCGTCTTTCCATTATAATACGATTTCTGGACAGTTGCTTTATTGTATAAAAAATGTCACTACTTTCAGCATTGGAGAACTATGCTGTTGAGTTTCACAAGGAAGAATGTAACCTTCTGAATGAGAATGCTACTGATGATCAAAACAATGTGGAGGCCAAGTTGGCTGGCCACTCAGAGGAGGAGGAGACTCATGATAAAGTCCTGGACTTCTCTCACGGCCACTCCCACAGCCGCTGTAACACTGTCCCTCAGACTGTGTCTGCTATCGCCTGGATGGTCATCCTCGGGGACGGAATCCACAACTTCAGTGACGGTCTGGCGGTGGGGGCTGCTTTCTCTAACAGCATCACAGGGGGAATCAGTACCTCCATTGCCGTCTTCTGTCATGAGCTTCCCCACGAGATCGGTAAGATGTTTATCTATAGCTAGCATACCCCGCCATCAGTATAGCTTGTCATGTCCATCAGCCTTCTTTCTGTTTGTATAATATGCTTTGCATTGATATTTAGCTTCAAATAAATTGTTCAAGATTTTTATTTTTATCAAACCTCATATTCTAATATTAAATAATGTATTGGTGAGAATTACATGTGTATTCAACTGCAGCAATTTTTTGAACTTTGTTATCACTTAATTAGCAAAATTTCAAGAAGCTGTTTAAGATATTTTTATCAAACTTCACATGCTAATATATATTAGAAAGAATCTTGCTGATACATGTATTTGTAAACTTTCTAGATTAACTTAACTTCCTCTTATTTCAATACGGAAGTTGTCTTTCTTTATTTTGAGTCAAGAAAACAGGATTTAAATATTGAAAAAAAAATGAACTGAAACTCTTTAAATTTGAATAGAGTTTAACATCCAATAAAAAAAAATAACAACATCACATTTATTTGTGTAGCATCCACAAGTCATTTAACGTTATTTATTACGCTATGTGACAGTATACAAAACTACCAGTTTTAAAAAGCGTATTTAACACATTTTCGTGTCTCTAACTTAAAAAAATCTAATTGAACTGTAAAGATAAATTGTTAAACAATCTAAAAATTATAATTTTATAATTTTTTATCGCTGTATTTCGTTTTAATTCCTATCAAATATTCAAGCATGTTCTGAAATTAAACGTCACGATTTTAGTGCGTCGTAAAAACCGCATTCTTTTATTCCGCTGTTTATAGGACAACAGAGGATATATTCAGATTTCTCTGTACAATGGTAGATACAGCTGATTATTCTGAATATAATGATACCAAACACGACTAGCCAGATTCGTATATTGCTATGATTATGGATAGTCAAATGTAAGCATTTTTTCGGAGAGTTTTTTCACCCGTTTGACGAACCGGTTGCATATGTGTTACAATAATAGATCGAAAGAGAATCTTCTCCTCTTTAAGAAACTGTGTAGATTTATTTTCCTTACATCGGCGCTAAGAAGCGATCTTTCAAATAACAACACAACATATAGCCAGCGTGAATGATATTTGACGTCATTTTCACGCCCTCCACGATTCCTGGAAATTGTTTTGTAATGGAGTTTGTTTACTGTAACTATAGAAATATTCAGAGGGGGATAACTCTCGATGTCTTTTTTATGGGGTAATTTTAAATATAATAATTTTTTATCTAAGAAAAATACTAATTAATTAACATGTCAAAAATATAATATACAAGGAACGATGATTAGGACTGAAAAAGAAAACTTCTATAAAGTAAAATTGACGTTATAATTTTGAAGCAATAAAAAATTATAATCATGAGTAAGAAATAAAATAAAAATGTAAGAAAATAAGTACCTAGTGTAAAGAAAAAATACAATAGCCTTCTGATTTTTTAATTAAAAGGAATGTAAATAAATTCAAAATATCTATCTTTGAAAAAAAAGGGGGGGATTAAGACCCCTATACCCCCCCCCGGTTTCGACGCCTACGTAGAATATGAACATATGGATGGGTAGACGGATGAATAGTAAAAATCAAATAGGCAAAATAATATTACTGACGCATCAAAGAGGTCTAAAATTTAAACAAGAAATCAAAATTGTGGTCCCCCAGCTGCATTTCTGGTATTTTTCACTGAGAGCATCTCGGGCGGCTCATACATTGCACCTCGGAGGTTTGAATGGAGCGTAGCGGAGTCAGCCGAGGATTGCCGATTGGAAATTTTTTCGATGTTTCAACTTTTCATGGCCGACATGTTTTAGTTTTCATTTCTGACATTTTAAAATTTTCATTTCTGACTCTTTTCAGATTGTACTTTTTGGTTATTAAAACAGGATTGAAAAATTCACTTATGAAAAATTTCATTTACGTGATGAAAAAAAATTTAAAGTATATATCAAATGTCTTAGACATTGACATCTAATTTAGTGAACATACATGGGGATGAAAGTGCTGCATGTACCGATGTACTATACATGTACGTGTATAGACAAAATCTTTAATTTGTTTTACCGGCTGTTTGTCTCTATGTGGGTAATATTACGTTATTTATGGCATATTGTTCCAAAATGAACGCCCTGTAATATGTCAATCAAAAGTTATAACTAAAGTTGATTTTTTGAAAATTAGGTCAAACATATAGGTCCAGATCAAGGGGGTCAAAAATCATATCAATGAACATGTTAAATATGAAAGCATTATCTCTTCTCAATCAGAAGTTATAAGGGGGAAATTGCATTTTTGAAAAGTATGTCAAACGTCAAGGTTCAAGGTCACAAGGTCAATATCCATAGTGTATTTAGAAATGATAATATACATATGAAATGTGAAAGCTCTATACAGTGTATTTTCCATCGTCACAAACCACGACTAAAATGTACAATCCTATCACATACTAGTAAGCGGACGCCAAACCGTGGCTGTGACTTTGTATCTTTTCTCATTCAAAAGTTATGACCAAGGTTCAAGTTTTTGAAAAGCATTTCGAACTTCAAGATCAAGGTCATGAGGTAAAAAATTATTAGGGGCCGCCAGGAGGCGGTCGGTTACTCGATATGGAAGTTTGAAGTCGCCGTGCGTTTCTGCAGACTTAGAACAATTTAAATAAAAATGTTATTTATATTATATAGAATATTAAAAAAAAAAGCTATTTTAAATGTTTAACAAAAAGCACAATAATCATAAAATCAAAATTTTATAAATAATGGGTGTAAATGATTCATCCAATCCTGATTGACAAACTCTAACATGACAGAGACTTGAAAGAGAAGAAATGTAGTGGTGGATCTAAGGGGAGTTGGGTGGGTTGGGTGTTAACATTCTCTAAGAGAGAGCGAGGAGCCCCACATATTTTATATTTGTTGCGAAAACTACTTTAGCATTAAACTTCTACCGGAGTTCGTTTACAAGTATCAAACTGAGTGCAGATACGCAGAAGTCTATGGACAGTTTGCTTATACAAATACAGTTTATTGTATATGCATTATGCATGACGAAAATCGGCAATGTCGCATGCACGTGTTTTATGTCACGAGGATATTTTAATAGATTAAAGTAAGAAATTTTAAAAACAGATCACGCAAATTTCAGTTTCTTATGACTATATCAAAGGAACAATTAATTGGGTTTGCGGCCGATTTTTGACGCTTGCGACAATATATAGGTTTCTTGTAGTGTATTTAAAAAGGTCTTGTCACAGTTTAAACACATGAATAATATAAAATTCTATTTCTTCTCTGTTCTAATTCTAAAGAGATGACCAAGGTTGAATTTTTGTGACATACGAACAGATTTACAGTCTGACTGACAAACAGACAGACGAATAAGATTTAAAGAAACCTCGATCGCTTTCGCAAAAGCGGGGCAAATCAAATGTTTTACACCAGAGAGAGAGAAAGAGAGAGAGAGCGCAAAAAAATTCGGACAACCATTAACACACATTAGGAAAGATCTACATGCTTAACTAAATGTCGTTCAAATGAATTTTAAATTAAATTCCCCCCTCCTTTTTCTTTTCAGATTTTATCATATGCTGCTGTCATATCTATGACTGATATTCTTCTAGTTTTTTTAGTTATTCAGAATATAAGTCTCCACTTACATATCGGAATAATTTAAGATTTACATCACGCTCCCAGTTAATACTAGTTCATTACCAATTCTCCGCATCGTATCAAATGTATTCGTATGAAGAATTTAAAATACAATTTTTTGTTTTTAATAATTTATAACAAAAATTCATGATTTTTAGTTTCCTTATATGATAAGTGGATATCACTCCAACTCTCTATAAATCCCAAGCGCGGATCCAGGAATTAAAGTTAGAGGGGGCGCCCATAATCGGCAGGGGTCTGGTTTATGCTGAATTCTAGAGATTTTGTAGGAAAAATTGAGGTTAACCGAATAGACATTTTTACATTTTCTCGACGAAACTATGATTTACGCTAACTTTGACAATTTTAGGGGGCGGATGCGACCCCCTTTAATCCGCCACTGAATTTAGTAATTGCAAGCATTGTGCCCAACACAAAGATTAATTTTACAAAAGGATAAAGACAGTCTTTAAATTTCTAGTAATTAATGAAAAAACCCAGTGACCTTGACTGTGACCTGTATGTTAAAAATAGTTTTTTCGTTTTTAGTTAACCTTTGCAATAACTTTTGAACCACAAGAAATAGAGACTTCATTTTTGGTATCCATATTTTACTAATCATGTTCTCTCAAATGACACCCAGGTCAATTGCCTTGTGACCTTGACTGTGACATATGTGCCAAAAAGTTTTTTTTTATTTTGTCGTTGCCGGGCGCATAGTGTTTCACAAACAAATCTTGTTTTAAATTAATTTGTGATCATTTTTATTGATTGGATTTGTTGACATCTTTTTGTAAGCATAACGTCAACGTAACGTTGCGTGTCCCATGTGACCCAATTAATTACACTGAAAGAAGACTCTCACTATCTAATGATTCAAGTCAATCTAGGTGTTTGATGCAATTGAACTTGAATAACCCTGATTCTGGGCAAAGGAAATAAGAAGAGAGAGATTATATTTTGAATACATTACCTTAAGTTTTGACCTCAATGCTACTAGGTATTTTCTTCAGAAAAGTGGTCACACACTAGAACAATACCTTTACATTTCGCAATCTATTTTTAGTAACAATGCTTGACCAGAAAATTTCGATATGATATTTTTCTTAAACAATTTTTTATAAACTTTTATTTGATATATAACACAAGTGGTAAATACTAAATTTAAAATTTGACTTGTGGATGCTAATTTGTGGTTACATGTACTTAAATTTAGTGTAAAAATTTTATTTTTTGGATCAAGGATTTTGCTCATTTTTAAAACATAATATTGTACTTTAATTCCTACTTTTCCTGCAAAAGACAAGAACACTGCACTTATGCAAAGCTCATTTTGCAGTCTGTATGTAAATCTTTGCACTAAAGCAAGAAAGAGTTATCTTAATATTTGAAATTAGGCATACAGACATTTGAAAACAGTAAATGACTTTTTTTCTTCCATGAGAACATTATTTTTCACACTATCACATGAGACTGCTCATGAAAATTTCATTCTCACATACAAATCTCCTATTAAAGATTACTAGCATATATAATAAGGACATTTGTGAAAGACTTTATTTAGGTATACCAAACAATCTTGATAAAATATGGTGTCACAGTAATTTATTAATTTATAGTTATTGGTCTATGAATAGGACCATTTAAGGCATTAAGTGATTAAAACTAGTGACTGTAGAGTAACTGATGCCCCCTGCTGTTGTAGGTGACTTTGCGGTGCTGCTGAGGGCAGGGATGACTGTGAAGCAGGCGATCATCTATAACTGTGTGTCCTCCGTGCTCGGATTCTTTGGTATGATCATCGGCGTTCTCATCGGGAACATTGGTACCGCCACTCTCTGGATCTTCGCAGCCATTGGTGGAATCTTTCTTTATATTGCCTTTGTTGATATGGTGAGTAGATTTTGAAAGACTTTAAAATATCTGTTATTCTCATTAAAATGTTAAATATCCTCTTCCCCTCCAAGTTATTATATTCTGTATATTTACATTGTCTTAATGGTGTAGCTTAAATACCATAAAATGTTTGACTTTTCTATGTGAATTTCTGAATTTTACAGTTGCCAGAACTGACTTCCTTGGGGACAAGAAAAGGAGAGAACCCATTCTTCCATTTATTTCTCCAGATCTGCGGTTTGATTACAGGTTCCGGAATCATGTTTCTGATTGCAATATTCGAACACGAGTTGATGAACCTCATCGAGCCGTAGCCAGATCACGTCTTACTGTTTTTATCCATAGATGTTGTTCTTAGGTAGAATTTATTTCACATTTTGGTGTTGTATTCATAAAAAAAAAGAGATTTTTCATGTCATATTCACAATGCTGTTTTTCAAACATTATTGGAGAATACTTTGCTACAAATATTATTGGAATTCTGGTATGATGGTACCCTTTGCAAAAAATAAATTTCACAAAGAAACTCTAGAATATTTAATAGTAAGATGACTATTAAAAAGTAAAATAGGAATTGTTACAGTTTTTCAAATCCTTAGAAAAATTATTCATTGAACAAGAATTTTATTTAAACAAAATGTGAACAAATAAATCATGATGATGTCAAGATGATAACAAATCAATGCACTATGTTAAATATTTGTAATCTAGCACAGAAAGAGAGATGTAAATGAACAAACAGTGAATGTTCTGGCACTCTAGTAATGGTTAACTCCCTTGATTTATCTACTAGTCCCTGTAAAATAACCGTGAACATGAGTTTGGTAGTCCCATTTCATAAATTTCCAAATTGTTAATTTCCAAGTTTCAGAGATTATTGTGTGTGTATGTTTTTTTTTCCTTATATTTATTTTGTCTATAGTATATTTCTTATGTAGGTTGTAATCGTTTTTTGTATAAAAGTGTTTTGTAATTATTAAATTTTGAAAAAAGAAATAATTAAAAATTATGAATTATGTAAGAATAATCAATTTGTTTTATAAATATGAGTTATACAAAAAACATACAGTGTGTTCTGTAAGCACATGTGCAATATTTCAAAATGTAAGATACAATGAATGGATGTTATACGAATTAGTCAATATAATTTTTGAAAAATTTTATTGATCTCATCCCTAGGCTTACTTGATTAAACACTTCAGAAAAGTTAATGTTGTCACCTATGACATATTTTCCTGATGAAACAGTCAATAACAGGGTAAAAATAATCTCTTCTCACCTTATGTGTATTCATTCAAACTGACTTTGCACATATAGTGAAGTTTTGTTTTTTTTTTAACACATGCACTTAGCTAATTTGGTTTGTTTTATATAATTTATCTTTTGTCAGACAAAACACAGGCAAGAAGTGGTGCTTTTTTTTTTCCTATGAAGAAAACCCTTCTATCCAATAGATTGATAATAGGGGGTGAATGTTTTTTTTTATACATTTTTTTTGTCTGTACAGTGTGAAACAAATATACAAGAAGTGCTTATGGACAGCTGCTATGGAAAATGTACTGGAAATTAAAGAATAATTTTTTTCTCAGTCCCCTTTATAATAAATAAAGAAAATTAAAGGTAGTTTTCTAGTGGCTTTGTATTTTAAACTATAACCCTTGTTTACTAAATAGCATAATATACCATTTAAAGTATTGTCATTATTTACCAATTGTTCCCCACCCCTTGCCCCATCATTAATCATGGAAGATGGAGATCTGACCCTTAGTTCTGAATATTTGTTCTTAAAACAAACATTGTCAGTAATTTATATAATTATAACATAATAGGTTCTTCACGGTAGAAGTCATGTATTATTTTGATCATTATGCAGCTGGTTAATTTTATTCATATTTTTACATGTCTGACAAATATCACATTCTTTACCAAGACATGGATTAAATAACAATTCTCCAATGTAAATTATTTAATGTAATGCTTAAATAATTTTTGCATCTTTTATCTCTGTGACAAGTTTTTTTTTTCTTCAGTGAATTGAAATCTTCAAAATAAATTCATAGAAACATTAATCAAAAAATAAGTTGTAATAACGTATCTATATGGAGAATGGTAATGATGTAGATGTAGGAACATTTTTATAGCTTCAATTAGTAAAGTAGGTTCAGGTGTAGTGTTGTTACCTGATTTATTAGCTCACCTCGACGAAGTCAAGATGAGCTTATGCTATACCGTCGGCGTCCCGGTTCAAGTTTTAGGAGCAGGTCCATTCCCAAGTAACTATAAGCCCTACCTGGATCAAACGTGCATGGATGATGCATCTAGGGATGGACACTACCAGACTTGCTTCGGATGCTGGATCTGACCTACATTTTCCAAACTAGTGACGAGGTTAAAGTTTTTGGAACAGGACAATCCCCAATGAATTTTAAGACCTATTTAAACAGAACTTGCTTGAATATTATTGTCAGAATAAAAATCAACTGTTAAGAAAATAAGATGTGAGATTTGCATTACCTAAACTGGTAACATTCGTCGAGGTGAGCTTCGTAATCTTTGATTACCTATGTTTTTTTAATTTCCTAAAGGAGAATCATGTACATGTAATATTAATGGGTTTTTTGTGTCCTGTATTTTCAAGGCATTGTATGAACAAAAGCGAATTATGACTGATGTAAAATAAATTTGCCACTGATGTGAAAACTTGTTTGTATCACTGCTGAAATAATAAGGTTGCACACCTGGAGTGTTTTTGCTGAAATAAAATTAGAATTAGCAACAAACCAGAAGTTTTCTTTCTGTGTTTATCATTTTGCTAAAGTGAGGAATGCGTAATTACTATGATCATGTATGATGTTTATCTTTTCAATGTATAAATGAATTCTCTCTCCAAAAAGATGTAGAAGTATTGAGCAACCACAAGTTGAAGAAAGAATGGAGGTGTACAAGGCGATGTCAATCCCCCACTCTGAGAAAAGACATTTCTCAATTCTTAAAGTTCATGAAAGCTATATTTTTCAAAATTATATGGTTTATATAACCTTTTACACATTTAATTCTGTATTTCATTGTTTTAATATTTTATTATTAAATTATTTTTAGCTCACCTCAACGAAGTTGGGGGGAGCTTATGTGATACCCGCTGCGTCGGTGTCGGCGTCCCGGGTTAAGGTTAAGTTTTTTGGAGCAGTTTTCTTTTTAAGTACTTCTATGTCCTATATTGATTAGATATGCATGGAAGATGTTTCTAATGTGTTTCATTGTACCAGTCAAAGTTTCAGATGCTGCAATTTCAGCAAAGGAATGACCAGGTTAATGTTTTTGGTGCAGGTTAACATTTTTGGTGCAGTTTTTAGCTCACCTGAGCCGAAGGCTCAAGTGAGCTTTTCTGATCACATTTTGTCCGTCGTCCGTCCGTCTGTCCGTCCGTCCGTCTGTCCGTCTGTCTGTCCGTCTGTAAACTTTTCACATTTTCGACTTCTTCTCAAGAACCACTGGGCCAATTTTGACCAAACTTGGTACAAAGCATCCTTGGGTGAAGGGAAATTTAAATTGTTAAAATGAAGGGACATATCCCCTCGCAAGGGGAGATAATCAAGAAAAGACAAAAATAGGGTGGGGTCATTAAAAAATCTTCTTCTCAAGAACCACTGGGCCAGTAAAGCTGAAACTTATGTGGAAGCATCCTGGGGTAGTGTAGATTCTAAATTGTTCAAATCATGACCCCCAGGGGAAGGGCGGGGCCACAATGGGGAATCAAAGTTTTATATAGAAATATATAGGAAAAATCTTTGAAAATCTTCTTCTCAAGAACCACTGGGCCAGAAAAGCTGAAACTTATATGAAAGCATCCTGGTATAGTGTAGATTCTAAATTATTCAAATCATGACCCCCGGGGGAAGGGCGGGGCCACAATGGGGAATCAAAGTTTTACATAGAAATATATAGGAAAAATCTTTGAAAATCTTCTTCTCAAGAATCACTGGGCCAGAAAAGCTGAAACTTATGTGGAAGCATCCTGGTATAATGTAGATTCTAAATTGTTCAAATAATGACCCCCGGGGGATGGGTGGGGCCACAATGGGGAATCAAAGTTTTATATAGAAATATATAGGAAAAATCTTTGAAAATCTTCTTCTCAAGAACCACTGGGCCAGAAAAGCTGAAACTTATGTGGAAGCATCCTGGTATAGTGTAGATTCTAAATTGTTCAAATCATGACCCCCAGAGGAAGGGCGGGGCCACAATTGGGTATCAAAGTTTTACATAGAAATATATAGGAAAAATCTTTGAAAATCTTCTTCTCAAGAACCACCAGGCCAGAAAAGCTGAAACTTATGTGGAAGCATCCTGGTACAATGTAGATTCTAAATTGTTCAAATAATGACACCCGGGGTAAGGGCACGGCCACAATGGGGAATCAAAGTTTTACATAGAAATATATAGGAAAAATCTTTGAAAATTTTCTTCTCAAGAACCACTGGGCCAGAAAAAGTGAAGCTTATGTGGAAGCATTCTGGGGTAGTGTAAATTCTAGATTGTAGGAATCATGTCCCCCGGGGGAAGGGCGGGGCCATTATAGGGAATCAAAGTTTTACATAGAAATATATAGGAAAAATCTTTGAAAATCTTCTTCTCAGGAACCACTGGGCCAAAAAAGCTGAAACATATGTGCCCATGGAAGGATCATGGGGTAGTGTAGATTTCAAAATGTCTAAATTATGATCAGTGGGGTAGGGTGGGGATGCATTATGTATAACAAGGGTGAAATCTGGTAAAGAACAGAATGGTCAAAGCTTCTCAGGTGAGCGATGTGGCCCATGGGCCTCTTGTTGGTGTAGGTCTCATTTCCGAGTAACTATAAGCCCTATGTTGACCAAACTTACATGGATGGTACATCTTAGGATGCATACTACCAGACTTGCTTCGGATGCTGAATCTGACCTACATTTTCCGGTTGAGTGAACAGGTTAAAGTTTTTGGTGCAGGCTTCATTTCGAAGATACTATGAGACATATAATGACCAAACTTGCATGGATGGTACATCTTAGGATGCATTCTACTAGACTTGCTTTGGATGCTGAATCTGACCTACATTTTCCGGTTGAGTGAACAGGTTAAAGTTTTTGGTGCAGGTTTCATTTCCTAGTTTCTATGAGACATATAATGACCAAACTTGCATGGATGGTACATTTTAGGATGCATTCTACCAGTCTTGCTTCAGATGCTGAATCTGACCTACATTTTCCGGTTGAGTGAACAGGTTAAAGTTTTTGGTGCAGGTTTCATTTCCAAGTTACTATGAGACATATAATGACCAAACTTGCATGGATGGTACATCTTAGGATGCATATTACCAGACTTGCTTCGGATGCTGAATCTGACCTACATTTTCCGGTTGAGTGAACAGGTTAAAATTTTTGGTGCAGGTTTCATTTCCAAGGTACTATGAACCCTATAATGACTAAACTTGCCTGGATGGTACATCTTAGGATGCATACTACCAGACTTGCTTCGGATGCTGAATCTGACCTACATTTTCTGGACGAGTAAACAGGTTAAAGTTTATGGTGCAGGATTCATTTCCAAGTAACTTTGAGCCCTATAATGACCAAACTTGCATGGATGGTACATCTAAGGGTGCATTCTACTAGGCTGGCTTCAGAAGCTGAATCTGACCTACATTTTCCGGATTAGTGAAAAGGTTAGTTTTTAGCTCTACTGGTCAGAGACCAGAAGAGCTTATGCGATAGTAATGCGTCCGTCGTCCGTCCGTCTGTCTGTCCGTCTGTCCGTCTGTCTGTAAACAATTTTTCAAAATGCTACTTCTCCTACAGTTTTGGTTTAATTTCAATATAACTTGGCACACAAGTAGACTACACTAAGATACATAATTCTGTGCATCGGTTTTTTATTTCGATGAACGGTGTTGCCGTGGTTACTAAAAATAGAAATTTCTGTGAAATTCTTTCAAAATGCTACTCCTCTTACAGTTTTGGTCTGATTTTAATATAACTTGGCACAAAAGTAGAATACACTAAGATACATAATTCTGTGTATCGGTTTTTTATTTCGATGAACGGTGTTGCCGTGGTTACTAAAAATAGAAATTTCTGTGAAATTCTTTCAAAATGCTACTCCTCTTACAGTTTTGGTCTGATTTCAGTATAACTTGGCACACAAGTAGAATACACTAAGATACATAATTCTGTGTATCGGTTTTTTATTTCGATGAACGGTGTTGCCGTGGTTACTAAAAATAGAAATTTCTGTGAAATTCTTTCGAAATGCTACTCCTCCTACAGTTTTGGTCTGATTTCAGTATAACTTGGCACACAAGTAGAATACACTAAGATACATAATTCTGTGTATCGGTTTTTTATTTCGATGAACGGTGTTGCCGTGGTTACTAAAAATAGAAATTTCTGTGAAATTCTTTCGAAATGCTACTCCTCCTACATTTTTGGTCTGATTTCAGTATAACTTGGCACACAAGTAGACTACACTAAGAACATAAAGAGACTTTATCAACGATCATTATTCTATTTATTGCTGTTGTAAAGTTTCAAATCCCAGCTGCTTAAGTACTTTTCTCTTCCTTTGCTATAAGTTCAAACCAGTAGAGCTTCAGTCTCAACAGAGACTTCTGGTTTATACAAGTTTCATTTCCAAGTAACTTTGAGCTCTATGTTGAACAAACTTGCATGGATGATACATCTTAGGATGCACACTAATGGACTTGCTTCAGATGCTGAATTCGACATACATTTTCCAGATAATAGACCTCGTAAAAGTTATGGGTGCAGGTCTATCACCAAGAAACTATAAGGCTTATATAAACCAAAGTTGCACAATTGATGCATCGAGGGATGAAAACTCTCAATCTTGCTTCAGATGCTGGATTTTAATTACATTTTCATGATGAAGAACTAGTTTTAAGTTTTTATATAGGTCTATTCAAAAGTATTAAAATTGCATAAATTTTGCATTTTTGGATGTACACTTTTTGTTGGTTAATTGTTAGCTGCAGATCTGTAGCTCTCCGAAAAAATATATATTGATAGACCGGAGAGCTACAGAGCCACCCATTGAAAAAACTGTATATTTATTGCGCACAAAAAAATGCGCTCGGTTCTCGATTTATTTCTCCATGTTTTAAAGCTCTAATCTTAAAATATTACTAACCGTGTGTTCCTAACATATTCTTTGACTCTTTCCACAACAAAACATTCCTCATAATTGTTGTTAATAGTCCTCCTGGCCCTGATATTGCAATCATCGGACATTTCGCTTATTTATACTGCCATTTCGGTTTCAAAGATAATTCGGTCCAATATGCTTCGTTCAGATGTCAACTACGCGAGAACTTGATAGAGGAGAGTGTACTTTTTTTAATCTTCCATTTTTTGCAATTGAGATAAGAATTTGGAAGAATTAATCAAGAATCGAGCGCACTTTTTTGTGCGCAATAAATATACAGTTTTTTCAATGGGTGGCACTGTAGCTCTCCGGTCTATCAATATTTTTTTTCGGAGAGCTACAGATCTGCAGCTAGTTATGTTCCCCAAACGAAGTTGGGGAACATATTGTTTTTACTCTGTTTCTTATTATTATTATTATTATTATGTTCCCCAAACGAAGTTGGGGAACATATTGTTTTTACTCTGTTTCTTATTATTATTATTTTTCTTCTCGGGAAAATTTTGTCCGCGAATGATCTTGTAAAGTACACATCCGATTAAGGGGAAACCTTTTTAGGGTAAGTAGGCATGTTATGTAGATTTGCGGAACAAAGGTCATTTTGCGCGCACGTGCTTGCAAGAGCGCGCACGTGCAACACGTGAAATGACCAATATACTTGAAATTGCCGTAACTTTTACATTTTTCGATGTAATGCTTTGATATTTAGAATATATAGACATATTATAAATGTAGATAAGGTGACATTGTCAACATGCCATTTTGTGTGCACGTGCTTGCAAGAGCGCGCACGAGCAACACGTGAAATGACTGATTTAATTGAAATAGGCGTAAATTTTTACCTTTTTTATGAAATGCTTTGAAACTCATAATATAAGGATATAGTAGTAGCATAGACAATATGACATGGTCAAAATAGCAAGATCTCACGCGCATGCACGTGCGCTTCGCTCTGATTGGCTGAAACTAAAGTCTCAATATCTTTCTTGTTTTTTGATGAAATTCTTTGAAATTTTGAACATAGCCATGCATTAGGATATACTACAACATGATATATAACAATTTTCATGAAAACACGTGCTTGCACATGCGCTGCAATCTGATTGGCTGAAACTTTAAATAGCTATAACTCCCTTGGTTTTCAACCAAACAGGATGGGATTTGGAACATAGATAGATATAATAGACTTCTACAAGAGAGTATGGTCACCATGCACATCCATACACGTGCGTGTACGCGCCGCAATCTGATTGGCTGAAACTTTAAATAGCTATAACTCCCTTAGTTTTCAACCAAACAGATTGAGATTTGGAAGATAGATAGAGGTAATAGACTTCTACAAGAAGGTATGTCACCATGCTCATGTGTGCACGTGCGTGCACGTGAAATGAGTAAAATAAAAAATACAATTGAATGAGCGTATTTTTTAATACTTTTGGATTAAATACTTTAATATTAAGTAACTTAAAAGTATATAGATTGTGTAGACAAGATGATATGGTCATTACGCACATGCATTCACATGCGAACGCGTGCAATGCTAAAATTTGAATGAACTTGGTTCCCTTCTGGGTAAACGTTGTTAAAGTCTCAAATGCATAAAGTTTGTCCTATTTAATGAAGCTTACAGGGAATATGGCACAAAAAGGGAGATGGGGAGCGTTTGGGGAACATCTGTAACGGTCCCCGTTACAATTAGCACTAGTTATTATTATTTTTCTTCTTCTTCTTCCTGGAACTTTTTTGTCCGGGAATGATCTTGTAAACTGTTCGTCCGATGTAGGTAAAACCTTTTTAGGGTTAGTAGACATGTTATGTAGATTTGCGGAATCAAGGTCATTTTGCGCGCACGTGCTTGCAAGAGCGTGCACGTGCAACACGTGAAATGACCAATATAATAGATATAGCCACAACTGTTCTATTTTTAAATGAAATGCTTTGAAACTCATAATGTGAGGATATATTAGTAGTATAGACATGACGACATGGTGAAAATAGCAAGATCTCACGCGCATGCACGTGCACTTCGCTCTGATTGGCTGCAACTAAATTCTCAATATCTTTCTTGTTTTTTGACGAAATCCTTTGAAATTTTGAACATAGCCATGCATTAGGATATACTACAACAAGAAATAAAGCAATTATCATGAAAACACGTGCATGCACGTGCGCTGCAATCTGATTGGCTGAAACTTTAAACAGCTATAACTCCCTTGGTTTTCAACCAAACAGGATGGGATTTGGAACATAGATAGATATAATGGACTTCTACAAGTGAGTATGGTCACCATGCACATGCATACACGTGCGTGTACATGTGCTGCAATCTGATTGGCTGAAACTTTAAACAGCTATAACTCCCTTAGTTTTCACCCAAACGGGGTGGAATTTAGAACATAGATAGATATAATGGACTTCTACAAGAAGGTATGGTCACCATGCTCATGTATGCACGGGCGTGCACGTGAAATGAGTAAAATCAAAGTTACACTTGAATGAGCGTATTTTTTAAAATAATTTTGGATTAAATACTGTAATATTCAGTATATTAAAAATATAGATTGTGTAGACAGATGATATGATCATTACGCAAATGCATTCACATGTGCACGAGTGCAATGCTAAAGTTTAAATGAATTTTGTACACTTCTTTGTTAATGTTAAAATCTAAGATGCATAGAGGTTGTCTTATTTAATGAAGCTTACAGTGAATATGGCACCAAAAGGGAGTTGGGGAGCGTTTGGGGAACATCTGTAACGGTCCCCGTTACAATTAGCACTAGTTAATTGTGTGACTTAATTTGCCTTACTTAAAGACAACATTCGTTGAGGTGAGCTCTGTAATCTCTGATTACCTATGTTTTCACTCATGTTTTTAAGATATGGGAAAACATAAAGAAAAAGCTTCACATATGACTATGTGAACTCTCTCCATAGTGCAGGGTTTGGCACAAGACCGAGCGCGTTAACCAATACGCTACGAAGTATATGCATAATCGATCTCTGTCAGTGTGATTTAAATGAATGGGTTTGTTGAAGGGTACATTTTTTTCTGAAATGTTCAATTTTCATGTAGAATGGGTTCAGATTCCATTTTTCGGACAAATGAAATAGATTTCACATTTACGTTTCTATCATTTAAGGTAGAATATAAAATAAGATAATGAAATGTTTTGAGGATGACTTTACTGAGAACATGATTTTAGAAAAACAACTTTTCCATGCATTTTGAAAATTGAGAAACATATCGTCTCAGAGTGGGGGATTGTCCACGCCTTGTATGCCCTCTTTCTTTCCTTATCGAGTATTGCTGTACAACATGGCAGGTATAACATAAGGGTTTGACCTCAATGTCATATATATAGATGTACCATTCTTACTGACATAATACAGAAGTATGTTCCGAATGTGAAAAAAGTGCCATTATTACTGATATGATATTGAGGTATGACGATATTGAGGTATGACCTCAATGTAATATGATGTGCCATCATTACTGATACATATAATATTGAGTTATGACCTCAATGTCATAGGATGAGCTATTTTTACGGATATGATAGTGGTTATGATCTCAGTGTCGTAACTTGTGCTATCATTACTGATATAATATTGAGGTATGACCTCTATGTGATATGATGTGCCATCATTACTGATATATAATATATGTGCAAGATATGTTTGTCAAAATATGGGTTAATTATGATGACATGCAACGTAATTTTGTTTACGGTATTATATGAAAGATAATTATGTTAACATGCTACTTATTTATGTTAACATGAGGCTTAGTTATGTCAACATGCGAGTAATATTTTTACATACAATATATTTCTGTCAACATGGAAGATAGTAAGTTGCATATCAAAATACATATCTTGCATGTTGACATAAATACATGTGTCGCATGTCGAGATAATTATTATGCATGTTGACATACATAAGTCGCATGTTGACATTATTATCTTGCATGCTGACATAAATAAGTCGCATGTCTACATAATTATCTTGAATCTATGAAGTCAGATGCGATACGAGCATTTGTGAGTAAATTTAACAATATTTTAATAATTGCATGTTGACATAAATATGTTGCATGTCTACATAATTATGTTGCACGTTAATATACAATTATGGACTTCAGTGTAGGTCGATATGTGGTTATAAGGACTCGTGGCAATTGATATTGACCGAAGACACAGAAAGTGATAACGACCGAGCTTTCGCGTCGACATCACGAAAGGAGGAATATCACGTGACGTTCTTTCAGCCAATGAAAATTACGAAAATAATCTTCTTATATAATATCATAATTTATCTTGTATTTAGGGGGCAGAAATGTATGCCATCATAGATATTATATCGGGGTAAAGAAGATAGTTGGACAGGATTAGGATTTTTTGAAGAAAAAAAGCCATATATCACTAGTGAATTAGTAAATTGCAAATTCAATAACAAAAACATTTGAGTTTAGGTTGAATTGTGAGTTATCCTACAGGCATTAATTACATTGTACTCATACATGTAGCAAGAAAAAGCGGAAGAGTTTTACACATTACTATCTTAGTCACACTTGATATATTGAAAATATTTTTTTCTTTGTGTGAATTCATTGATTCGTCGGCATTACATAATGAGAATACGGTGTCATCCATTTCAAAGATGCCATTGATAACCGTGTCACATGACACTTGAACATTAACTTAAGGGGGATGTCCGGCCACCCTTAGTGCAGTAAGAACAAAATGTAAACATTTCTTCAAATGGCTAAAATACATTATATTTTGATCAAATTTTAAGTCCTAATGATAAAGATACGATAAATATGCATAACTGAATGCATATTGTGCATGTATAATCTATACTCATGCAGAAAAATGCTTTTGATATGCTCTTTAGAACTGCGCAGCTACAGAATTCAGCAGAGCCTTAAAAAATCCAAAAAAATATGCAAAGCGTGCATTAATATTCTCTCTACAACCATTTGTTGAGAAAATGTCTAAATTTTGCACTTTTCAATGGTAATTTCAAGTTCAAAACATGGTACTGTTGTCTTCAAAATGAGTGTAAAAAACCATGAAAGTAGTTCATGGATAGCAGCACGTGGTCTATTTTTAGCACAGAATTTTGTTTTCCAGACCTCTTCTTAATACGGGGGCACATAATAATCTTAAAAAGTAGAAGAGAATTACAGTTGCAAAATGTTTCAAATGATAAGCACACTTTTAAAAGAGGAAATGTGTTATAGTGTGGCTTAAATAATTAGTATTATTATCAAACAGTTGTTAAATACTTGTTGGTAAAAAAAAAATTCTTAAACTCTTTGGTTCCAGATAAGGAAAAATGAGCGCCATCAAATTGAAAAAGTCTGCCACAGATAACTTATTTTATCTATCAAATGAAACACAGAGAAAATTGGATCGGTCGGCATGGGATGCTCACTCCTCCATAGCACCTGATCCCACCTATGATGTTTCGGGGTCCGTGTTTGCTCTGTTCTTATTTTGTATTGTTTTATGGACTTTGAGACTGAATACTGTTTGTTATCTCCCTATATTCCTTCTAAACACAAAATCGATATGAATGACCTTGTTTTAGTACCTACTAGTATACTGTGTCAAAAAACATTTACAAATTTATTCACATGCATCGAAGTACCATTTGAATAGGAATGAAATCATTCAGCGTGGGTTAGGAGATTTACTGAATGAAAAATACTTTTTTTTCTATTTGCCCATATTGTCAAAATTACAATTTTACAGAGTAAAGAAAAAAAATCAACATGATTAATTATTTTAGACCATCTTTAAAACGACGCTTGATGGTCCTCCCAACTCAGGGGAAAATTATTGGGTCCGTATTTATAGGTGAGAAAAAAAAATCTTCCTCAAAATTTAAACATATTTGTTGACGAAAAAAAAGGAAAAAAATATCTTGTAATGGAATGTAAAAAAAAAAAAAAATTGAGTCGGGTCATTTCTGGAAGTAGGTCGGGAGAAAGGGCAACCAAATATTTTTATAAAACGTGGTCTTAACAATATACGGCTATAGTACATGTTCCATCACATACTTAGTAATGCAAAATTTCTGAAGCATTGGCACTATTCTGAAAAACAAACATAGGGTTTTCGGGGGGGGGGGGTAGCCTCTCACGCTTTTTTTTTTGCGAAGATAGGCATAGCATAATGCAATGAACCTTTCTTTGTAAACATTGTGCTCGCTTCTAAATTTCAAAGAAACAACTCGATCAATGTATTTTCCCAAACTTCGTATGTTAATGAGAGCTTACAACATGGTCAACATAATGAGACGTGATGTGTTTTTATGTCCAAACATTACTCCATACAATGTGTGGGTCATCGCAAACAATCTAGCTATTTATGTGAGGTGTCTGAAGGAAATCCTATAACTGACTATTTTTTCTATCTAACTGCTAAAAAACATTGACAGGTGTACCAACTTTTCGAATGTAATACATTTAATTACAATTTGTTTTTCATGCACGGCATATCGTTTAACATTTTCAAATTAAAAGCTAAGTATCCTCCTTACAGAGCCCCATTTGAAAATAACTTCTATCGCCAAAGAAAAGAGACCGGCCGTAAACACATATGTTTAGGACATTTTTAATCTTTTTTCTTGAGTTTTGGAGAAACCAACAAATTATAAAGACTTGTTCCATGAAAAATTAAATATAATCATGGTAATAAACGAATCTATTCACATTAGATATATGCACATGCCAACCACGTGCTCAGTGGAATAATATGAGCGAGGAAACTCGAGCTTTAAACAGAACAGTTTTTCCCGATTTGCTGGTTTGGGGTTAAAATTGCATTTTTTCATTAATCAGACGGTGCGATGCAACAAATAAAAGTAGTAAGTTATATAACCTTAGGATTATCACTTAGTAATCTCTTGTTTTGATGTTGTTATGGTCGCATTTATTCTAAATTCAATGTTTTTTTTAACTCTGTGTGACAGAGGAATGGCGGACGCAATAAATATATGACCTCAAGAACACCCCCATATGAAAAATGAAATTTACAAGAATTATGGATAATAACAAGAAAAAAGCGAAACAAATGGTTGTAGCCATATTATCAATGAACCGAACTGACATCATTTTCGATGCATTTATCATCTCGTGAATGCTGTAGCTGCGCAGTTCTAACCTGATTAATTTCCTTCTAATTAAAACAAAATAAACTTAATTATTTACTAATTTTGGTTTCTAACAGTAGGTTATGAGTACATTAGCACTTTGAGTAACTTTGGGCTAGTTTGGTAGAGTATTAAGAGCATTCTTGGTATTTCTTATTTTACACCAGACTTGATCAAATATGGCTTGTACATCCCCCTTAACGAATGGCAAACTTGTCCGTACGCGAAGGGACTTTATGAATGGGAGAGCCGTATTTGCGTGTGCCAGCTGTCCGTTCACACAGATTATGTGTTACCAGAGATCTGATTTCTGATGTGATTTTATTAAAACCCTACATCTGCCCCATATCTTCCAGTGCAAAGTTTTGAGCGGGATTTTATAGAGTCTTTAACTCAATCATGTCGAAGTTCAGGTTTTTCTAGTTCAACCATTTCAGTGTCCTTGACCGATACCGAGCAGGGAAAAAAATAATTTTGCAGGATTATATATATTGTCTGATCAAGATTTTACATTCTTGTGAATAAGACCTGCAATCAGTAAAAGTTAGTGTTTTTAGCTCACCTGAGCCGAAGGCTCAAGTGAGCTTTTCTGATCACATTTTGTCCGGCGTCCGTCTGTCTGTCTGTCCGTCTGTCTGTAAACTTTTCACATTTTCGACTTCTTCTCAAGAACCCCTGGGCCAATTTCAACCAAACTTGCCACAAAGCATCCTTGGGTGAAGGGGATTCAAGTTTGTTCAAATGAAGGGCCACGCCCTCATTCAAGGGGAGATAATTGGGAATTAATGAAAATTTGGTGGTGTGTTTTAAAAATCTTCTTCTCAAGAACCACTGTGCCAGGAAAGATGAAACTTATAGGGAAACATCGTCAGGTAGTGTAGATTCAAGTTTGTTCAAATCATGACCCCCGGGGGTAGGGAGGGGCCACAATGGCCGACCAAAGTTTTACATAGAAATATATAGGAAAATTCTTTAAAAATCTTCTTCTCAAGAACAGCCAAACCATAATTGATCATATTTATATGGAAGCATCATCAGGTAGTGTAGATTCAAGTTTGTTCAAATCATGACCCCCGGGGATAGGGCGGGGCCACAATGGCCGACCAAAGTTTTACATAGAAATATATAGGAAAATTCTTTAAAAATCTTTTTCTCAAGAACAGCCAAGCCATGATTGATCATATTTATATGGAAGCATCCTCAGGTAGTGTAGATTCAAGTTTGTTCAAATCATGACCCCCGGGGGTAGGGAGGGGCCACAATGGCCGACCAAAGTTTTACATTGAAATGTATAGGCAAATTCTTTAAAAATCTTCTTCTCAAGAACAGCCAATCCATGATTGATCATATTTATATGGAAGCATCCTCAGGTAGTGTAGATTCAAGTATGTTCAAATCATGACCCTAGGGGTAGGGGGGCCACAATGGCCAACCAAAGGTGCTCAGGTGAGCGATGTGGCCCATGGGCCTCTTGTTCTGTTTTGTACGTGATCGGAAGATCGTGGGTTCGAGCCCCCGCCGCGACGGACCAAAGTCGAACAGGTACTGCTGTGTCTTCCCAAAGTCCTCGGCACTGTGAAGTGTAAGTTACGGGTACTTCGCACCCAAGCCTCGTGTCGCGACAGGGTTCGCACGATCAAGATCCCTCACTCCTCTCTAATCCTGATTGCGAGTACACATTCGAAGCCCTTCATCGCTGTTCATCGGTATGTGGTGTCGACTCCATATGAGTGAAAAAAAAACTCAAACCGGACGTAAAACAACATACAATAATCAATCTTTTTGTGCTGTCTACCGGTGTATATCTTTTTGTGCTGTCTACCGGTGTATATCGGCTTTATAGTTTTTTTACAAACTCCTGTAAAAGCATATATTTTTGTAAAATATCGGTAAGGAACACCGAGTGTGACTCCTTATATAAATCATATTAAACATAGGTACATATATGTAAATCGATTTAATTTCAAACATTGTCGTCATGTCATATTAATGTGTATGATAAATGGTACAGTTGGGGGCTCGGTTTTCTTTTTTTTTTTTAATTTTCAAAGTAATGGGTTCTAAAGATAAATGGCGTAATCTTTGCTAGTCCAAGGTTTCTGATCCTTATGAAGAAAGTGACCACTTGGTATTGATAGAGCTAAGCCTGTATACATGTATATTTGTAGTTTCTTTAAACTAGATTTTAACATCACCAAGGTGTGGCAATTAAATTGGAAAAGCCTGCCTTGACTCATTCATAGATTATTTCTCAATCAACAGGTGTATCGTGGGAAAACGCATACGTCACGGCAGCTGGCGAGCGGAAAGGCGCGAACCGTGTCCCTCTTCAAATCGCTACCAGGCATCTAAGTCAATGAATTTTACTTTCACGGTTCTAGAATTTCTTTATTTTTCTTACTTTAGGAGTAGATAGGCGCTGGGACACGGTGAACGAATTATGCGCTATATTAACTGTTTTTATTGCAGCTCATGCTAATTGTTATCTGATCATTTTTTTCAATGAAAGCACATGCATTTTAGTCTCAGATTTCTAGGGCAAACGACTTAAAGAGCGGAAACTCATTTTTTCCGGTGCTCATGTTGATACTTGTATAAAGAATTTTGAATTAATTTTTTTTAATGTTAAAGATTCTTTCATTCTGTGCTTATTTTTTAATGCAGATCATAATGTATTATATATTTTATTTTATAGTTTCATTAGTGTGTTGTATAGGTCTTCATAGCGTTAATCGTGATACAGTTAAAAATAATTCTTTTCTATTCTCATGGAATCGGCTTCAATATTCATTCATATGAAAGATCCTCAGTAAATGTAAAATTAGAATTTTATAATTAGGTCAAACTTGTTATTTAAGCTTGACTGTCCTTAAGGTAATGCCTTCAACAATGTTTAAGGGGACTTTAGGTTTCCTCCATGTCCATCTGTCTGTCCCTCTGTCCGTCTGGAGACTAGTATTGCTAATTGATGCAACACTATCAGAACGCATGTTTTACTTGAAAATGTATACAGATTATAGACTCCTTTCTACCGAAATTTCGATTCTTTCGCAAACTCTATGGACGATACAATGAATTTCTTAACAAATACAATCAGATTCTATCTTTAAATCAAAAATTGAATAATATTTTCTTTTTTTTTAACTTATGCCACTATTTTCAGACTTTTCACATTTTATTATTTACGATTGTTTTCGATTTATTCGATCATGACAAGGACAGGACATCGAAAACATGATGGGTGTGACCAGTCGACCGGGGATGCTTACTCCTCCATGGTACCTGATCCAACTCGAATGATGTTCCAGAGGCCCTCTTTCCTCTGTTCACAATTTGTTTTGTTTGAATGGACTTAGGTCAAGTGAGGAGCATGACCTTGTTATCTTCATACTTGACGACCTTCAATCGTCTCAGTATTTTCATAAATTAACTGCCACATGCAGATTTCTTTCACTATATGTAGATTTAAGTAAAAAAAAAAATAACAAACTGAATTGCACTTTGAAGGTCTGACACTTTTACTGAAATATAACATGTACACTAATGCTATGTTTGAATGCGAAATATACTTCCTCTGATGAGGGATACGGGACACGTTTTCCTTCTCGCAATTCTTTCTCCCTAAGAAATAGGAGCGAGTCGTACATGGTGATTTGACACGCGTTTATTGTGCTTTCTGAATTCTATCTCCCTCCCAGACTTCCGCGCGTTTTCCCCCTCGTCTGCCCGGGGAAAGAGAAACCAGTAAATATTGAACCATTTTGTCATGTGTCATTATCAAAGCTTCTTTTTTTAATTTTCACTCATATTCATTAAAGAACCTTCCTCGTAAAAGCATGTACCTCTATATAAAGTTCTTAATTTCTGTTATTGAAACTCTTTCAGGCAGAAGAATCGCTGTAATGAAAACACCAAATGTCACAGAAAATCAAAGATGGGGATTTCGCCAGCTTGTAGTTCAGATCTCCTTTACACGTGGATGCGCGTGTCGAAAGTGTGTTTTTTCTGTTACTTTGTGTTAGGGCAAGTGGCAGGATTAATAATGTTGGATACAATTTACAGTGTGGTTGTTTTATTTAACATATTCTGCATGTTTTATTGTGCTATATTAATTTTGAATCTGGTTTTTAAAAAATATTTACAATGTATCATAATAACATGTGGATTACAATGCTCGTGTACTCTTTAATACTTTAGGATTTAGAACAGAATCGTAGCTGATTTCGTTTGATTTGTATAACTGAATGTTGTTCTGTACAGTATGTTCAAAGGACTCCATGATTTGTGTTGGAATAAGAAATGCATGTACTTTAATTCATGTCAATATACGAGATGCATCATCTCGGGTCTTTCCGTCAGAGGTGGGCTGTTTTTCCGCTTGTCGGAAAGGCCCGAGAAGTTGCGATTGGTCAATATACCTCTGACAAACACATGCGTACTGGAAGTTGATTTCGCGTTACGGAACACGCAGTGCGTAATATTTTACATGCGTTTTCATCCATTCTTGTCGCCCGCGTGGCGTAGTGGTTAGAGCGTCTGCTCTAGAGTCGCGAAGTAAGGAGTCAATCCTTACATCGCGGGTTCGAATCCCACTGTGGGACGTGGAGACCGGTCCTTCGGATGAGACTGTATAAACCGAGGCCCCGTGTCGCAGTAGGTGCTGGCACGAAAAAGATCCCTCACTGCTCAATGGCCCTGAGTGCCGAGTATAGGACAAAATTTGTAGCTCTCAACCGGCAAGTGGTGGCGTCTCCATATGAGTGAAAAATTCTCGAGAGGGACGTTAAACAATATACAATCAATCAATCATCCATTCTTTGAACAGTTCTTTGAAGTCCTATTAAAGGTTATTGGATATCAAATATCTGGTGAAAGTTGCATTTTATCATATATCTAGTATTTAACGATTCTTCTCTCTTTTTGTAGACAATTTTGTTACAGGGTTAAGATTAAGCAAATTTATTTTGAATCCTTGTTACAGCGAAGAAAGGGTATTTTATTTTTTTCAAAGAGGAAATGAAAATCAGAGAGGATTGGTAAGCGAACATTTCTTGTTTGATGAACGGTGGTAAATTTTGTTTTGAGGAATAAATCTGAGTTTTTATTTTCAGAGGAAATAAATAGTTCTTGCGTGTTTGAGCAGGGAATGGTAAGTTTGTTTTTTTATGGAAGGAATGTTAAATTACTGTTTAACTCCGTGTTTCATTTGAAAAAAAAAGAAATGACAAGGTCTTAATTTGTTTGAGAATTGGTAGTAAATTCGATTTAAGTTCTTTATTTTTAAAAAAAAATGTAAAAAAAAAGTTCTATTTTTAATAGGAAATGATAAAGTGTAGGAGGGGCAATATGATGTGTTAAGAAAATGTACTCACTCAAAGAGAATATAATTTTTTCCTGTAGGAAGAAATTGTAAGCTTTTGATTTGTCAAGAAAATGGATTTTGCTTGATTTAATTTGAGTTTTTTCGAGTTCATAAGAACGTAAAATATTTGCATTTACCTCCCCTGGTAAATTCAAAAGATACAACATGATAATATGTCGTCACCATATGAACGATTTCAAGTAACTTTTGCTAATTAAAACGTTATCCGAAAGTCAAGATTAAAGCCACATGTAGAAAAATTAAAAAAAATAAATTTTGCTTCATAAGAATTTAAAATTAGTCGGCTAATAAAGGAGCACAACCAGTGCCCAATGCAATTTCAACAGATTGTTAGAAGCAGATTGTTGGAAGATCTGGTTTGTAAATAATATACATTAATGTTACCAATGGGAAACTAAGCATCCTTTAAAATCAAATATGAGTACACAGTGCTTGAAGTAATTTTGAAAATGACCAGTCACACGATATACACTGAAGAAAATTCTCGTTGAATTTTTATTGCTAACTTTATCTTGAGGAAGAAGAGATATATTCTTGTTAGATGAGAATTTTTATAGAATAATACCTTTTTAAGAAATGATAATTTTGTGTTAAAGGAGGCGATGATAAGTTACAATATTATTTAATCTATACATAATCACGCAACCCACTTGTACATTTTGGCGCAAATAAACATCCGTATCAAGGCAGAACCAATTCTCAAGATAAAACCTGTCAATTTGTTGTCATTGAAAACCGAAGAGGGGATTTTACCTGTGTACAATTGTGCAACAGCTGAAGGTTTTAAATTGAACCGCTGAGGTTCTAGCGTGGGAAGGTAAATCTCAGGTATGCCAGCTATTCGCAGGTTGTCGCTCCGTCACTTCAGAAGGCCAACATCTGTCGCTTACCTTTACATACAGGGGCGAGTCGTGGAGATTCCCGAATTTGGATTTTCCCAGGGTATCTTGCTCGCTTCGACAGTTGACATCGATGACCCTGTGGGTCAATTATCAGCCAGAATATCTGAAAATCGAAATACCTGGATGTCAAATGCATGTATCAGATGCCTCTTTTGTTTGTAGTTTTCACTTTTTTAGCGTTGGTTGCCTTGTCAATGGTCACCTGGCTTTGTAAAAGAGGCACGGCGACTAGTTATGTTCCCCAAACGAAGTTGGGGAACATATTGTTTTTACTCTGTTTCTTATTATTATTATTCTTTATATATTATTTTTCTTCTTGGGAAAATGTTGTCCTCGAGTGATCTTGTAAACCATACATCCGACTAAGGTAAAATGTTTTTAGGGTCAGTAGACATGTTATGTAGATTTGCCGAACGAAGGTCATTTTGCGCGCACGTGCTTGCAAGAGCGCGCACGTGCAACACGAGAAATGACCAATATAATGGATATTACTGTAACTTTTCTTTTTTTGGAAGAATTTTTTTGAAACTCATAATATAAGGATACATTAGTAGTATAGACAAGATGGCATGGTCAAAATAGCAAGATCTCATGCGCATGCACGTGCGCTTCGCTCTGATTGGCTGAAACTAAAGTCTCAATATCTTTCTTGTTTCTTGTCATAATCTTTTGAAATTTTGAACATAGTCCTACATTATAAAGATCTACAGCATGATATATAAAAATTTCCATGAAAGCATGCGCATGCGCGCGTGCTGCAATCTGATTGGCTGAAACTTTAAATGGCTATATCTTCTTTGTTTTTTGACGAAATGCATTGAAATTTGAAACATAGTCATGCATTGGGATATCCTAAAATATGATGTAGGAAAAAATCATGAAATCACGCGCATGCCCGTGTGCTGCAATCTGATTGGCTGAAACTTTATATGGCTATATCTCCTTTGTTTTTTGACGAAATGTTTGGAATTTTAAAATAATTAGTCATTCATTTAGATACCCTTCAATACGATAAAGATAAAAATTTATGAAATCACGCGCATGTAAGTATGCTGCAATCTGATTGGCTGAAAATTCAAATGGCTATAACTCCTTTGTTTTTCAACGAAACAGGATGGGATTTAGAACATAGATAAATATAAGGGACTCCTAAAAGAAGGTGTAGTCATTATGCACGTGCTTGCACGTGCGTGCGAAATGAGTAAAATTAAAAATACATTCGAATGAGTGTATTTTTTAATACTTATGGATTAAATGCTTTGATAATAAGTATATTAAAATTTTAGATAGTGTAGACAAGATAATATGGTCGTTACGCAAATGAACACGCGTGCAATGCCTATTTTTAAATATATTTTGTATTTTTCTGGAAGACTTTCAAAGTCTAAATTCCATAATGTATTTCTTATTTAATAGAGATTACAGGAAATATGGCACCAAAAGGGAGGTGGGGAGCGTTTGGGGAACATCTGTAACGGTCCCCGTTACAATTAGCACTAGTTCTAAATGCTCTTTATTTCTCGGTGTCAGATTGCTATCTAGAAAATTTATTTTAGTGTCTAAAATAACTTAATTCATACATTGTAGTAGGGTATTGCTAATGATACTGAGGTGAAATTATAAAATTTAATTTTTGAACATGTTGAAAATATTATTTTTAAAAAAAATTCCATACACGCTACTTTTGTTTGTTTGTTTGTTTTATAGAGCAATGGTCTTGTAAAGATTTCTCTCAGTTTTAAGCATTTATTATTTCATACTATGTCAAGGGCTGTACATTATTTTAAACAAAGAACCATAAAATAGTTATGGAATATTTTTTAGTGCATTTTAAGCAAACGTTACTTTAAATAGTATAATTATATTAATTTCCTGCAATTAAAAACAGCAATATGGCGCAAGCTTTGCTTTGTTTCATTGTCATTACGGACTGGGCAAAGAGATCGTAGTCATTACAGTCAAGTAGTTCAGATTCTACCCCATTACCGCTGAAGTTTTAATTCGCATCGCCATCCCCTTTGTACCCACTTAAACCCGCATCTATCTCGCAGACTCCCAGAAAAGTCCTGCTGGTGGCAACAGGCGCTCGTGCAAGGCGCGTGTTTCGCGTCGTTTTTTCCGACTTCCACAAAAAATCGCGTCTCGTAAAAATGAAAATGATGACAAGATGTCAAGCTTGTCGCGTGTCTAACCGCTAACTACATGATCTTACGCTTCAGAACTTAACCCGATAGCATCTCGGAAGAATGCAATGTGTGACAATCAAATTCAATAATTGTCGGTGGTTGATAGGCGTTTACAGATTTTGACAAGATAATAAAAATAGTTTTCCTTATATGGATCATTTTATTATTTATCATTAGTAAGCAGCCTTAGGTACAATTTTGTCGGGAGAAATATCGACAGTAGGATCGAGTTTCAGAATTTATTTTATTTTTCATTTTACATCATGATTTTCGTATCCTTCAAACTTGATATAACATTGAGCAATGTCAAAATTTTATTGTTTAAGGACAGATGATACAAACTTTTCAAAAATCCTGAACATAACAACTTAAGAAGTGTTCAACGGAATAAAATAAATAACTTTCACTGCCTAGATTTTTCATTTTTTTTATTGAAAGTTTCACGATATCAGAATTTAAAGTGACAAAAAATGTATAGATTAAGAAGGATGGTTGCAAAAAAGTAGAATTTTGAACATCGTTGATGGTTGCAGAAAGGTATAAAATTTTGAACATCGTAAGAAAGGATAAGGTAGGGTAACGACCGAATCTGGTCCCTTATTTGATGTAAAGATCAGAACACTAGTAAAATTGTGATATATAGTTTGTAGTTAAGAACTTAAAATGATGTTTGTTTTGAAATCAGCACTTATTTGGATTCAAAGCTTACATGGACTCACTAGAGAGTGTAGAAGTAAGACATTTTCCCGAATTTCCTAAATTCTGCTGGATTTTCATAATATTTGAGATACTTTTCTCTTCGGAAAACATAGAGCACACGCTTGCCTATCTGAGATTTTTGCACGTAAACTGCGTCTGATGCTAGTGTATAAAATATATACATGTAAATTTGGTAGATGGGCAAGCTTGTACTTTATGTTTTTTTTTAAACAAAATGGTCTGTAAAATCGATGAAAATTTGCATAAAAAGGAGAAAATTTGAAAATTGACCTATTTCCCGACCTCTCTGTGACCTCTGTGTATCCCAAAACTAAGAACCAATACTCAATTTGTGGCAGGGGTGACAACAGGTTTTTTCTCTTGATAAACTGTAGCATCATTCTGAAAGACATCAAAAATCAGGGGCCAAAAGGGTTTTACCCTATCTTGTCTTTTACAATTTCTTAATAGTTTGCAAATATATTATGTGCATCATTTATAACCAAAATATGTCCAAAAATTTAAATAAATATATAATTTAATTACACCGTCGTTAGAGCGTCTGTTCTAAAGTCGCGAAGTAAGTAGTTGATCCTTACGTCGCGGTTCAAATCCCACTGTGGGACGTGGAGACCAGTCCTTCGGACAAGTCCTTATAAACCGAGGTCCCGTGTCGCAGTAGGTGCTGGCACGAAAATGATCTCTCCCTGCTCAATATGGCCCTGAGTGCCGAGTATAGAACATAATTTACAGCTCTCCACCACAAAGTGGTGGTGTTTCCATATGAGTGAAAAATTGTAGAGTATAGGACGTTGAACAACAACAATCAATCAAACAACGGTATGGCGCAGGCGTATTTTTATCTTTTCTTAATCTGTGATTGGCTCCAGGAAAGCTGTATGATACGGGTTTTTGGTTTATAGGACCCCTAAATATTAGTTTTTTTTAAATGGAAGATTTTTAATTAATCAAAAAATAATATGGCAGTGATATTACTGTAGATTACAAGGCTTTTAGATATTGGGATGCGTATATAGTATACCGGATAACTACAGAACTATAAAAATTCTCTAAGCCAAGCGCGCGTGTGTGTTCTTCCTTTACACAACAGTTTTAAATATTTTTTCTCACAGAAAATCGAGATATTATTGTGACCAAGAATTCTTATCGATTAATATGGAAAAATTGCGTCAAAGCAGCAGGCTTTTAAAATTTTATTTATTTATCTAGCTAGTTAGTTAGGTCTCTCTTTTAGATTAAAAAAAACTTATTTCCATATTACTGTACATGAATTTGTTGATAAGAATAAAAGAAAAGATAAGTGCAATGAAAGGTATCCGTTTTTTCTCCATTTTAAGAAAAACTAGTTATTTTATCAAGGCGTGTGAAAAAAATCATGTGAAATCTGCTTCCACAAATTAATGACACTGTTAGAAAAAAATATTAATGACATCCTTTCATGTACACGTGCATTCCACACTGCACGCTTTTCAAGATCTGCCTAATGAATAGATCGGTCCCCATGCCTGGGCATTGTGTCACGCGAGTGGAAAAAAGAGTCCTATTTCCGATCCAATCGTCAATTAGATGTGTCTTTTGTTGAAATGTTCGGCTGCATCCTAGTGGAGTCCTCGATCCCGTGGGAATTTGGTGATGGAATATTGGAAATCGGTGTTTATATTGGAATCTAGGGTTAGAAAAGATTTAATCTTTCCGGCATAAATATTTTTTCTTTCCTTTTTATCGTCGTTTGATGCATGGTCAGAACAATAAAGCAGGGAAATTAGCATGATTCTGGAAGTCTGTATTATAAAGCCAACTTTCTGGGGACACCACAACGGTTTCTTCCGCAATGGTCCGAAGAAAGATACCTTATATCACTACAACATAATTTTATTCAGGAAGAGGGAAACAAGATAACTTCCAAATTTGTTTCGTTGATTGGGTACTTTACATTTCAAGTTTGGGTTTCCCCCCAAGTTAAGTCGACTTCCACATTACCCGGTAATTTCTTTGAGATGGTGTCGCTTTCTTACAGTTATTTTTGCCATTAACGTTAAGTGCATTCTTTGTCAGGTTTCGTCTTTGAAGATTCCTATCTGTGAGATTTGTACACAATAGCTCTGGTTACTGGGTAACGGATTTTAAATCTCCTCGTCGCTCTTACTCAATTCCTTTGTAAAGAAAATGGCGGGAAACGTCTCAGGTGTGAGTTAGATTAACCGCACACATGGGCTTTGTTTGTTTTTGGCAAGGCTAAGGGTTGTCAAAAGTTTGATCTTGAGACAGGATGGATACAATGAAAGATTAACTCTAATAAGATTTATACTCCAAATTGTCATTGGTGGTGTTTGTTTTCTTGAGTAAATACGGATCTATGTGATAAAGTCTGGCCTTGTGCCGCGAGATAAGGTGACAATGTTAACAATTGGAAATTCCTAAAGACAGCTAGTGTTTTATACATGTATCAATTAATTCTTCCATATTTATGAATGTTTGATTTACGAAAATATTTTTTTTAAATTTGCTGTATTCTTCTTCACGAGTATTCGATCATCTATATTTTTCAACTTCAAAAGAAAGACAAAAAAGTAAATGATACATGGTATGAAAAGGTTAAGAAAACACACAATAATCGATCTAAAAAATCCCTACAAATTATACAAATCTGTGAATATGGCACAAAACAATAAAACGCAGATTCCAGAGGTGGGATCGGGTGCATAAGAGGGGTAAGCATCCCCTGTTGACCGATCACATCAGCACGAATCTCCGATAGGAGGGAAGAAAGAATGAATGACACTGTGAAAGATATAGATAGATTCTTTATTTCCAAATCAGGGCCCTTTCAGGCATCACATTAAACAACAAGCATGATTCATACAATTACAAGCAGCACATGCATATTATATGTACAAAATGTATACTATTAATCTACAGAACATATCTTTGTATATAGTTAAACACTGTATATGCAAATAATATTGATAAATAAAATAGTACTACCGTGTACCCTAATGCAAAGTCAGTGATATTTTACAATCCTCACTACTAGGCGATGTAAAAGTACTAACTACATGTATTGCAATAAATTAAATGTTTTGTTGTTAGTTTTTTTTTTTACACACACATATTTTATATGTACTTTAATATTTAAAAAAGTTCTAATATACCTTTATATGAATTCATATTTTAAATGGTTTGTCTAGCTAGTTCACAAACAACAGAAACCAATTCAATATTTTCACTGATTAGAACCCACAACAACTATAGTTTTCATTATTTTATTCATAAATGAACAACATTGATATAGTGTGTTTGTATAATATTCATCATATTCTCTCTTGCTGTTGTATAATATTCATCATATTCTCTCTTGCGGCAACCAGACACATGCAATGTATTGTTAACAATGTCATTCTAACAAGAAGAGAATTTACAAAAAAAAATAATGATAATAATTTACGAAGATAATTTACATATTCTATAAGACAAAAATTTTTTTTCTGGATTTTATTTTTATTTTTGCAGCAATGCATGCAATTAAGAGAGTAAAATACTGATACTGATCATACAACATATAATTTACATGCAGAGCTTTCATCTGATCTGCGAGCTAATTTGGATGCATTTTACTTTCATGTTTTTGAATGAGACAACTTATATTAATTCAAAAACATATACACGAATAAGAATAATACATAAACAATAAACGTTTTTATAATTTTGCATAAGTTGAGAGTGAGGTTTCATTTGATTTTGGGTATAAGCAATGTAAAGAATTGCGCAACTCTTCCATTTTTACCTTGGGTAAGTCAATTGCAAATGAATTAATGTCACATGCGGGAATTTCATTTTTGCTTTTTTTTTTTTTTAATAAATAAAACTGATTTTTCCGCATTTAACAAAAGTTTTATTAAGGCCGAGATTCTAAAGACTTAAGAGGAATCACAAAATCGTGAAATCCATTAAAATCTCATCGTTAGTTTATCTCACATCTACACGGCAAAGTAAGCAAATCACCTCAAGGTGTAAGTTTGCGGTTTGAAAATCGCCGACAAATTGAAAATCTGCTAATCGATTTGATAAGACGATTTTCACAAGCCGATGGTTTCGGTAAGATAGTCGTTTGTTTTCTACTACTTGTATTGTCGGTATCTCGATTGATGTCAAGTAAATAACATTACCCGTTAATTCTAAAGCAAACATGGATTAGTATTTCCGGAGCTGGAAAATTATTTGTGATATCACAAAGTAGCCCGGCCTCTTGATGATTCCCTCGATCTTGTTGACTGTCATTTTTCAAAATCTTTTTTCAAACTAAGAAATAAGAGGCAAGGTCTTAATAACAATAGCAAAGATTTAAAAAAAGCCAGTTAAACCTTTTATCCCTGCTCACATGTATTTTTTTTTATCTATACAAAATTTTATTCACATAAGTGAATGGGATTGGGCAGCAGGCAAAGCCTATTTTAGCCCTCTCCCTAGAAGGTCAAGATGAACACACAATATATAGGTATGAAAATAAATAGACAAACATAGTAACAAAGAAACAAGAAAAAAAAAGAGTAGATAGAGAAAAAAATTGCAATGTAGTACCGGTTAGAAAGTGTTGGCAGAAGTAACATACATGGCAGTGTCAAATAAAACGTTTGGTTGCTGCGATGAAAGCATGTACTGCTTCAAATATTTGAATATTAATACCTAGTCCATGATTGGGACTACCATACAAAAATAAATCAAGTTCATGAAGTTGATCACAATCAATAATATTTTGGATTGTTTGGAAAAGTACATTTTTTGGAGAACTATATTTTGGACAAGCAAAAAATAATGATGAGCATCTTCAACAGAGTCAATACAGTATTCACACATTGGTGTTTCTGTTAAAAATTGGATATATAAGTCTGCCTTTAAATTACTTGCATTATTTCGCAACTGACAATGTATTATATTGTACTTTCTTATTCCAAAATGATAAATTTCTTTACCTTTTTTACAAAAATAAGAATTTAAAAGACCTTTGAATGAAGAAATTCCAGGAGCATTTCTGATATAATCAGGCAAGTTATTCCACGGTTTAACAGTTGATGAAAAGAAACTTTCCATATATGATGTAGTTCTAATAGAAGGAATTTTGAATTCTGCATCATTTCTTACATTATAGGGATGGTTTGTAGGACGAAAAGGTACAATCAAGTCATTTAAATATTTAGGTGAATAGCCATTTATGATTTTATAAAATAGTAGCAATTTATGAATACTAAGTATTTCTCCTAGTTTGTAAAAGATCCCACCCTAATTCAACATACAATTTTGATCTAGATGAAATTGATCTTAAACCAGTAATGATTCTACCTGCTTCTACTTGGATATATATTCTAAAAGTTTTGCATCTTTTTCAGAACAATTGTCCCAATTGCTCACATGTACAACATGTAAAGCATAGTACTTCCGATGATATAGTTCGGTTTTTTATTAACTGAAATCTTTTTTTATTCAGTGGAAATAAATACAAACCTGTATTTACATGATATACATGTACATGAATATGATTGTAAAACAAAGTTATCATTAATAATTTTTTTTTTCTTGTTTACAAAATTCATTGAATTCATTTTAAAATGGCAAATGTGGAGGTAAAAATAGATTTGTAATTATGTTGTCCGAATGAATAGAGACGGTAAAATGATTAAATAGCGTAGTTGAATATTTTATCTGTGAGTAAACATACGTTTCATTCATTGCACAGGTAAACGAGGATTCCTACGAGTTTTCCCACGGTATCGTGCCTTCTGTCACAAAACTATCGGCGCTACTTTCAACATCTGCCGAGATTTTTTCAACATTTGTTAATTAAGGCAAAAAATTAAATAAAAAAATACGATTTATTATGCTTGAATAATTTTATGTATTTATTTAATTTTTAAACAATTTTAGAGTATTCATACATATGCAGAGAGCGTGTCAATCAAGAACTATTTTGTATCGCGGATGAGTAGGAGTGGCTACGATTACTACTCGAAAAGTATATATAAACGATCGGATTTTAGCGGTTTAATCAAAACGTGGTATTTAGACTTAGGGAAGAAGGAAAGGGATATACGTTATCTTTTGTATTTTGTTTTTGGAATATTCCTAACTTACAGCTGTGAGTAAAAATAAACTCTAATATTTTGTGTTAATAGTTATTTTGTATTATATTAACTTGAATTATACAATGTTTAATCAAATTATTGAATTTTGCATATATCTCTTTTTGAAGACAATTTAAAATGATTTATTCTTCTCTTATTTCAGATGGTGCATTACGTTAAACGTCAAACAAGTGCTCAAATGGTGGCCAAGCAGCACCTGAAACTTCACCTGAGAAGAATCAGAAACAGGGAGTACTCCAGGCTCAGGGACATGGTGCCATCTATTGCTAAAAAAGACAAAATCTCCAAGGTAAGCTATCAGACTGTGATCTTAGGGAAGAGGACATAAAAATCATTTCACGACTCGATTCTTAGGAAATGGCATGCTTGTGAAAGTGTAAATAAACTTTTGTAATACAATTTAACTTTATTATACCCCAAGGGAACCAAATGGTCATTACAAACTATTTACTTTAAGTTAATGTCTGTATCCCGCAGTGTTAAACCGTTAACCCATTTTGAGATATAGATGTTATTGTACATTAGTGGTATACCTTGAATTAAATAATATTACTGACCCTTATTGTAGAAAAGGGGCTAAAATGGGCTGTCAGTGTGCCTACTGCCCAATCCCGTTCATTTTTGTGTTAAAAATTATTGTTTAAATTAAACGCTTGATCGGACGTTTAGGAAAAATCCAACCCATCTGACACATACACTGTAATAGGTTATTTGCATTTTTAATTGGACCTGTCATGGTAATCTTTACAACTTGCGAATCCTACAAGCTGTTTTGACACGACTCTAATCAGTCCTATTGAACAATATTGGTCCTGCCAAATAAGCACTGACCAATCGAGGAACGGTACATCGATAGAGATGACACTAATTATCAATAGTCCTCTCACTCGCGCTTCGACGCATCACATCTGCTATAATATGGTTGAGTTTTTCCCCGTGACCACGTGTGTCAAGGATGAACATGTGTTTCCTTTCAAATATGCCTTTGACATATTGTCTATCCTAGCATCTGTTTCATGTCTTGGTCAGAATGCGACCATCAGAGGATTACTAAGAATGTCTACGACAAAAACCATATTGTCAAATTAATATAAAGAAATTAGACGATAAACGCAATCATGAAATATTAAGGCAATATTTCGTAATCAAACTTTGCTTTTCTCTTTTTTTAAAAAATTTATCCATCCTATGTTGTCAAACTCGGTTACTACCAAATTAACAGAAATGTTCCTAAATAGTTAAAGCATTGAACAGCTGTTCATCTTGTATATTTTAAAGTTATGGCGAGGTATGCAATGTTGAGGTCACTAGGCTGTTTTTACCTGTATTTACCTGTGAAAACGAAATTGTTGACACAGGTGGAATGACTCATGCTAGGACGGAAAAAAATACAGAGAAAATGACACATTATCACATAAGCATAAGAGCTTATTCCTTTCATGCATATGCTGTTGAAGAAATTAAATGTACCTATCAAAGGCTTTGCAATTTCTTCAGTGATATAATAAATTGAGAAAGCCGTGAGGTTTGACTTTAATAGCCATTTCAATCTAAGTTATAAAGGAACGACAAAATCATGCAGACTCAGTAGAAAAATATGAAAAAGGAGCATGTTTTTATCATGACTCACCGTTAGACCGAAAAAATACCAGTCAGTTCTAACAGATGTAGTTACTTACTTTATAACAGTACCCCCAATACACAACGCCGCACTAGTCCAAGTTACCGGTAATTGTAGATTTGAAAACTTGACGCAATGCAATTACTAATGTAAAAACAACCAAAGAAATCCATATGAATTTTCGACATAATTCTTTGTTATACAGATGGTGTTTAATACGTGATGGCGAAAAAAATCAGTATCTTGAAGTTTTTAATTTGGCATTGAATTTCAGGTGACAGTCATTGAAGAGGCCGTAAAATACATTGACGAGTTACACAGAGCCCTGTTCGAGCGGTTACATTCTAAAGGTAACTTATATTATTGTAATGGAGAACTCATTACGCGGCATCGATACCCCACCAGAAAAATAATGAAAGTGTAATTCAACTCGGGGGTTCATTACTATTTTCTGTGCTGGTATAGGGGAACAAAGCGACAGGTACATTAAGTTGCTTTTAGCAATGTGTGTCAACGGATATCGTTTTTTGTTTGAAACTAATAGTGCAAATATAGTTTTCAAATGCACTATGTAAAAAAGAGAAATATAGGCGAAACGGATACTGATTAATGTGGTGCTGTTAGCTATTCAGAAAATCTAATATCATTCTTCGACACTGAAGAAAAATCCTAAGGCAACCTATCACAAAAATAGTAGCGAAAAAAATGTCGAAGCAATTAAAACTTGAGGAATAAAACTACACTAACGATAACTTCTCTTTTTTAGCAGCTGCTGGAAACAAGTTGGTTTCAGATGAACATGTCAAAGACTTTATACACACCTTAATACCAGCAGACTTGTTCTCCAAGACAACGACCTCCAACTCCACGTTTGAAAAAACACAAAGACATCCTTCCTACGTCTTACCAAAGAAACAAAAGGGGTTCGGCAAGCCGCACTAGTTCTTTGGGCCAAAATTTTCACTGTGATATAAACAAAATTAGGATGAGCTGACTGTGATATTTAAGTTTTATGAATATTATTACCAATTTGATTGGATATTTTGCCTTGTGACTTTTCCGATACCACCAGGCCATGGCGAAATGTCGACCTACCCCAGTTCTCCAACCCTCAAAGTATTGTCAGCGGCGCCTCATAGGTATAAAATTATATCTTTACAAACGAAATTTTTTTTTCATTATCTTGAAATAATTTCGCAACTACATCAACAAAGAAAATTTATTTATCATTTCTTTTTTACAGATATGGATTATGCAGAGAAACCATTCATATGCTGGTTGCCAACCAAATGGAGCTGTGGATACAAACCCATGCAAAACTAAGATTTATTCTGAGCGCATTCCGACATATTTGTGATCCAGATTAATGCTAGTCTTTTTTATGAATTATTATATTTGATATAATAAAATATTGAAAACGAATTTTATTCACGATTCTTTCTGAACGAGCGCAGACTGCAGACCAAACCGAAAGTACGTGAAGGCAAACTATACATGTACGTTCTGGAATGATATTACATGTGCAGGTATGCGAATATTAACGTCTAGTACTTGGAAGTAAAAGAAAACTGCAGTAAACCTGGACATTATATTTCTCACAAACAGTACTAGTAAAAATTTGGTCGTTGGATAGGGAAGTTACATGAACAAATTTAAATATTGGAAGGAAATTGTCAATTGTCTGAAATCCAGAGTTACATTCAAACTTGGTACCTCAAAGACGATTTGGACTGTGACGTCACTACACTGACCCCAAATTAGCGTTTTGAAGTCTTAGAATTAAAGATTGGCCACTGAAATCTAGGGTTCAAACTCAATACCCCAGAACTGCATTTTAAGTCCAAGCTTTTTTTGCCTTTCCAGATTAGGTATAGAAGTCCAGGGCTCAAACTTTTTGTTTTACACATTTATAAAGGATTTGAATTAATTTAAACTGATATTAAGTTCTGAAGTTCAAGTACATGTATATATGTTGAAAAGATTTTGAACATTTTTTTTAAAGAACAAAGGCATCACAAAGCAGGTGTCCTCGCAAAAGGCATATCCATAAAACAAGTCAACATTCGACATCGATCTAATATAAATAAATGAAAAAATTACTTTGTTTTGAACAGAACTCTCTCACTCACCTACAAACAAACATACACACACGATTGTTTTACTATATCCCCTCCAAATCCGAGGAGATAATAATGTCAAGTATAGATAAATTCCCAGTTTACATCTGCATCAAACTTTTTATAATAAATGTCATCCTCTTTAAAATTCTTTAAGTGATATAAGATTAAGATTCAAGGAATAGTCAGTTATTGTGCCAAAACTGACGCACTCTCAAACAGGTGCACTGAAAAGGAACTAACATATATATTATGGAACCAAGATTAAGGGCTAAGTTAAACACACCTGTCAATTGATTTGACGGAAGATTAAAAATGAATATATTTACAAGACTGTGTATATTACAAATATATAGCAAGGCGGCATCCACAATTTTTTTGCAGTATTTGTACACCATTTACCTCTTTACTAAGATTCCACGAAAAAATAAATTGTATGATATATGTTACCTACTGGGAGAAAAGATAATTTGGCATTTGACAGGTTTAAGCAGATTTCTCTCGATTACCATCTGTTGCCTGTGTTTATCTACTATGGCTTATATATAAGGTTTTTATCTATGAATACATAATTAGATTCCCTTTACTTACATTGTATTTTGTCAGAGTCTAGACAGCTGTGTGTTAAAATATGAAGTGCAATCAAAATTTATGAGACATTCCTCGTAGGACTGAACAGTTTATTTTCTTACCCATCAATGTTTTTTTGACGTTTAAACTCGCACCTGCTGTGATGGAATGATTTTACATAGAGTGCAAAGTCACGTAAGAAACAATTACTTATTGTCAAAATGCACCTTTGATTTAAGGAACGATTCTGGTGGCTTAAAATCGCCACAGCTGTTGGAGAATTTTACCCTTTGTCTGACTTTTAAGCGTCATGTTCAATGTTAAAAGGCAGAGACATGTCCGACATTATCTTTAGATATGTACGAATGGCATAAATAAAACGTTTCAGCTGTTTAAAAATTGTCCAATAATATTGTTAGCTTGTGTGAATCGGAGAAAAGAACGGGTTGCCAGAAATTTAAATTTGATCATAAATGTCTCTTTTTGACTTGGTCTGCATTGAGATGATAGATAGGGGATAAAAATGTAAAACAGTGACCATATGTTCAACATGAATTGTCTTTCCATATGAGTAAATATGTTATCCTCTTGACCCAACGAAGGATCAAAGATTATTTTTGTAAAAGTTTACTCTGAGGGAAGACATTCAAATGTAGACCTGATATTACTCAATCAAAGCTTTTATCTTTATCATATAAAAATATCGAGTCAGTTTAAAATGAAAACGCACTGCATGAAGTATTTTGTAAATTTTTTTTTATCCATGACAAATATACTAGTACATGCAAGAAGGTACATAATTTGGGTTTCGTTGAAAATGACATAAGATCTCATTCTGTACTCATTTTTGCTCTAATTCCAGCGACTTACCAAGCACAATATCCTAGAGAGATAAATCTTTGGTCGAATGGGCTAAAAGTCTGGCAGATGCAAATGTCATATACATCAAATACGGATGGGAATGACCACAGCTCCCGGCATATGCTGGTCCTGTGGCACGTGCCAGCACGCGCTCTTGTCAGCGTGCCTGCTTAACGACACGCGAATGAATTTAATATTGGACATAATGAAGTCTGTATGACCTATATTTCTAAGATTTGATTTATTCTGGACAAATATTGCATAAATACTGAATATATTTGATTTTTGATGGCGCTAGTCTCTCACGATAGATTTTAGCAATACTGTTCTGAAACACATGCTAATGCGACACAGGTGGTGAAGAAACAAAAGTGATGGATTCACAGGGAGAAAACATCAAAAGCAATTTTCTACTTTAAGAAAAAGCTCAAGCTCCCAAATTAAGGTACCATATGTCACCACAACTGCACATAGCGTCATCTGCTAAAATTCTCTTGGTTGAATTTTCCCGCGTAAAACCGCCAAGACGGTTGTGTGTGACGTTCTTAAATTTCATCTGTCTTCTGCATCCAGTAGAATAATGTTAAACGGTAATCGATCCTCGATACCATGTGCACGTTAGAATAAAAGAAGAAGATAGAGTCTTTAGTATTGTAATTCGTGTGAATTTGGTCATGTGTATCGGCAGATCTCGGGTGTTTATACAAAGAATGCTACATAGCTTTGATGAGGCACCGTTTTAAATTGCAATTATCCTTGGAATGAAAAGCACATTGAATATAAAAAATAACAATTCAGATTAATATCAAGCATGTGCCACAGAAACCCTGGTTTAAGTAATCATTTAATGAGTTTTGATTACTGTTTTTTTTTATCGGTGACAAGCACAACCTTTCTCGACATAGGTGAAAAAAAATCTTTTTAGTTATAAAATAATTGATTTTAAACTTGGATTTTTCTTTGCATTCTTTTTCTTTTGTATAACCTGGGTTGAGCCAGTTTACATGCTTTATAAACTGCGAAGCGGTTAAAATAATTAGTAAACTGTTCCAACTTTAATATTAGAACTCTGAAAGTTATACTAGTATTACGGTAACCTTTATTCGGTAAAAATTAATTTTTCAACCATTTAAGAAAACGTGCATGATAATTTCAAATTGACTTATACGTCGAGGCGGATTCATACCTTTTGCAAATCATATATTGTGACGAAGCTTCATAAAAATTAGGAAAAAAAAACAGTTGTATAATTTTTGTTACACAGCAATACGCGGAAATTTCTTATCTTTAAAGTTAAACTTTTATACTTGAAAGTAACTACTCGGTATCTGAAAGAAATTCAACAAACCTAAGTATAAATTTGAAAGAAACAAACAGTCCTCTAAAAGAATGAATCTCATGGATTATACAAAAGTCATTTAAAGTGTACTTATGAATCAAAAAGTTATTGCAATGTAACATTGGGTAAGAGCTTAAATACGTTCCACGACTGGACCTTTCAGTAGAATGTAAATATTTAACCGAAACTCTTACACTGTAAAGGCAATGTATTTATAATTAAGTTAATTCGCCGAGATGGAAGTTGTGTAAAGCAATCAGCATCAATGCCACGTGTTATGCGCGTGTCGATAAAACCCGTATTAGCTATTTTTCTCCGAGGTAAATGGACAAAGCCGTAGGGGCACTTAAGTTATCGCCCAATCTTTTTTTTTCTCGCCATATTGTATAAACCGCTTTTTAAAAAAAAAATGTTCGTGTTTCTGGAAATCTAGTTTGGTCTTTTTTATACCTCATGATTTTAAAATCAGATTTACGTGTTCGGTAAAAGAGAGACTTGTTTGACTATTTATTCAGGGACATAGTGGTGTACCGGGTACTAAGGAGGAGGTCGGTATCCAGAAAAAAAATATGGCGATACTAGCAACGCAACATGCTGACTATTACACTTTCCCGTCCTGGAACCATAGTAAATAGTAGTAAGAACTTGAATAGTAAATGCATTTGGTTCAGAAATGAAACATCTGTAGATAACGAACTGTATTCAAGATCAAAGTTCATAAAGCAATACAATATAGGAGCAGAGCAAACACGGACCTCCAAAACTTCAGAGGGGGATCAGGTGCCATGAAGGAGTGAGCATCACGTGCCGACCGGTCAAACCCGCCGTGTGCTCCTTGTCATGATCGGGAATTAACGAGAAATCCGTCGTCAGTTCAGTGCATAAATAATGGACTAACAAATAGTATGAAAAACGTCAGTCAGCATTTGATTCAGTGATAAATTGTATTTGCTGACAAGGTCATTATATCGACCATAGAACTTATAAAAAATGATGACTTTAAACGAGACTGCCGATATTCTTGTTTCATCAACTTGTTTAATTTGACAGTAATTTACTTCGTTTTAGAAATTGTTCATACGTAGAGCATGCTCTTGCTTGTCGAATCAACTGAGATATGTAAAGTTGACGATTGAAAATTTAAAGTCATCACGTTTATCATAGGGTTGGTTGTTAGATTACCATTAAAGTCCTTTTCAAGTAAAATATCCAACTATGAACCAGATGTGTCAGACTCTGTGGTATCTTTTATCTCAAGCTCACCAGGATATATCGTATCGACATAAGAATGGAAATTTTCATTGTTAATTGACAATACATCGTCGATATACTCGTATCTAAATGTCGAGTTGAAAGCCACGGCAAGTGTTTTCTTTGTTTCATGCATAAGATTTTGCACAAATTCTGCTTCATGTGAACACAAACATAGGTTTGCTAATAACGGGGCGCAATTGGAACCACTGGGAATTCCAATAGATTGTTGGAAGGCCTGGTCTCCGGGAACCACATAGATATTGTCAATCAGAAACTCAAGCATCCTTTTGGTGTCTTCTTCAGAGTACTTGTGTGTACAATCAGAATGTGTTTTAACAAAATAATTTTGCAAATGACCAATGACAAAGTAAATAAATTTATGAGTTCCATTTTTATTGAAAAAGCAGCTGTCAATGATATCAAAAAACATGGACATTGATTTATCGTGGGGAATGGTTGTGTATAAAGTTGAGAAGTCGGAAGTTTTTAAGCTGTTAATTTTGGTGAAATCTTGTTATTTCAAAAGTTCCTTAGAATTTTAAGTGGCCACATCTGATTTACACCACTTCTTGAGTATATTGTTGCACAGTACTCTTGAAATTTCTCCTTCACTACTTTTAATATCTTAGTGAGGAGTAAAGAAAGAGGCTTGGTTGAACATTTACTGGAACCCTCTATGTATCTTTATAAGGATTCTTATGAAGTTTTTGAATCCAATATATATGGTAGTTCAAATTCATTTTGGTTCTTTGGGATATTAAAAATATTCAAAACTGACATGATTTTGAAGAATTTCTTCCTTTGAATGAGAACTATGAGTATAGGTTGGATTACCACTTGTAGAATTAAATCCAAGTTCCTCTAAAATACAATTTATATAATGAGCCTTACAAATGAAGACAATAATGTTACCTGCTTTGTCAGCAGGGACCAGTATGTACCGATGATGTAATCTATCTTTTTTTCACTTCTGGATTATTGAATACAGAAGGACAGATGATTTTCATATTGCCCCTCAATCTTTCAATACATGATTTTAACATGAATCTGATACATTTAATCCATTCTGACAATGTGTCAACGTTTTCTTTTTCATATCTGACCCATCGTCTGGCGTAATCTTCAGCAGAATCCATAATATTTATGAAATTCCGACGACAGTTGACGGATCGGGGTTCTCTATATAAGAAATATAACTTCGACTTTTTCCGCAAGATCCAAGAGAGTTAAAATGTTTAGACCACTCGTGTCATGATGAAAATTGGATAGCCTTATTGCCAAATATCATTTGAGAGGGCTTTAACAAAGCTGGAAAATGGTTGATATCGATAGATTGCCCATAAAGATAAGAGGCGTGCTAAAGATAGAAAAAAATTACCCGATACTGAAATAAGACCAAGAAATTAGATTTGTGATACAGCATAAAGAAGTAAAGACCGATCCTTCGTGATGAGACTGTATAAACCAAAGTCCTGTTGGCACGAAAAAGATCCCTCACTGCTCAATGGCCGAGTGTAGGACAAAATTTGTAGCTCTCCACCGGCAAATGGTGGCGTCTCCGTATATGAGTGAAAAATTCTCGAAAGGGACGTTAAACAACATACAAACAAACAATCATTACAGTATGTGTTACCTCTGCTCTCCACCAGCAAGAGGTACAGGTAACGTCTCCATGCATATAAGTGTAAAATTCTCGAGACGGACGTTAAAACAACAAACAACAAAAACGGTCCCATGGTAGAAACTATTTGCAAACAAGTCATTCAAAATAATCATGATGATAGAATTGACAATCTATAACACTGAATTCAAACGAGATTGTGGAAAAGGGGTTAACTTTCACTTTATTATTTGTAGCTATATATAGACTGTCTCTGATTAAAAATTGATCCTACTCGGAATGTAATCTACTGTGGTTAAAAAAGTTCCATTTTCAAAATATTATTAAATGTTGTCTATGATAAGTTTTTTGAGTTTAACATCCAAAATTAATATATATATGAAACAGACCTTGCAGATTCTATTTCTAATTCATTCTGATTCAATTTATAAGTTTGCTTCATAAGAATTTAAAAACAGGCCAGAAATACAGAAACACAATATGCTAGTATTTTAGTGCATAAAGAAGCTTCAACAGATTGCTGGAAGACCAGGGGCCTGTTTTACAAAATTAAAGAACTAACTACTAAGACCAAAATTTAATCTTGCTTTAACGTTCTAATTAACATTATATTGAGAATGGTTTTCATCTTTTCGAAAGGATTGTAGTCAGATATTTTTACACAAGAAATTTTTGACAGATTTATTAATTTTGCAAAATTTTACAATCAACAAAACTTTTTTGGGGTTCTAGTCGTCGGTTCCTTCATAAAACGAGCCCATGGTCTATAAAGATTACATATACATGTACCTATATTTTTCGTATAAAGAACTACGGCATCAACTAAAGAGACCATGTTTTATGTTTGTTAAAATCTCTTCAAAATTATTTTACTAAAACTGAGACGATACCACTGGCCGGTGTAGGGCTGCACCTTTAGTCCCATACTCGGGACTTACGCCCTTTGAGCAGCTATGATTTTTTTTCGGGCTTTGGTTCACCTTTGTTTATACAGTCTTATCCGAAGGACCGCTCTCCACGTCCCGCCGTGTGTGACGCAAGGATCGACTTCTTACTCCGCAACGCTAGAGAAAACGCTCTAGTCTCTGCCTCAAGAGGCGATAGGTTGAGTATGTATTATAATCATGCAAACAATTAGTCTACTAGATGATGAATACAGCGATTTCAACGTCTTCATTTTCATCTAGTTATATTAAACACATTCATACTCAAACTTTCCTAAATTTAAGCAAGACTTCATAACCCCTGGATCTAATATCCATAAACTAGAAGTACTGTGAGCGTTACGCCATGTTTTGCTCTGGGAGACCAGAAATAAGTGTCAGATCAAAAAGTGAAATTGGAGGTGCACAATGGCATTATGCAATAAAGAATCTACGAAAGCATCATAAAATGTTTTTCAGAGGTAGAGGAGGAGTTGCGGATAGGATATGGGTACCCTACAATTTAATAGAAAGAATATCAGTGTCAGTGCTTTCCTATGGGAAACCCAAAATATGTGTTTGATCAAAAAGTAAATAGGAGATGCACAATGGCAATATATAACAAAGATTCTGAGAAAGTTTCATTAAATTTCAATCAGTAGTATAAGAGGAGTTGCGGATTAGAGATGGGTGCCCCAAAGCGTAACAGACAGACGGACGGACGTACAGACAAACAGACGGACATCCCGATCACTATATACCCTCCCACTTTTCAAGCGGGAGGGGGGGGGGTGAAATAGGGGACTAAGCTCCTTAATATTGAAAATAGATTATAGAGTTCGTTAAATATTGGAAATTGAATATCTGAAAATCTTTTCATATCCCTGCTTGAAAAGTGGGAGTGTACATAGTGATCGCGGTGTCCGCCCGTTCGTGCGTGTTTCCGTCTGTGTGTCCGTCTGTCCGTCCGTCGGTCTGTAATGCTTTGGGTTACCCATCTCTTACATGTATCCGCACCTCCTCCTATACCACTGAATGAAATTTGATGAAACTTTCATAGAATGCTTGTTACATAGTGCCACTGTGACCTCCTTATTTTACTTTTTGATAGGATACATATTTCGGGTTTCCCACAGCGAAACTTGATCTGCCATTCTTTCTATAATATTGAAGGGTACCTATCCCTTATCGCAACTCCTCCAATACCACTGAATAAAATTAGATACTTTCAAAGATTCTTTGTTACATAATGACATTGTCCATTTCCTATTGTACCTTTTGATCTGACATTTATTTCGGTTTTTTTTTTCAGAACAAAACATGCACTGTGACATTATAATTGTATGGGAGCCGGGGGATTCATTTAGTGAGCTCAGTGCACTCGTAAAGTATCTCAAATTCTAATCAAAGTCGTTTAGCATGATTACCTAATTAAATACATGTATTCTGTTTTCGTGCCAGCACCTTTTCTACTCGGTTTAACCGGTCTCACCCGAAAGACCGGTGTCGCATAATTTGGGTTTTGCATAGAAAACTGCCATTCTTTCTTTAATGTTGAAGGGTACCCTTCTCTTATCCTTATCCACAACTCCTCCTATGCAATAGAAAAAAAAATATTGATACTTCATAGATATTTTTAATACTTGAATAATTTGCAACTGCTTGTGCACCTCCTATTTTTACTTTTTGATCTGACACTTATTTCGGGTCTTTCAGAGCAAATGTGAACTTTGACATTATAATTATATGCATATCATTGAGTGAGCTGAGTGTTCACAATTGCTCTAGTTTTAAATGTTCTCATACAAAAGACCTGCGACTTTCACTCCTGGCGATATTTATATAGAATACTGGCGAAACACACAGTTACTACGTGTAACACTTCTACAATATAACATTACCAGACTTCGCAAAATGATGACCTTTTGCTTAACTGGTAAATAAAAATATTATTTTCCAAGCGATTCCATACCCAAAAGTTCTTTAGTAATTGACGAATCTTGACAGAAACTCTTACAGCATTTGCATCATATAAAACGAAAGATAACTCCATGTCTAATTTAGCAGATTAAGCAATAGTATTCGCGACTTTTATTATACGCCCCTAGCTCCCCTTCTTCGGAATCAAATACTCAGCCACTTAATGTATAATTTTGATTTTAAAAAAAACAATGAAAAGGGGAAACTAGGACGGCGTGCCAGTCGGTCCCCGAGGAAATCCATCAAGTTCTTCATCCACAATTTTAAAAGTACAAGTAAAAATTTTTTTTTCTTTAATCAGTTCTTGACCTATAATCACATGCATCACCAAAACACCTCATTGTGGCGTCAGATATATGCAACATCAGGGTTCCTGATCTATGGGAGATACTTTGTTGCAAAATATTAAGATTTTTGTCAATTTAAATCTAACTTCAATTTAAAATGAAAAAAATCCTCCCTCCCTCCTTCCTGGGCTTGAAACCCTCCAGGATGCAGTTCCTATCATTTAAGGGCGGTCTTAATGTTTTTTACATTTCCTTTACTATCACCATTTCGATATAAGAATTTTTTTACATCCCTCTGTATTTTGTGATTATCCTCGCCAGTGTAAATAAAATTTTTTGCTACATTTTAAAGTATTAATCGGACACATTTCCACAAGTATGACAACTCCAATTTCTATTTTAGATGCTATTTACCGTATGGGAAATAGAGATGCAGCATTTTGACAAACTTGTGTGTAATGAAGACCTAACCTCAGAGAAGGCGTATATCTACTATCCCAACCATTCAGCATTATGATTGCGGAATTTCAGCTGCCCTACTTGATTTAAAACTAAGACTGTCTGTCTTTCAAAGAAGGAATAAGTAGCTTCGTGTTTGCCTGTCTTGGACAAAGGTGCTTGTGGACCTGGATTCTGATGCATGTCATGTAATAATTCAGAGAGCAGTGGTGTCTTAAGCATGCTAGAATATGACATGTGTTTGTCGTCAAAATGTCAAGCATTTGCAACAGCAAAAATTAATAAATAATGGCCATCATGATGATGAAAACAACGAGATTTAGTGTCCTGTATCTTTTATTGAGTCATTCAAGCCTTAAATTGTAGTGACTAGAACTGGCCTTTTAGTTTTGAAATTTTTCGGATACAAGGGATGATCCAAAAGTAATGTCGCATTCCTTAATATATCTTTTTTGGCCGATTTTGATTAGAAATACAGGTAATAGATTTCTAAAATAAATCGTCAGTATTCTTTGAAGTTGAAATTGAGACTATGTACCATTTTCCGTGTAAACCTGTGCAAATTTTCTCATACATTTTTTGACATTTTTACAAAAGAAGATAAATCTAATTTCGTCATATTGGATCCCGAAACTTCATAAGAACCCTTGCAAACAAAGATACATAGCGGGTTCTAGTAAATGTTCAACGAAGCCTCTTTCTTTACTCATTACTAAGATATTAACAGAAGTGAAGGAGAAACTTCGAGAGTATTGATCCACAATATTCAATACGTGGTGTAAATCCGATGTGGATTCTTAAAATTCCAAGGAACGTTTGGACATTTGAAATCACAAGATTTTACCAAAATCAACAGCTTATTAACATTTCCCACTAAATTAAATTCCAGGCTTTTTGATATCATTGCTTTCTTTCAATAGGAATGGAACTCGTAAATTTACTTACCTTTTCATTGGTCATTTGCCAAATTATTTAATTAAAAACATTCTGATTGTACATACAGTTAGACTGAAGTTGACATCAAATAGATGCTTGAGTTTCTGATTGACAACATCTTTGTGGTTTTTGGAGACAAGGTCTTCCAAGAATCTATTGGAATTCCCATTGATACCAATTGCGCCCTGTTATTAGGAGACCTATTTTGGTATTCATATGATGCAGAATTTGTGCAAAATCTTATGCGTGAAAAGAAGAAAACACTTAATGTGGCCTTCAACTCGACATTTAGATATATCGACGTATTGTCAATTAACAATGATAATTTCCATTCTTATGTCGATACGATATATCCTAGTGAGCTTGAAATAAAACACACCACAGAGGCTGACACATCTGTTTCATATTTGGATATTTTACTTGAAAAAGACGTTAATGGTCATCTAATAACCAATCTCTACGATAAACGTGATGACTTTAACTTTTCTATCGTCAACTCCCTTACTTATGCAGCAATAAACCTTCATCACCTTCATACAGAGTTTACATATCTCAGTTGATTCGATACGCAAGAACATGCTCTACGTATGAACAATTTTTAAAACTAGGTAAATTATTGTCAAACAAGTTGAAAAAACAAGAATATCAGCAGTCTCGTTTAAATTGGTTCTATGGTCGATACAATGACCCTGTCAGCAAGTACAATTTATCATTGAGTCAAATGCTAACGGACTTTTCTCATACTAATTGTTAGTCCATTATTTATCGTTGAATTGACTACGGATTTATCCGTTATTTCCCGATCATGGCAAGGAGCCCGAGCGGATGTGACAGATCGGCAGGGGATGATCACTCTTTAATGGCATTTATTATTTTTCATTTACCAATATATGAAGCAGAATTTATTTAGAATCTTTTACAATTATTAAAACAAAACAATGATTGTGGGCTTCAACTCGTCGTTTAGATATATAAACGATATATTATCAATAAACAATGGTTATTTCCGTTATAATAATTATGTCGACACGATATATCCCATAAGAGCTTGAAATAAAAGATACCAAAAAGGCTCGTATTCTAAAAGAAAAAGACTTCATGGTAACATAACATTAAAGCTGTATGGTCAACGTGATGACTTTTACATCTTATAAACATTTTAATCACCACCTTCTCTTACTTATTTACAATATACCCTTATCATCTGCATACGACGTTTATATCTCTGAGTTGATTCGATACAAAAGGAGCATGCTCTATGTACGAACAATTTTAAAACGAGGTACATTAGAGACAAACAATTTGATAAACTAAGAATATCAACAGCTTCGTTTGAAGTCATCATTTGACAAGTTCTATGATCAATACAATGACCTTGTTAGCAAATACGATCTATCATTAAGGACAGATTATACAAACAAACTTTAGTCAAAAATTTTGAAAATAACAACTTGGGTCATATTTTAATGAATAAAATGAATAAGTTTCACTGCGTAGTTTTAAAATTTTTTTTTTTTATTAAAAATTGCACGAAAGTGGAATTTGAAGTGAAAAATATTTGTATAGAATAACAATGGTTTCAGAAGGGTAGAATTTTGAACGTCACAGAAGGTTTACAATTTCTTTATTTTCTAGAAATTTATTACATATATTTGCATCATTTGAAATGAAATTAGGTCAAAAAATAAATACCAATCCAGGCATCCATTTTTTGTTTGTATCGTCTGTCCTTAAGTCAAACGCTGACTGACATTTTGCATACTAATTGTTAGGCCATTATTTACACACTGATTTGTCTACGGATTTTTCTATTCCCAATCATGACGAGGAGAACACGGTGGATTTGACCGATTTGCAAGGGATGCTCACTCATCCTTGGCATCTGATCCAACCTTTGATATGTTAGAGGTCTGTCTTTGCTCTGCTCCTGATATGTATTGTCTGGATAGACTTTAGAACCTGAATACTGTTCATTATTTCCACATTGTTTTTTTTACCTTAACTGCAATTCAAACTCGTAATCAATAAAGAGAATGAGTCAATAAAAAAGTTGATGCAGATATCCATATCTACGACGGCGTATTCGTGCCATTTTAACAATGTAGAAATTTTTTTAAAATCGTTTGAACGATTTAAGAAAACGTTTGTACGATTTAACAAATTGTTTGTACAATTTAATAAATCGTTTGTACAATTTAATAAATCGTTTGTACAATTTAATAAATCGTTTGTACAATTTAATAAGTCGTTTGTACGATTTAATAAGTCGTTTGTACAATTTGTTTGTTAAATCGTTTGTACAATTTATTAGATCGTTTGTACAATTTATTAAATCGTACAAACAATTTATTAAATCGTATAAACAATTTTTTAAATCGTACAAACGTTTTCTTAAATCATAAAAACGGTTTCCTAAATTGTTCAAACGATTTATAAAAATCGTACAAACTATTTTAATAAATCGTATGAACGATTTAATAAATTGTACAAACGATTTAACAAACAAATTGTACAAACGACTTATTAAATTGTACAAACGATTTATTAAATTGTACAAACGATTTATTAAATTGTACAAACAATTTATTAAATCGTTCAAACGATTTAAAAAAAAAATTCTACATTGTTAAAATGGCACGAATACGCCGTCGTACATATCTCGTCTCCAAAGTGCAAAAAAAATACATGTGCTTAATATATATACCATCTTTACTTCCCTGGATTCTTTCTTTATTCAAAAGAATGCTAAATTTTGCATAATAAAGAAACATTAAACAATGTTAAAACTAGAACAAATGTGTAATTCTCCAAGTATTCCAATGAACATCACAATCAAAAACAAGTTATTAACTTTCTTTTTAATGTTTTTATTTTGCTCATAGAAGGAAATTTGTTCAAGCAAACTTTTCATAACTATTAAGGTAGGTCGCGGGTTTACTGCATAAAAATTCTTACGAGAAAACATATCCTGAAAATTTGATATAATGTTCCTGAGAATTAACAGCATATTATCTGCAATTTTTATAAAATTTGCCTACGTAGTTTTAATGCTATATTACTGTAAACGCGGTATTGTTATAAGTACATTTTTACGCTTTACTATTGAAATACATGGAAAATGACGTTTTTAAGCCAATTTTGTGAAAATAGTTTCTTTTCAAAAGGTTGGAAAACTTTTAAAGAAGTAGACGAATAAGTCAGAAATTTCAAAATGTCAAGATGAGGTAAAATCAAAACTATTGATACAAAAAAATCAATATGTCTTCTCGCTAGATTTTTCGCTAAATAATTTCAAAGTTTCCATTTATATTGCTAAAATGTTGCGTTTATGGCTTTATTTATGTCTACAACGTCATTCGTTGAATGTAGTAACGTTTGCAGTACGAATATAACTATTTTGACAATTGGAATATGCAAGATCTAAAAGACGTCATAGACGCAAAATTTAATTTTATTCATCATTTAACTTATTGCGAAGTACGGAAGCGTATTAGTGCCACTTGCACATTTTACTTTTTTTAATTTCTACACTTTAATCTGTAAATTCTGCACTTTAAAGTGTAAATTTTACACTTTAATCTGTAAAATTACACTTTAATCTGTAAAATTTACACTCTATTTTGAACAACCTGAACTGTAATCGGTTATAATCACACGGTCGATTTGTGATGTTTTACCTGTGACACTTGAAAAAAAGTATTAAACTGAGATTTTCACAATTTCTTGCATATTTTTTTTTTTTACATGTACACGTTTATTATTATATGATATACCAGGATGGACGAATTCCTCGTGAGTCTCGTAATTTTCCCCAGCATAAGAAATTGGGGATCTGCTTTTGTTTCAGTATATAAACATGTGTTTCTTTAGTTTTACTATAGTGTAACGAACAATAAAAATATATATCTCAAAGATTTTTATTTGCACTTCAGATTGATATTACAAGTTTATGGTTCTATGGTCAAGATAACAGTCATTTTTAACATAGCATTAAAGAAACGTCATTGAATCAAAGGATATAAATTTCTTTGCTGTTCCAAAATTAATATAAAGATACTTTAGTTATTCATATACGTATGTGAATAAACAAATAAAGTGTAAATTTTACAGATTAAAATGTAAATTTTACAGTTTAAAGTGTAAATTTTACAGATTAAAGTGTAAAATTTACACTTTAATGTGTAATATTTACATTTGCAAATGTTCTCCTTTATATAACACTACTGAAAGCAAGCGTATTTATAACTGTATAAATACATGTACGGGGTCAAGAGGTCATAGATGTGCGTATGGATAAACGTTCGACGTAATTCTCAGTGACGTCATAAAGGGTCGACGCGCGTTCAGTGGATTACATACATGCCGTTGGGTTTAAAAAATAATGCATTTCACACGTTAAAAGTCACAATCAGGCAAATTTAAAGAATGAATAAGTCACAAATGTAAATATAAGTAATAAGGTATCATTTTTTGAGTTTTATTGGGATGTAAAACGGGTTGGCACATGATCAAATCTTCCATAAAGCCCTTCGGGCTTTCTGGGATTTCATCACCTGACCAATCCGTTTTACATCCCAATAAAACTCAAAAAATGATACCTTATTTCTTAAAAATTTACAGATTAAATGTAAATTTTACACTTTAATCTGTGAAATTTAAAAATTAATGTGTAAGATTCACCTATTAAAGTGTAAATTTTACAGTTTAAAGTGTAAATTTTACAGATTAAAGTGTAAAATTTACACTTTAAAGTGTAAAATTTACACTTTAAAGTGTAAAATTTACAAATTAAAGTGTGAAATTTGCAGATTAAAGTGTAAAATTTACAGATTATAGTGTAAATTTTACAGATTAAAGTGTAAAATTTACACTTTAAAGTGTGAAATTTACATTTTAAAGTGTAAATTATACAGATTAAAGTGAAAATTTTAAAGATTAAAGTGTAAAATTTACACTTTAAAGTGTAAATTTTACAGATTAAAGTGTAAAATTTACAGAATAAAGTGTAAATTTTACAGATTAAAGAGCAAAATATACAGATTAATGTGTAAAATTTACACTTTAAAGTGTAAAATTTACAGATTAAAGTGTAGAAATTAAAAAAAAAGTAAAGTGTGCATGTGGCACTAATACGCTTCCGTAGCGAAGACATTTTAGGATAACCAGCAACTATTTTCACTAGTAGTATTGTGAAATTCATATTCTGATCATAGAGTCAGAATGAACGGTATAAACATTCCTCGTGCATGAGAATTAATATATACAGCGACAACAACGCTAGTGATAAAATATTAGTTCCTGTATTTTTAGGAAATTCATGGTGAATCGGATTTCAGGCATAACACATAAATTTGATCACTTTATTAGAAAACGGTAAAGAAAAAACTTCCAGATACTGGGGAAATTATCGGGGGGGGGGGGGGGGGGGGACTTGCAATTTTCTTTCTATATTAGACACAAGATAGTACATGGGCCTAGCTCTTAAACATTTGTTAATTTCGAATTCTCTTAATCAAATTTCCAAACGCAAAATGTAAAATACATGTTATTTGCATTTAGCTTTTACACTAAGTCTTGGACTAGAGCTTTTGTTTTAAAACTTTTAATTATAGAAAAAAAGATACTTGTAAATTGTTTACAGTGTCATATAGGTCTTACAGTTCAGGTGTTTGTATAAATTTGGATTTTGAATGCATTTTGCAATTTATAAGCCATTAAAACAAGGCGAGATTTAAATACATAATAACCAAACAATACTTACTACTAATGATGATGACAATAAAAAAACCCCAGGAAAATACATGTATTAAATTTAATACGTTTTTAGTGTTGAGGATTGATTCCATCCTGAAAATTATACGCATATTTTCGTCCCGGCTTTGATTAGCAGTCATGATGCAATACGCATGTTCCCCCGAGTTGCAAATAACGTGTGCAAATACAACCCCTCAAGTTTTCCGCTTAAAAATTTTATTTCCGTTAACTCTCTTTCTGCATGCCATAACTTTCACGCTGACATATTTTGATTGACTTTTAGCAGTTTAGTCATACTTACAATATAAATTATTCCTTTCATTTGGTATTGTATTTAATTTTTCTTAGGGCATTACACATAATCACATCAGAGTTCAGACTGAAATTTAATTATAAAACATGTACGAGGTTTACGTACAATAGCATGCACTTTGTTTTAATCTACTTGATTCGTACAGACTTGAAGTCTTGAGAATTAAACGGGAAACAACACAACGTTACCTTTGTGACGTAACTGACATCATAATCAAATGTGCACAAAACAGCCGCCCGAATTGTCGAAATTGTGTACCAAAAGTGATGACAAAAGCAAACCCGCGACCTACCTTAAAGAAATACTGACTTTGAGGCTTTATAAAGCCCTGGGACTTCATCTGATTTATTATAATCCTACCTCTCGTATCAAAGCATGCTCTAGAATACCGAAAAAGTAAGAAGACCTAAACACATTTTTTTTGCAGACAAAAGGGGTATTTTTCATAATAAATAATATGTAAGAATTACGTTGGCGATAGAAAAGCTGATTCGGTAGCCATCCAATCCCGTTTTCATATATAGAATAGTTATAAGTCAGCTGTAAGCGTCTATATATAATCAGTAAAGATATCTAAATATGAGACATATGATTGAGATATATGAAGAGGTCAACCAAGAACCATTATGATGTATCTATTTTGTGATTTCTATTACCCGGTATGTGTTGAAAACACTTTTGGTAAAATACGAAGGACATTAATGAAGATCAAAAGTTTGCTAAATTATTTTGATAGGGCAAATAAGAAATATGCAGATAATTCAGTTCATTTAAAAAAATGGTCTTCCAATACGTATTTCATTCAGCATTCGATTTAACGATAAGATGGATTGTATTTGGTAACAAATAAATCAAGCAATACTTGAGAAATGACTTTCAACAAGACTGTTGATATTCTTATATCACCAAAATATTTGTCAGCAGCTTGCCCTCCCCCTTTTTTCAGATAAGTATAAATTCAGATTGGTATAAATTTTAACACATGAATTATGAAGATAAAAATCAGGCACAACAGGCATTGAAACAATACAAATCAGGAGCAGAGCGCGGTGACCTCTAAAACATCAGAGGTTGGATCAGGTGCCATGGAGGAGAGAGTCAACCTGTCACACCCTGCCTCTTGTAATGATCGGGCAAAATGAAATTCCGTAGAGAGTTTTGTGTGTAAAATAATTCAGGTGCACAAAATGTCAGTCAGCATTCGAATGATTGAAAGACTGTATTTGCTGACAAGGCCATTGTATCGGTCAAGAGTTTGCAAAATACTGTCTTAAAACGAGACTGATATCTTTGTTTCATATACCTGTTTGTCAATAGCTTGCTTCGTTTTAGAAATTGTTCCTGAGTATGTTCTTTTGATAGAATCAGCTAAGAGACATTAACTCCATATGCAGGGGATAAAGGTGTATTGTTACATTAAGAAGCGATACTGGCAAAAGAAAAGTGGAAGTCATTAAGTTTGCCATTAAGTCTTGTTGTTAGGATACCGTAAACTTTTTTCCTAGTAAAATATCCAAATATGAAACAGATGTGTCAGCCACTGTGATGTTATATTCAAATTCCAGAGAGATATATCGAATCAACGTAGGGATGAAAATGAAAATTGTTAAATGATAAAATGCCGTCAATTTATCTTAATATATGGAACTAAAAGCCACAGTCACGGGAGAATTTTTCTCTTCAGGAAGATGTTGTTTTATCTTTTGTTCGACGTTGCTGTACATTTTCCATTTCAGATTTGCGTATTTTTTAATGACAATGTCTTCTATCATTCTTTCGAAAGCGTTGGATATCATCAATTGTTAAAAAGTTTAAAAGAATGAAAATACTATCTTATCTTGGAGTATTAAAAAGCGTTTGGGCGTCTTGATATATGACCACAGCTGGAATATTGTTTGGATGGCGTCATACATCCGGTATAGAGAATGACTTGCATTTTTAAAATCACGTGTTTGATTTTTGGATTCATCACACTAGGTGTCACTATTCTGCGCGTTTCCGATAAGTGACAGTTGACCAATCTCATTTAATGTTAGACACAGGTAGTCAGTATAGAGACAAGTAATTTTGTGTAGGTAAAAGTTTGCTGACATTCCCATTTCTTGTTCAACCAGAGAAAAAAAGGGAGAAAAGGAAACGATGTCATCGAACGGAACTCTAAAATCAATAGCATGACTTGTTTTCAATCATAATTGTGTGAAATTGATAAAATGTCAAAAGTCAGTAAAAAAGTGAATAAAACGATGGTATTGAACTATTGATTCATTCACAGAATGACTTTTTAATGTTTTCGATTTCAAAAAAAAAGAATGTTCATTTTCATTGATTGATTAAGATGTCCCCAGTCTTTTCTTTATTCACAGCTGCTATTACAGAAGAATACAAACTAAAGGTTTCAGATATTTTTGGGACAAGATTCAACATTGAAATTGGTCACCAAAATATTGTAACATTTATCTGATAAATCAGAGGATCGCAGTTCAAATGATAGGAGGAGTCTTAATATAAAAAATAGGGATGTCAACGAATAGTCGACTATTCGACTATCAGTCGAATGGACCGACTATCGAATAATGAAACGACATTCGAATATTTAATAAATGAAGAAAAAGGAGGTGATAAAGATATTAAGATACTCTCAACTCAAAATTGATAAAGCGTCATTCCTCAAACCATTATAGTATGACGAATAAGAGCTTAAACATAGTCACAGTATATAAATAAATTTCCACATTGGACATATGGAAAGTACAGTAATTACATTCCGCGATAATTATTTCTCAATTACCGACCTTTTTGTTTAATATTGTAGTAAATTATGCAGCGCTATTCTGGACTTTGAAAATTATTAATTGGACTTATACCAATTAACAATTTATTTATTACCTCTAAGAATGTTCAAAGGCTGTAGAAACACACAAACGCCGTGAAGTTTTGAAACTTCGATAATTATTAGAACAATCATATATCGTAAGGACATTTTGATAGCCGGGCTAATCGATAATTGAACAAGCAGTGTTTAACAATGTCCCCTGACGTGTGAATGGTGTGTGTTTACCCCTCCCCCTTTTCAATTTATTTTTAATAAGGTTTAAAAACACCGTGATTACAATTTTCTAAGCGTACTTTAGAACGAAAGACCAATATATGAATATGTGATTTACGAGAATTCACACATTTTTGAAAATAGATTGCTGGTGTCAATCTAATACATTTCAACATCTTATTCCTACTTTAGGTTCCTCTGAATATCGGTGTGTAATACGCTGTGTAGGCATTTGATGTAGCTTTTTACATGAATTTACGAAATGGTTTTTGATTCATAAATACGCTATTGATGAATGTTCAATAGTCGACTGTCGTTCGAATAATGCAATCGAATGTTCGACTAAGAAAAATAAATATTTTGACATCCCTAATAAAAAAGAAAAGAAAATGAAAGTGCATTTCGAAAACTTCAGAATTGTTCAGTTTAGTAAAAAGTGTTGATGTGATTGAGATGGTACTGTAAGCTTTGCAAAGCAGGTCCTTTGAATACAAATACTTAAGCAATAATGTCGAGTTACTCTCCTCGATAGTATGCAGAGCATCATTAACTCACCACAAAGTAGAAAATGAACATTTTAGTCCGATTTTACAAAGAAGATCCGTGTTTACCTTTATAGGTTATTGGACCTTTGGACACGCAGTAAGGATGACATTTGATTCCAATATACTGTCAAATATATCAAAAGTTTACTCTGTAGTCATCTTTTTAATTAAAACCTCTTCAATCATTGTATGGCCATCCCCGTTGAATGTTTTAGGATATAAATTCACGAAAATACTTATAAGAACAATATAATATTTGGAAGACAACTAAAAGTCCGATGAACAAGAAACGTGGCATATAAAGCTCAACTGAACAGGGTAAAGAGAAAAGGAAGCCTAAATAAGAAGAATCGAGGGGAAAAAAGACAAAAACATAAAGACATTGAGTGAACTTTGCAGAGGAGCCTACAAAGAGACATAAAGCTGATTCCAAGAAGTGGAACAAAAACCATATACTGTTGTAAGTAATAATGTTACATTCTATACTTTGCAAAGAAATAGAAAAATAAAGTTTAAAAAGCCATTTTTTTTAATGTCCTTGCAAAAACTTCAAAATTTATATTGACATTTAAGACGCATGTATGATCACCGTAGTCTATAATTAAATAAATGTCTTAAACTCTTGCTAACCTTCATTGACGTAAACCCATTAATACAGAGTCAAACTGTCACTAAGACATATCCTCTCTTACCATAATTACCGTAAGGACAATTCAGATGTGTTGTTGTTATAGATAAATGTTTTTTTTTTATCATATTCACATATATATATACAGCAATAAAAAAAAATTTTTCCAAGGAAAAACTAAAGAATGCAGCAAATACATTGAAGATTTCAATTTTACTCACAAGTTTAATTTTACCATTACCCATTACATTAAAGAAAAGAAGAGAGGAGTTTCTAAACAATACCAATCAACACATCCTAAAACTTGGCGTATTTCCCTGTGAAATAAGGGGGACCTATGTCCGAAAAGTCTTCGTGTGAAATTATTGGAAATTTGATATTTAATTTTTTAGTACTTACTTAATATGCTAATTCCAATGCCTCAGCACGTGCAAGAACAGACTGCTCTGGTACAAAATGCTAAAAACTAACGACCTTTAAAAAGCGTAATTTTAAAAATATGCATAAAATTGACTCGAAATGATAATTCAAATTTAAAAATCAACATTTTTTAGATATAGTAAACTTACAGCTTTAAAATGATGGCAGTTTTACAGTACTTTAGAAAGTACAACTTTTTGTTCTTGAGCACAACTTAACATTCATTTTTTTCTTGAGAATAAAGAAAAATGCGTGTTATTACTATATTTTGAAAAATATATCTTCTCTGTAAATATCCATGTCAAAATGTTTCAAGATTCAGAAACAATGGAATTTTTTACCATTAAATAATCTTACAAGGGAAAATTCAAATTCATGAAAAAAAGCGTACAACAGATTCATATTTAAAATAAATTAAGGTTCCTATATCTCCGAATGTCAAACTCAATGTCTACTTGAAAAATACTTCTTCAGAGTTCGGAAGCATCCTTTTCTATTAGAAAGGACGCCGCACATGGCGCATTCAAAAATTTTCCTCGCACAACAGTAGTCCACCGTGTTAACTTCAAAATAGCCCTCTGCTTTTATTTCTGCAGCGAGCCTTTCTCCTTCAGATGTGGATACAATACAAGTACACTTTTTAACGTTCGCATCGTATTTAAGGTCCTTATGAGTGGCCACTAGGAATATGGGAACCTTTTTCCCGACATTCCTTTCTAATTCTGGTATCCAAAGACTTCGAATTCGCTCGAATGACAGCCTATCTATAGCACTGAAACAGAGGATAAATACATCGCTCTTCTTGTAGGAAAACGCACGAAGTCTCGAGTATTCTTGCTATAAAGGCAAAAAAAATTATAGTAAAATAGTGTAACCTTTAATACACAATTATTTATGTAATCTGAATGAGAGAGAGAGAAACAGAGAGAGATTAAATGCCTCCAAGGACACCACCTAATCTTATATAAATTCAAAAAAAAGAAACTCAAAATATAAATTCCATTAAACTTCTTAAGTTGAACGATGAAAAAATGGAAGAATTTAAGAAGTACATACTTGCCCAGCAGTGTCCACGAACTTCACTTTTAATTGCTTTTCTCCCACTTTCATTATTCCTAAAAATGAATTCAAATGAATGCATAACATTTAAAGCATGAATAAAAACCTTAAACAAAGCAGAGGGAAAAAACGAAAAAAGGAACACTTCAGAGATATTGCAAGACAACATTCATAACTCTATTATCGTCCGTCAATTGATAAAGGGTTTACCTTTGAGTGTTGAAAACACGGTTGGGGCATACAAATCTATGATATTTTGACCAAGGAAAGAAGCCAACAGGCGAGATTTGCCCACCATTGCGTCGCCGACAAGACTGCAGGTGATGCGACTTCTCATCTTGCTTAACTAAACATCCAATTCAGTCTACTTCTTATTAAACATTACATTACTAGTATTTAATCCTTTTATATACACATGTTTGATATTTGATTTTATTTGCAAATTATTTGTTCTGTTATTGGCTACATGATATGTTGCATGTTACTTCCATTAACACGTTTTACATAATTATCATGATTAACTCCTGGTAAAAGTTTGTTTTGGACAATTTAATTGGATCTACTGTCTCCAACCACGTAATATACTTTAAACCAACTTTTATTCCCGACGATTTTATTTCGCGATTTACCGGGGGTAAACTAGTTCACGACGATTAATTTCCACGATCAAGTTCTTTTTTAAATCTGTTGTTCAAGGACAAAGCGACTACAAGGACCTGTTCGCAGTTATAAATATTCGCGATTACGCGACTCTCGCAAACTTTTCTCGCACGCGAATAAAAGTTGGTTTACAGTATTTTGTATATACGATTGGTTTTCACTAAAAATATTTTTTCAAATTGCCAACAAATACCTGAGGCATGTAGTCATTCATTTGGCAATTTGAAAATGAATAAGAAGAAGGATATGGAGATAACGAACAGTATTCAATATCAAAGTCCATAAAACAATACAAAATAGGAGCAGAGCAAACACGGACCTCCGATACATCAGAGGTGGGATCAGGTGCAATTGGGGAGTGCGTCCCCTGCTGACCGGTCACACCCGCCGTGTGCTCCTTGTCATGATCGGGAAATAACGGAAAAATCCGTCGTCAATTCAATATATAAATAATGGACTAACAATTAGTATGAAAAAAACGTCAGTCAGCATTTGACTCAATGATAAATTGTATTTGCTGACAAGGTCATTGTATCGACCATAGAACTTACGAAATGAAGACTTTACACCTGCTGATATTCTTGTTTCATCAAATTGCTTGTCAATAATTTACCTCGTTCTAGAAATTGTTCATACGTAGAGCATGCTCTTGCGTATCGAATCAACTGATATATATATATATATATATATATATATATATATATATATATATATATATATATATAGATATATATACTCCGTATGCAGGTGATGAAGGTATATTGCTGCATAAGTAAGGGAAGTTGACGATTGAAAAGTTAAAGTCATCACGTTTATCATGGAGCTTGGTTGTTAGATGACCATTAACGTCCTTTTCAAGTAAAATGTCCAAGTATGAAACAGATGTGTCAGACTCTTTGGTATCTTTTATCTCAAGCACACCAGAATATATCGTATCGACGTAGGAATGGAAATTACCATTGTTAATCGACAATACGTCGTCGATATATCTAAATGTCGAGTTGAAGGCCACAGCAAGTGTTTTCTTCTTTTCACGTATAAGATATAGCACAAATTCTGCTTCATATGAATATAAAAATAGGTCTGCTAATAACGGAGCTCAATTGGTACCCATGGGAATTCCAATAGATTGTTGGAATACCTGGTCTCCTAAAACCACATAGATATTGTCAGTCAGAAACTCAAGCATCTCTTTGATGTCAACTTCAGAGTACTTGTGTGTGCAATCAGTGTTTTAAACATGTGTAACAATTAATCCAACTGTGTTTCCGAGAATGCTGATGGTTCAGTATAAAGAGACTACAATCAAGTCTTAAAAAGTCTCCCATTCCTACATGTTATAGTTTTTCTCTCCGGATAGCTCCGTTTGCCTTAATAATACATAGAGTGACCAGTCGACAGAGAAATCTTACTTATCTTGTGTATTTGATCCCATGTCAAGTGTTTCAAGAGGTCTAGAAACTATCTGGAGTATAATAAATAATAAAAACAATGGTCTCGCAGCTGATATGAAACATGATAAGTAAAATACGTCCTAATGATCATCAAGCTGTATATGCAACAAAGCCATGTAAGCGACCAGAGAGTTTGAGAAATTGTTACTTTTAATTGTGTAAAGCACTGAAACACTACTTAACAATACTAATTTCTCAGTAGCCTGCCATGGTTAAAAAATTGCCCGTACTCAGAACATGCTCTCGCGTATAGAATCAACTTGGAAACATAAACACCATTCGATATTTCACATCACGCGATCTGTAGCGATGTGATCAAAGACTTTTATATAAAACCATAACGCTACAGTTCTGCAGCTAAGTCATGCCATGACATAGTCCCTCTTTATCATAGACATAATTCTAACATAAAATATTTTTAAAAGTTAATTGCACGATTGTGTGGAGGGTCTAATCCAGTAAAAGTGTCAGAGATGTTCCGAACCCCTCAGACAAAAGGCTGGAAATGGCAAATGAAATGATATAAAGGAAAATATGACAATTCCTGTCCTACAATAATATAGTAAAACGTAAGATAATAATTTTATAAACCCTCCCGGCTCCTCACACTAATTTTTTTCTCTAATGTGTTTGGCTATTTACTTGTGATCAACCCTTGCTTTGGAAGCTGGGCACTCCCTCCCCAAGAAAGAATCCAATGAAGAACAGCATGTATCCCCAACTTTAAGGGGAAACAAGAAAGAATAGCAGATAAAGTATAGTAAAGTTTGGGGAAGATACATCTATTTTGGCTAGTAGCAAACGAGAATGATAGGGTGTATACAGTCAAACCATAACAACGACAGCTCAAGTGAAATATTACTCCAAACAATTAAGTACTTAGAGCACTCAAAAAAAAACGTGATAATTTTCACTTCCTTATACTAGATATGTGTCCACTACAAGCACAGAATTATAAAAGATTTTCCGAAAGTTCCGAGCTTTTCCAGACCACAGTCTGTTCTTGAACAAATTTAGGTAGGTTAATCTTTTGATTATTACAAGTATTCATTAAAAATAATTGGATGTAACGTATTTAAATGAAATGATAAATAATCTAATTATATTTTGCAAACACACCTAAGGATTTCACTAAAAGCGTATGAAGGAACAATTTAGTGAAATGAACTGATTTGACTTGTTAGGAAAGTTACCATAAAAGGTGTTAAGTGTTTTATTTTTAGTTTTTGTAATCTTTTTTTTATTATACAAAGAAAGAAAATGAAGCAAGAGTCCTTCTTTTTGTATAACACATAATTTGGTCATTTTGAGCCTATCGCATATTTTGACCTTCTTCATCTTCCAATTTGTACACCATTATACTATGATTAATTGTAAATTTTATTTTTCGTTTGTTTATCACTCTTCAGTACAAGTGTATATAGAGTATTTAACATTTACAGTAATAAAAACATTAAAGAACCGTTAGGCGCTTTATTATGCATTTTAAGGTACATAAGCGATACTTCATGTTTCTGCATTTATAGTACATCAAGAAGAACGTAATGGAATAATTCTATGTGGAGAGGGTTAACCACACTCCAACGCGGAACTATATACGAAAGTCGTAATTAGTATGGATGACACAGGTTTAATAGAAACCACATATCGGTAGAAAACTATATAAACGTCGTTCTAAATATTTACCAAAGACATATGAAATTTCTTTTGTAATCGAAATATTGAAAGACATAATGTATTTTAGTAGGCAATCATTTCTAGGAAAAAGGCGGAATAAATGAAACTGTGTAAGTTCCTATCATATATTAAAGTTCGTTAAATGAAAAAAAAATATACAAACCTTGTTAGTCTGAGGTATATTTTTAATAAGAAGAGTCTAAATATTTACATGTATCCTTATATTTTACCACAATTCCGAATTATTTGCTACCAGGAAAGCCGTTAAGTATTTTATAATGTGCTATCAAAATATAAATACAGTATATAACCTTTCAAAATATGTTAATATCAGCCCTTTCTGCATTCATGAAAGTTCGAGAATTGATTACCATTTTAATAATTTGTCATTTTAAAGTATTTTTTTGCAAAACAAGCTTAAGACCGACGTAAAAAAATACTACTATATTTAAATTTTGACCACAGAATTCCTTGTTACTGGTAGTTGTTGGAAGGTAAAAGTTTGGATAAAGTTTTGACAGTTCACGTGTGTTCACGTGTATGAACTGGTCATCTACCGCGTAATGACGGTAAAGGACTGATTAGCCGTATCAAACATAAATCAACGACCATCAGTTCTTTTCAGTTTTGTTCCCTTTGTTTTATGGCACTAGGATTATGAATACCGGTACCTGACGTAAGTAAACTTTGACTAGTCCGTTAGTCCTGAGCATTATAAGGTTTGCAAATCACTTCCTTAGATTTTTCAGTCTCGGAATAGCATATCACAGTGACAAAAGAAATCAAGAAAACTTGGCTTCTTCGTTACAACAAAATATTCAGAAACAATACGATCAGAATAAGTAATGGACTGGAATTTTTTTTAGTGAAGACTTCATACAGTCATGGATTTCTCTGATTGTTGAGCTCTAATTTTATCTAAATGCGTTTATGTGCACTTTCACATTTTTAATGTTGGCCCGATATATATTACACTGTATCATTCAAATAAGTTTTTATGTTGACTAAAATTTTAAATGAATGCATTCATGTATCGCCAAACAATAAAAAAACAACTCTTAATCACAGTTTATTTTTCATGATTTTGATATTTACCCATAAAAAGACAAAAGTCAAGAGAAACATGTGTTAGAAGCTTTCGATATGATTTAATTTACCGAATTGTGACTATTACAGGATCTTGAACGAAAGGTAATCCAACTTGTTTTTAATTTCACTACAAAGATGTTGATAATTATTTTATCAATACATCTTACTCTTGTAGCGATAACTTGATGTTGTTTGTCTATGAATCATCAAATGAACTTCTTATTCGACTCCACATAAACATGAAGTAATTATGCTAATATTCCGAAATACAGTACAGTATATGAAATACAGTGTGTATGTAGATGGCGAACAGTACTCAAACTCAAAAGTCCATAAAACAATACAAAATTAGAGCAGAACAAACACGGACCTCCAAAATATCAAAGCTGGGATCAGGTGCAGTGGAGGAGTGAGGTACCCCTTGTCGTATAAAGATACCAAAGATGAGGTTCATTATAAAAGCTGATAGGATGTAAAACATGGACGGTCATAGCTGTGATATATTGAAATGTAGCCCCTAAGAATATAATAGAGCAACAAATAGGTTTCTAAGTTTTGTACATAATAAGAAAATAAAGATAAAAATATCTCGAAATTATAATCATCAAAGAATCTTCATCAAGAAAAAGAAAAACAGCTTCCTTAGAATCAAGTAGAATAACTATCAGTTTTAATTGTACTATACGTATTTCACTTGAGGCATGATATATCCGACTCAGACTAATCTTATGGACCTCTGGTTACTCTCTTCCTACTTTAGTTGATGTAGAGGATGTTTGTTTCCCCTCTGCATTGTATATTTTAGAATCTAGATCTAGAAAACGTATCTGAAAATACATCGCCGGATACTCACTCATACATCATACACGAGTGCTTTTGTCTTATATTCATCAACACGGGTGATCAGCAAAAGCGAGAACATCCATGGGTATCTGACGATGTTGGACTTAAATGATAATGATAACATGGTAACATGTTCACATATTGTTGTAACGAGGAAATTCTTATACTATACTACAGTTATATTCAACAGTACTAAGTAAAGAATACAACAATTACTAAGTGCTTACGGTCGACTTTCCTTTATTTTTTTTAAAGCCATGGTCGCATCAAGCAACAATTAAAGAAATGTTTTAGATTCAGAGTGATTAAATGAATGCATGCAGCCGTTTTATTACTAACTGAAGTGTTGTTTTAAATAATACTATACATTTCATTGCACAGAAATCATTTTTCTTCAACATTTTAAATACTTTCTTTAGTCTGAATCATCATAAAAGGTTTAAATTAATGCATCATTATCGTAACAGTACACTGTAACAGCATAATAAAATTCTCAAAAATGCAGCTCGTATTGTTCGATGTGTTTGCCTTTTTCATTCAGTTTGAAATTTCAAATGGTATAAATACCTTAATCTAGTTTATTCGAACAAATCCGAACAAATCCGAACAAACGCAGTTTCAATTAAAAAAAAATGCTTTCATCTAGTGTATTCACGGTTATATCTGATTCGCTCGAAGGAAACTAAAGAATGTTTTAGTCAATTTTTCATTTAGTTAAGAATTGGTCATTATTTCACCAGTAAAATATCCAATTATGAAACAGACGGAAAGAGTATATTTAAGAGGGTTAGGTTGTTGTGGTCATTTTAAGGCTAATGGTGTTCTTTAGAAGAAGAGATCCCTATAAGATATACAAAAATGATCAAATTTTAAAACTTAAAATGTTGAGACAAGTTTTTTTCAATTTTCAAAATTCACAGAAAAGTTACATTTTTCTAAAATCATGTTCTCAGTAATGTTATCTTCAAAACATTTTATCATTTTATCATACTGAAGGACTTATCATTCTATAATCTTTATTTCAAAGTTGACAGTTAAGCATATTTAGTGGAAAATGGGTTTACTAGAGCTATAAAAAATGACTTTTGAACATGAATGGGTCAAGTCTCCATTCTTCGTTAACGCTTAAATGACGGAGACGTAAATGTGAAATCTATTTCATATGTCCAAAAAATGGAATCTGAACCCATTCTATATGAAAATCGATAATTTTTGAAAAAAAATATGTACGCTACAACAAACCCGTTTGTTTAAATCACACTTACAGACGTCGAATATGCATATACTTCGTAGCATAGTGGTTACAGCGGTCGGTCTTGGACCAAACCCTGCGCTATGGAGAGAGTTCGAATCGTGAAGCTTTTTTCTTTTTTGTTTTCACATATCTTAAAAACATGAGTGAAAAATAAATTATTAATAAAATATCAAAACAATGAAATACAGAATTAATTAAAGTTATAGCCGATAGTTACGGTGACGTATTTTATTCTATTGAGTGGTTTTTGTTGTGCTGATATCACTATAGTTCCAACAAATAGAAACACTTGAATCGAACCTGCATGGTCCTCCCGATGATACAGCGAACGTTCCACCACCAGGCTACTTTGATTGGTTATATTATCTGAATAATAAGCACTGCCATATAATTTATTCCATTGCTGTGATTATACCAAGTCTCCTTAGGCATTCGCATAATCGTAAAAAACCTTCATGCAATGCGTAACACAATGCAAAATTAAATAAACATTTTTTCGTGTCAATGACAGGATTTTTACTAGAAATAAACAAATATTTATGTGGTGAGCGGATCATTCCATCGGTTTTAAGTCGTTATAGCCATAATAGTCATGAAAACATTTAATTTGCGAGCACTGATTTACATTCATGGAGAAATATGTAGGTCTACGTTTAATCTTTTCCAGTCTTAAAAAAGGAACTTAAATCATAGCCTTACACTCTAAGCTGTGTCAATCTTTGCCGGTTCTTAAAAATGTATTGAATTTAAAGAGTGTTCACTAAAAGGTTTAGAGATCATAATCGGCTGTACCTTCGTAATACTACCACTATTTCTAACCTTCCTACTCAGAAGAGTCCCGCTGGGTCCTCATTGTGGCTGGAGAGCTAGTGAAGAAAATGTAGTTAATGGTCGACATTTATTTTGTGAACGATTGTACATAAGAGACGGAAATGGTAAGTTTAATCTTTTTTATTTGCATCTTAAGCATGTTGAAAATAAATTATTAAATGAAATATTTACACGATTCTTTTTTAACCGTTTAGATCAAATTCCCTCAGCAAATATGCAAAATACACTTTTTAAAAAAGGAATTTAGGTTCGTGATTTTATTGGCATTTTCGTGGAGACCCTAACGTACCTGAATAAATTTTGAAAATGTTGCTTAAAAACTTCATATGATATATGATAACATTTATCAAAGAATTCAAACAAAAGTTTTAATTATGTATAGACACACTCAATACGAAAGAACATTTCATTCCTATACACACCTATAATCATGTATTTGTAGACAGACAAAGCCATGATGTGTCGATTTAAAACGCATCTACCCAGAATCTAATCCCTATCTTTGTTTGGTTTATATGTATTTTAAAAATCTTTTGTAGGGATTGTTATCTTAACAAACCATTTTTAGCATTTAATCTTCAAGGCATCATTCATATTAATATTATACATGTACATATTCTACAGTAAATTGGAGAAATGTTTACTTGTTTCGGACACATCCCCCCAAAAGAAGCAAAAAGTGAAAAGTTTATTGAACGATATTGCAATATCATATCTAAGTAATGAAACCCAATGAAATCAGGAAAGAGAAAGGTATATTTATTATAAAAGAGTTCAGAATTTTGCAAAACAATACGCACAATTTAAATATGCAAATAGATAAAAAAGTAAAAAAGCCACTCCTGTTTTCAACACATGATCATTCTTTATCAGTTTGGATAAATTTGAGGAAGTTTTCTTGATCATAAAAATCCATTTAAATTACATGTACATGTAAATTTCTAGAACTATCCAGTAGGTAATGCTTTAATAATTTTTTTTTCAGTGACAACAATAGTTAAAATCAAAAAAGGACAGGATGAATAATTTCAGCGAGGTGGTCAATCGACTGAACGATGAAGCGGTGGAGACCCTCATTCCTGCTGTGGTTTTCATCGTCATCCTTATGATCATCGGTATCATCGGAAATCCAGCCATAGTATACTTTTATGGTTACAAACTGAGACCTACTCCATCCTATATGTTTATTGTGGCGTTAGCAGTATTTGATTTCGTGGGATGTGCTGTTTCCATGCCTCTTGAACTCGTGGACATAATTCGGTTCTACACGTTTGAAAGCGCCATCACCTGTAAAATTCTGAGATTTGTGAACTATCTCATGGCAATTTCAAGTGGTTCGATTCTCATCGCCATTGCAGTGGATCGTTATAGAAAAATATGCAAGCCTTTTGATTCCCAGATAACCATCAAAATGGCAAAGATCATCATACCCTGTATTATGTTTGGGTCAGTTTGTGTTTCATGGCCAAGCTTCGTGTTTTATACTGTTGTGCAAGTGAATCTAACAGAAGTTGCCGGTGCAGTGGGTCAAGATTGTACAACAAGGCGAGACGAATCCTACAAACTCTACATTACTTTATACAATGGAATTTTATTTTTGATCTTCATCTTAGCCATTACATCGTTGATAGTTCTATATTGTCTCGTTGGTAAACAAATTTTCAACCTAAGGAGTTTTCGGTTTTATGCACAACGGAAAAGAACACGGTCTACAACGAGACCCCAGAGTGGCACCACGCAATTTACGGAAGAAACGGGAGGATTTGGATCTTTCAAGGATTCAGAATGCTCAGAAATTCCAAGGTTTGATGAAGTCACCTTGCCACCTAGTAGAGCAAGTAGTCGACCGACAACAGCTACAGCGATTGCATTCACGACGGGCAAAGTGGCGCCCTCACCAGAAGACTTTGAACGAGCTGAGTCGAGGCTTTCTAATGGATCAGGACAACCTTCTGTAGGAACCCTTCGTATTTCTAGAAGTCTTCATAACGCTTTAAAATCGGATAAAGTATCTGTTCCACCTCGATCCAATTCTGCTTTGTCAGAACGAACTGGCATACATTCTACTAATAATATCCGGAATGGATCTGCGCGAACTAGCAAATTGTTACGACAAATTCAGGTTCGGGAATCGTCGAGAGTTTCTTTTGTAGAAGACGGAGACAAAAGCATAGCCAGCTCAGTAGAAACTAGAGACGCAGATGGCACTGCAGATATAGACCAGAAGAAAACCAGTGCCCAAAACATTAACACAAAAAAGTACACCATTATCATGTTGTCAATAACTGTCGCCTTTATCATAAGCTTTCTACCATATTTGGCCCTCATGACATGGAGAACATTATCTAAAGAATATGAACCGAACCTGTTTTCCAAATCGGAACTAGTAGCATTTCAAATTTTTATTAGGTCATTTCTGATAAATAGTGCAGTTAATCCACTGATATACGGGTTTCTGAATACAGAGTTTAGGAATTTTGTCATTGCCTGTATTTGTTGTCGTAAATATATTGGTCCACCCCATTCAAGATCTGAAAACAGCGGCCATTCCAGATCATCATGAGCGGTCGCTCAAAGTAAACATAGGCGGAAACTCCCATATAAGCGGCCATTACAGGTTATTATGAGCGGTCACTTAAAGCCACCATATTTGGCGATTCCATTATAGGCGGCCATTCCAGGTCATCATGAGCGGTTACTCAAAGTAAATATAGGCTGCACCTCCACAACAGGCGGTCACTCCAGGTCATCATGAGCGGTTACTCAAAGTAAACATAGGCGGCACCTCCACAACAGGCGGCCATCCCAGATTATCAAGGGCGGAAACTCTAGTTAATCATGAGAAGCAACTCAAGATCCTCATGAGCGACCTTTACAGATCATTATAAGCAACCATTCCAAGTCATAATGTGTGGTCATTTCAGGGCCAGGTCAACAGGAGTGGCCATTAAAGATTATCATAACTTAACTACACACCATTTTCATATAAAATGGGCATCATTAAAATGTATATGTATTTATTAAAATAAATTTTCGACTTTTTCTCTCATTGTTATATCAAAATCATAAAGAAACTGAATAAAAAAACAATTTTAGTTGTGTTTTTACATACACCTTTAATGTGGAAGGGGAAGTAAAGGTGTCCAGATAAAATTTGCAACTTTTCTTACTCTAAAGCTTCAGAAGTACATTTTTTTAATGAATAGCCCTGACTTTGTAGTTTAAAAATCGTAACATGCTAGAAATTCGTCAAAGGGTATTCAATATATATATAAAAAAATTATTCATGTTCATCTGAGTCATATTTCAGAAGTGCGCTGACATCGATAATTATAACGAAAACTGATTAACAGGAGATTACAGTAAGGAAGCACCACGCGACGCGAATTTAATACGATGGGATCAAAATTTTCAATCCTTATTAACAATACTAAATCTCTAACAAAGTGGACAATAAGAGATTTCTGTTTTCATTTAAAAGGAATGGACAAATTGATGTGTTGTAGTATTATTAATGAAATAGATAAACAAGCCCACATCGTGGATCTTTCTTGCAAACGTTTTTGTGAATTAAACATTAAAATTTTAAGAAGGCTTTCAATGGTAGTTAGCTTTGTAATATCTGAATTTTTGCTCCCTTTAATGCAATAACAAATGGATACGACGCATTGTCAATTAATAACGGTTATTTCAATTCTTACGCCATATGATACATCCCCATGAGCTTGAAATAAAAAATATCACACGGTTCGACATATCTGTTTTAAATTAGGATATTTTACGTTAATGGTAATCTAACAATCAAGCTTTATGATGAACGTGATGACCTTAATTTTTCAATTGTAAACTTCCCTTACATATGCAGCAATAAAACTTGATCACCTGCATACGAGAGTTATATCTTTCAGTTGATTCGATAGGCAAGAGCATTCTCTACGTATGAAGCATTACTAAAAACGAGATAAGTTATAGACAAACAAGTGAATCAAGAATATCAACAGTCTCCTTCAAAGCCAACATTTCGAAAGAGTTATTGTCGATATATGACTTTGTCAGCAAATACAATCATTTTATCAAATGCTGGCTGACCTTTTAATACTGATTGTTAGATCATTATTTACACATTGAATTGTCGACGGTTTTTTTCGATCATAACAAGAAGCATGCAGCAGGTATGACCGGTTGGCAGGGGATGCTCACTCCTCTATGGCACCCGATCTTACCTATGAAATTTTAAAGATCAATGTTTGCTCCACTCCTATTTTGTATTGTTTGATGGACTCATGAGCTGGATTATTGTTCCTTATCCCCATATATTTCATCCAAATAAACTGCATATGATGTAGAATAAAGAGTATTGAAAATTTCATTATTTGAAAATATACCGATTTATATTTTTAATGAAGCTACTCAGCTATATCAAATGAATGTCGCCTTTTTAATCGAGATATCAAGATGACGTATAGTATAAAATATTTGGTCAACGTGGTTTTAGGGAGATAGCTAGAAGGGTAAAATTTGGGATTAAGATTATCATTTAATTAAAATGTGATTAAAATTAGCATTTTTAGTTGATCATCGCAAAACATTTTGAAAATATTTCCCATTTTGTTTCGGAAAACATTGCACCCTGTCATGCTTAACAATAAAAAGTCTTAAAAGATTAAAACTGACTGGCTATCCTACCTGCCAGACAATATCAACGCAAATGCTTTGTTTAATTTAAAAATCGACTATTGAAAATCATTGACGGCAATTAAGTTTAAAGATAATTCGAACATTGACAGCAACTAAGTTAAACGATAGTCTAAACGATAGTCTAATCGCCCGTATGGTGAAACTGTCATAGCGTCTGCTCCAAAGTGGCGAAGTACGGAGCTGATCCATAGGTTGCAGGTAAGAAATGGATAGCGGTTATTCAAATGAGACTGTACAAATGAATGAAAAAAATCGCGAGAGGAACATTAAACAATAGAAACAAACGAAGTTAATTTAATCACCAATGTTTTAAGCAGTTTGTTTCATACTTAAAAAAATCTTTTGAATGATTTCAGGAATCATAGATCAGATCATGACGAGAAGCACAAAGCAGGAGTGTCTGGTCGGCAAGCGATCCCACCCCGGGTGTTATAGGTTTGTTGTATTTGCTCTGCTCCTGATTTGTATTATTTGAATGGATGTTTGAGCTTAATCTGCTCGTTACCTCCATGTATTTCATACTTTGCACATTCCAGGAACAAGATTTCAGTAGTGCAACCTTTTAACAGAATAGTTTTCACAGAATTAACTGTTATTTTTATGCCCCTGTTATCGAAGATTCGGGGGTATTTACAAGTATTTTTTGCCTTGAACGTCCGTCTTTCCGTCTGTTTGTCTGCAAAAACTTTAACCTTGTCCATAGCCTTTGGCTGGATGGAGCTATGGCTGTCATATTTCACATGTTGACCTCTTGATTTTAGAGTATGTCCCACATTTCCAAAAAATACAAAACTTTAACCTTGGCCATACGTTTTGAACAGTTTATTCTAGGGCTTACATACTTCATGTGTGTAATCATTGTATAAATATTCTTTACCTTTTGCCCTTGACCTTAGAGTTTGACCCATTTTGTAAAAAAAAAAAAAAACCCAACACTTTAACCTTGTTCATAACTTGTGAACATTTAGTACCAGGACTATCATATTTCACAACGTGTTGAGTAGTTATAAATTTATATATAAAAAAAAGTTTGATCTTGTTAGTACTAGTATCAAACTACAGGTATTAAGATCTCTATGCGACAAGATTTACAAAAAGTATAAAAGTCAGGTAACGTCACTGCATGTAGCAGGAGACAAAATCCTCAACAAGACTAAATTCAACAAAGTACTGGTTATGAGTACGTTGCTCTTATTTATTTTTTTTTACCTGTATTTCAACATTCAAGATCATAAATCAAAGCTACAGTTAACTAAACGTAGAAAATCATGTTCCAAATCTTGTCTAGTCAATAAGTACTGTATGAGCTGTCGACTAAATTTATCCAATCCCTGATATTTTGTTAAAATCATATAAGACGTATTTTTGATATGTTCAGACCAACTAAGGTTAAAAAAAGATCTTTCTAGTTAATTTATTACTTTATACAAAGACAGGCTTTTCCCCTATAAATTACACAATTTAAAATCAATCACGTTTCAAAGATATAAATAATATATGCAACTGCATATCTAAATAACAGACACAGTTTAAAGTCAGTTTAACTATAGAAAAGTGAGGTTATTCAAGTTCAAAATATTTGAAAATTTTACTTTGAACGTGATTAAGTTATATCACATATATTTAGATTCAATCCCGTAATATTTTTTTTAGCTCGGATACAGCGTATATAGCTTTAACAATAATATTTTTGTGTTGGTCAAGGACTGGTCGCCAGGAATAGAATATATTCATTGCGGAGATTCAGAGGTTTAACTGAGGAAGAAGCCGGAAGACGTGCAATTTGTCGCACCTGCAAAATCTTGTTTCGGTCGACAGTGTTGCCTAATAAAAATCTTAAGCTAACTCGTTTTTTAAATGCAATTTACATATCTAAATAAGTAATGATGGGTTCATTTTGTAGGGACTTAACCTGGTCATTCTGACAAGAGGAGGATGGATGATTTTAGTGAGGATGTCAGAAGACTGAACGATCAAGCGGTGCAGACAGTAATTCCCGCTATTATCTTTGTCGCCGTCCTCATGGTCATTGGATTCATTGGAAATCCAGCTATTATCTACTTCTATGGTTACAAATTGAGACCAACTCCATCCTACATGTTTATTGTGGCATTAGCAGTATTTGATTTTATTGCTTGTGTTGTCTCAATGCCCATGGAAATTGTTGATCTTGTTCGATTCTACACTTTTGAAAATGCCACGGCCTGCAAGATTTTACGATTTGTAAATTATTTCATGGCTATATCCAGTGGGCTGATTCTTCTTGCCATTGCAGTGGATCGTTATCGAAAAATTTGCAAGCCTTTTGGATCCCAGTTAAGCTTCAAAATGGCAAAAATTATAATATCATGTGTTCTTTTTGCGTCTTTATGTATTTCTTGGCCCAGCCTTCTGTTTTATACCGTCGTGCCAGTGAATCTTACAGAAATTGAAGGAGCAGTGGGGCAAGATTGTACATCGAGGCGAGACAGCTCTTACAAACTTTACATAGCTATATACAATGGAGTTTTATTTCTGATCTTTATTATTTGCAACACCTCTTTAATCGCTCTGTATTGCAAGGTTGGGAGAAAGATTTTCAAGCTCCGAAGCTTTCACTGGAAAAGAACAAGGTCTACCGCACAACCCCAAAGTAGCAGCATGCAACATACGGAAGTAACAGATGGACTTGGATCTAACAAAAGTTCGAGTTTAGGAAAAAATCCTGATTTAGATGACGATACCTTGCCAAGCAGAAGTAATGGTACAACTTTAAAATTAATGACCAAAAAGGTGCTGTCATCACCAGAGGACACAAAAACCATTTCGTCAAACTCTTTAAATGGAGCAGGTAATTCGTCAAAAGACAACTTAAATGTTTCTGAAACCGTTGATTACCCTTCAAAATTGCAAATACTTTTGGTTCCATCTCGATTCGATCAAACCTCAACAAGTCGTAAAAATGCAGCTGATGAATTGATCCAAACGAACCAATTGTTGGGACAAAATCTACTTCAATCTTCACCAGAGGAGGATGAGTCTAAAATTAAATGTCAAATTAATGAAGCAAAATGCATCAAAATTACACAGCAGTCAAAAATGAATACTCACAGTAATAAGACAAAACAGTACACGATTATCATGCTGTCAATTACCGTTGCTTACGTCATAAGCTTCTTGCCATATTTATGCCTTGTGACGTGGAGAACAGTAGCAAAGGGTTATGAACCGAACCTACTCTCAAAGTCGGAATTAGTGGCATTTCAAATTTTTATGCGATCATTTCTGATAAATAATGCAGTTAATCCATTGATATACGGGTTTCTGAATACTGAATTTAGGAATTTTATATTTGGATGTTTTTGTTGCTGGGCTAGACGTAAAAATAGAGATCACGCAAGCCATCGTCGTAAAAATACTGGTAATTAAAGCTTTAGCTAACCCGAGCTAAATGCTCAAGTGGACTTGCTTGATCATATTTTGTTTGTAATCCGTCTAGCCGTCCGTCTGTAAACTTTTCACATTTTCGACTTCTCCAGAACCACTGGACCAATTTCAACCAAACTTGCCACAAGACATTCTTAAACTGGGTGAAGGGGATTCAAGTTTGATCAATTACAGGGCCACCCCCACAATTTTGGGAAGATAATTAAGAAATAGTGAACATTTGGTGGAATGTTAAAAAAATCTTCTTCTCAAGAACTACTGGGCCAAAAAAGTTAAAACTTATAAGAAATATTTTCTACCTAGTGTAGACTTAAGATCAAAATCATGATCGCCGGGATCACAATCAAATTTTTACATAGGAATATGTATGAAAAAATCTTTAAAAATCGTTTCAAGAACAAATAGGCCTAAGCCATGTCTAGTCGAATTGATAGATGAGATTCCTCTGGTAGTGTAAATTCAAGTGTGTTCAAATAATGTCCCTCTGGAGTAGAGTGTGGTCACAATGGGGAAATAAAATTTTACATAAGAATATATTAATTATTCATATATTTCCAAGTTTGTCCATCACTGATATCAAATTTAAGAGATTTTAAGCTTTGAAATGTCAATGGAAAAGTTATCGTTTTAGTTGTTTTCCTTTTTTAAGCTTTGAAATGTAAATGGAAAAGTGACCTTTTTGGATGTTTTCCTTTTTTAAAGTAGAAAACATTGAGTAAATTAAATCGAATTCTTCTCAATTTATTTGAATTTACAAAATTTTAAATAATTCAGATTAAAAGTTCACCCATATCTTTTGTTTAAATTTCTTAACTGCAATAATAATATAGACAGAAACTTTTAAAAAGAGTTAATATTACAGCCAAGAATCCGCGACGCCTTACACAATAATCACATCTATAAAGTCTTTGTTCCCTTCCTCAAAGACTATTTCAAAACATGAAAAATTTCTTTGTTTTCTGTACTGTTCGTTATCTTCATATGTTTCATTTCTATAAAATCTTGGATTCCTCGTCATAATTGATAGACACTCGACAGAAGATCCTGATAAAGGTGACAAGTGCTTGTTCAGAATGTAAATGTTTCATCTTTTTGCATGAAATACTATTAGTCCATTGAGTTGGTGAAATGTATTAACATGCACATTTATAAATGGAGTCTCCATGCATATGACTTGAATTTGTAATGTTGTAAATTAGTGAACTCTTATGTTATTCATCTTCACGATCAATGCGCTATGTCTCACTACATCTATTTATTGTACGTGATTGTCAGTAACGATGCCATGTAAAATTATGTGTTTTATCATAATGTGGACATTAAATGACACCTTAAAAAACTAGTTTACGAATTATTTGTTAGAAAAACGTGAGGCGTATGTAAATATTGTACAATATACGAAACATTAGAAGAAAGCTATCAATGTGACAGCAAACCGAAAATACATTTGTGTGAATAGTTTTGGCATTTTACTTATCATACTAACAAATGAAATAACGAAAATTATTTAAACTCAAAAGTCCATAAAACTTTACAAATTAGTAGCAGAGTAAGAAGAACCTCTTAAACATTAGAGGTGGGATCAGGTGACATGGTGGAGTGAGCATCTCCTAAAGACCGGTCACGCCTGCCGTGTTTCTATAGTCATGATTTCGAGGGTGACACAGTAAAACAACTCATTGAGAACCCTCATTCGTTCATAGGTCGACATATCCAAGTAAACTGAAGGACTTGATATAAAACTGTAACGGCACTCTGTTGCACTCAGTCTAGATAATGAGTTCGTAAGAACCTATTTGCCTAACTAAATAATAGTTTTCCTCATCATATATTCATTTATTTGAATGTCCCTACCGTGGGTTAAACCAAGAAGTGAATCAAAAACAAATGTAAGACCTTCAGTAAGTAAGTGCTGTGTTTTCTAAATAAACAGACTATTACCAGAGACTCTATTCGGTCGGCTCTATTCGGGCCACTTTCCCCAGATCTGAGCTATTTTCCCTGACTTAATGTCAGTGCTATTGCCAGTCGCCGTGGACGACCACTCAGGAAAATAATACGATAGGCAGACAGCCAAAGCAGCTTCGGCTCTATTCGGGCCACTGATCTGATTCCCTACTTGTCTTTCCTAACACTTAGAACCCTTTATTAACCCTTACTTAATATCAAGCTTCTTCAAACGATCTGCGAACTAGAAAGACACAGAATCGCAACACCCCTAGTTTCTATATACACAGGGTGTTCTAAATGTAAGGAGTGTCAAGTCATTCCATTTTACCAGGACAAATATGGTCAATAAAACCCTTTGATTCAATACGATAGAAACATTGCAAAACATAGAGTTTTCAACATATACAGCTGTAAATGAATGCTTGATTGATTAATTTTTTTTTTACGCCGAGTCGGCAATTATTCAGCCATATTTCAGTGGAAATGCTTCATTGGCTGCAAACGATAGGGGCCGACTTACATCTACATTTTACAATTTATATGTTGTAATATTCCGCTATAACCTGCAAATAAGGTTTATTTCTCCCTACTTAGGCGATACTCCTGAGCAATGCACCGAGTACGATTAAATCGTATACTGACACTGGCTAATTACAAATAAGTTGATGTTACAGGGCTTTAAAAAATTTGATAAAAGTAATCTCACATTCTATGGTATATATAATAATGACCTTCTAAGCAACGAGAACTTATCATAAGGTTTAGAAAGAACATATCGCCAAAAAGGCAATTTTTAAGAAAGTTTTTTAATTATACCAGAAATGAGGATTCTGCTTTTTTTCGATATTTATTTTCACCACAGGAAATGACAGAACACATTAGCATCTCGACGATTATCCATACGTTACAAGGGCATTTATCATAGCAATTGTAGCTTAAAGCAAACAATGGGCATTGGGGGCAGCCGCTTGGTTGCTAGACTGAACCTAAACAATATTGAAAATAATATTCATTTTTTTAAAAGCAGACTATACATGTATAATCCTTGTTAAAATAAACCGACACAAATTTAGAAAATTTTATCTATAAACAGATACTAAGTACACAAAGAAACGTAGGATAACATAAATAAAATTGTGTTTGATGTCCGACTTTTTAAAATTATTACGATAAAAGAGTAAAAGAGGCACTGTGCTATGTGTAAAATAAAATGCACCGTCTTTGGTAAAAAAGAATAAGGGATGAGAAGGAGACAATGAGATAGGGAAAGCCAAAGAAAGAATAAGGAATAATTGAAAGAGGGGAAAACAAGAAAGCGATGGAATCATTTCATTTTTTCATAAATAAATGAAATCATCTATTTGCAGATTTAGTTTAACTTTAATTCACACACCGCGGTCAATCGAATCCAGATTTACTTATATGCGCGTGCTACCGATCGAATACATGTAATCGATATCGCTCATAATCTGATCATGGCTTAAGAATTTTTAATTGGAAAACACATCATAATTTTGTTTTAGAAATTTATTCAACTGTAAATGCTATTTGACAGCGTCTATATCATTTATACAGATGTTCTGCTCTCTTTGGACATCGTTTTTCTCTCTGTCTCTTTAGATAAGTGTCGAAGGATTACAATAAACGACCCAAAATGCTCAGGACATTGTTTCGTGTGACTTTTAAGGATTTTCCGACTCTTATATTAATACCAAGTTAATTTTTATAATAAAAACAGCGCATTTGTCACAAATGGCAAATTCTCGGCAATAGTTTGATTAGAAAATGATCTTTTTCGGAATGAGCATGGTGACCATCAAAACCCAAGTCTTCTGTCTTTGGAGCGTCGTTTATTCAATGTGCATAAAGTCTGTGTGCCTTCTTTTTATTTTATCTAATATGTTTTAAATTTAAAGTAAATATATATATTTTATGGATTTAACAATTATGTTATTGTAAAAGATAACTATTTTTCTTACAGTAAGTTAGTGATCTTTCATATCAAATTATTTAACAAAGGACCGTGGCATATCTCTTCCCCAGCTCGCTTTCACTGGGCAACAGAAGAAACATCATTTTTAATCATCTCCCTTTCTTCACTAGATCAATCCAATTAATGATTAAACGTTGCTATATACTCCTGCAAAGGAATTTCCAACAGAGACATTTAACTTTACAGCCGTACGTTGCTCGAATACGACTGAGTAAACCATATTTTGTCACATGTGATCTACATATTGACGTCATCTTCACATTGTGACGTCACAAACATGGGAAAATATGGTATTTGTGTAATATGTGTATGACTCTTGTGTGCCAAATTTCATTCTGATCTGAATTGTGGTTTTGTAAATATAGAGTTTGCAAACTTTTTGATCACCCCAAGTATGTCTATTAACCTGCTGTGTTTAATTCAGATTTTAATCAATGTGAGTATAGTTAGAGCTTATAGTATTGTTAGAATTCCTAAAACTTAAATTTAGGACGCGAAGGACGAAGATATAACATATGCTCATCTCAACTTCCTTAAATTGACAAAAAGGAAACTAAATTATATATTATGCAGACATAAGTGTTGATACATTATGTAAGAACACAGATTTATAGATATGGGGGAAACTTTACCACTTCTTAAGAATTGTTTATTTTTAATTTATTTTTTTAAAGATGAAAACTCAAGGAAGTGTTCCTTGTAATTGATAAGCTTTGGAAGTTATTTATTTGAAGACACAAATCTCAGTCTGTTTTCAGTAAGATCAGCCGGTGGTTATTCGTTTCATAGTTATAAGATATATTACATAACCACACCTTAATTATTGTTTTACCTTTCATAGTAAACAAATATATATATAAAAATAATTGTTTCCTTGTAAATAGTCAGGATGGGAAATATTTATTTTAAAGACATAAAACTCAAATAGTGTTTTAAAAGAGAGTCTTTTTGACACAGACTGTATAATTGCACCGAATTTTGAGGGATGACTAATATCAGTGTCAGTGAGTATGTCAAAAAACTGAACGATGAAGCGGTGGAGGCACTTATTCCCGCCATTATTTACGTTGTCATCCTCTTGGTCATCGGTGTCGTCGGGAACCCTGTCATTGCATTCTTTTATGGCTTAAAATTGAAACCGACTCCATCTTACATGTTTATTGTAGCTTTAGCCATTTTTGATTTTGTCGTTTGCGTTATTTCCATGCCTCTAGAAATCGTTGATTTAATTCGATTCTACACATTTGAGAGTGCCATAGCCTGCAGACTTTTAAGATTTGTGAACTACTTTATGGCCATATCAAGTGGATCAATTCTCATTGCAATTGCAGTTGATCGCTACCGGAAAATTTGCAAGCCGTTTGATTCCCAAATATCAATGAAAATGGCCCGGATAATAATAGCATGTGTTCTTTTGGGGTCCTTATGTATTTCGTGGCCAAGCTTCGTGTTTTATACCGTTGTGCAAGTGAATCTAACAGAAGTTGCTGGTGCAGTGGGTCAAGATTGTACCACAAGGCGTGACGATTCCTACAAACTCTATATTACTTTATACAATGGTATTTTATTTCTTATGTTCATCATATCCATTACATCGCTGATCGTTCTTTATTGTCTTGTTGGGAAACAAATTTTTAACCTTCGAGACTTCCGGTTTTATGCACAGCGAAAAAGAAAAAATTCTGCACCACCACAAAGTAGCATTACTCAATGTACAGAAGAATCAGGTGGACTTGGTTCCGTTGCAGATTCGAATTCCGCAGAAATTTCCAAGTTTGAAGAAGTCGTCGTGACTCCTAGTGGGGAAAGCAGACGACCTACAACAATCACGGCGATGAAATTCATGTCGAGAAACAAATCAACTAAAATATGTGAAAGCGATGAATCTAATATTTCTGATGGAATAAAACATTTGCCTGATGACAATCGTCCTACTACTTCGTCAGAGAAAATGTCTGTTTCCCCACGATCTAAATTTGCCTTGTCGGAACTCACTAACAGGGATTCTGCAAAAAAGGAATCCATTAGAACTGAAAAATTTATTCAAGTTCGGGAACCTTCTGAAGATTTTTCCAAAGAGGTCGACAGAACAACAAACACACCAAACACATTGGAAACAGGAAACGCAAAGCCCTCTGCAAATTTACACAAGGAGAAAATGAGTGTTCACAGCATCAAAACAAAAAAATACACAATAATCATGTTATCAATTACAATCGCTTTCATCGTAAGCTTTTTACCATACTTGTCCCTTATGACATGGAGAACATTATCAAAAGAATACGAGCCAAACCTGTTCTCGAAATCGGAACTGGTGGCATTTCAAATTTTTATTCGCTCATTCCTGATAAACAGTGCTGTAAATCCTCTGATATATGGTTTTTTGAATACGGAGTTTAGGAGTTTCATCATAGCGTGTTTTTGTTGCAGGAAAAATGCTCTGTCTCGCCCGTCAAGATCCAATAACAGTAGCTATTCAAAAACAAAATAGGTTAAAGTAACTGGAGCCCCTGCAATTTATTTTAAATTATTCACGTTCCTATTAAAGTACATCACATTAGAAACCTATGTAGGTATTTACAGTGTGTATATAGTTTTAAAGAGCAAGGTGTGGTTTCAATACAAATCCTGCCCTGTGATTTTCTTAAAAACGAAATTTAAGTAAAAGATGAAAAGTCATGCTTTCTTAATCATTGAAATTCCATGCAGAAAAATCGTACAAATTATTTTCCTCACATGCATTTATAAATGCTTATTTTGACGTCATAAACATGTGCATTTTCCCGTATTTTCTTAAAAAGTTGCAGAAGACACCAATTTTCAATAGAATTTTCTTTCAGATAAAATTGTCCACAGGCATCGCCCACAAAGATTTTCAGATATGTGATTTTTCATTGATTTTTGCACAACATATCTTAAAATTAAAGTAGACGACGGCTGTGGACACTATTATTTGAAAGAAAATTACCCTTGAAATGAGTCATTTTCAGACCTTTTCTGCTTAAAGTAGAGAAATGCATTAAATTAATTACGTCATATTTCCAGAATGGTACTCCTTTATGTCATATTCTTTTCTGATCTATCACAGTCATAAACTCGATAAATATTTAAGCCAATTTCAAAAACTTTTTGAAAGCATTGAATTTTTAGGGCACGATAAAGCTAAAACCATACCGTCTTCTTTGAACACCTTCACTGGTATATGGTTATACGACGTATCGATATGGGTGAAAAGTCTTGAATTATATACTAGTATACACATATCAATACATTTTAATATACCTTGAATTTTTTATTCTGTTAATCTAAATACATGTGAAATTTCTTCTCATGCATGTTAATTTTTAAATCGTGTTTCGGTGCTGATTTTATATGCTTATGATATTTTTGATAAAACGTACATGTATTGTCAATAAATATTATCCTCGGATACATTTATTTAATTTAAAATTGCCGATACTCTTACAATTATATCCCCCCATACACATACATATCTGATATACGTACTCACTATCTACAAACTATTGTAGCATTTGATACTCACTGCTACTCATCAGCAATAACTAAGTAGCATTATTTCTTCTAAATGTCATTTTTTTCTCTCTGACGGACTTAATATAATCACTATTGATTAAATATCAAAATTTTAGCCTTGGTGGGGGAAGAGTAAGTGGAAGGTAAGAAGAGGGTGGGTTAGGGAGGACAGGGGACGATAAGAAAAAGGTGCGGAAAATAGGGAGGAGGAAGGAGCAAAATAAAGCAAAGGAATGGCAGAAGAGGAGGGTCGGGGTGGGGATAAAAGGAATAATAGGAATGTGAGGGATCCCTCCACTCTTCCATTTGATCCCCTCATGTTGATTCTTTTTACATCATTTTCTTGTGTTTTCTTTAAAAAATTCTTTTGAAGTTTTAAATCCCGCCTTATAAGAAGACTTCAACTATTGTTATTATATTAATTAGATAATAATAATAGTATATTTTAACATAAAGGTGGGAAATAATCGTAATATTTATTGTAATGTTTAGTATTTAGAGTACAATGAATAGCCGTAAAAAGAAAAAACAGCTGTGAATCAGACATGTCATACATAGTCGTGTTTATAATTCTTTTATTATGGGGTATATCGAAAGTGTGTCTGAATGTCAATCGATAAAATTTCATCAGGATATCTAAATGTAGAATAAGAAGCAACAGCAAGATAATTCTTTTCATTTTCATTTCAAATAATTTTGTTAAATGGCTAATAACGGTTTGCTAATAATAAGGCATAGTCAAGATCCATAAGAATTTTAAAAGATAGTAATAAGACCCGGTTTCCAAAGACTACATAAATACTGCCGACGAGGAACACATGTACCTTCTTCTATAATCTAACTCATTACTTATGTGTAGAATCATCATCGCTCTCAGAAAGTAAGTTTGAAGATTAATTTGCCAAGATATAAAGTTTCACTTTTCTCGAAAAGCAGCTGTCTTTCATGACAAAAATATTCAATTCTAAAACATCAGCGGTGGGATCAGATGCCATAGACGAGTGAGCATCCCCTGCCGACCGGTCACATCCGCCGTGTGCTCCTTGTCATGATCGGGAAAATACGGAAAAATCCGTCGTCAATTCAGTGTATAAATAATGGACCGACAATTAGTATAAGAAACGTAGTCAGCATTTGACTCAATGATAAATTGTATTTGCTGACAAGGTCATTGTATCGACCATAGAACTTACCAAATGATTACTTTAAACGAGACTGCTGATATTTTTGTTTCATAAACTTGTTTGTCTTTTATAGTTGACGAATTACTCTCACACTATGACAGTGTACGGCAGCTCTTTTACGATATAAATATTTAGCTTAACATTTAATTCAACTAAAATAACAAAGCACAAATAAGTTGTCCTGGAAGAAAACGACAACCATCGTACCCTCAAATCCAGGCCTTTACATATAAGTGCCCCTAACACCATTACTATGACTACTAGAAAGGTTTTCTTATCCATCAATTCTGCACCCCCTGTAGATGAACAGGTTTAAATGTCCTAGTAAATAAGTCAGCATTTGACTCAATGATAAATTGTATTTGCTGACAAGGTCATTGTATCGACCATAGAACTTACCAAATGATTACTTTAAACGAGACTGCTGTTAGTCTTGTTTCATCAACTTGTTTGTCTTTTATAGTTGACGAATTACTCTCACACTAGGACAGTGTACGGCAGCTCTTTTACGATATAAATATTTAGCTTAACATTTAATTCAACTAAAATAACAAAGCACAAATAAGTTGTCCTGGAAGAAAACGACAACCATCGTACCCTCAAATCCAGGCCTTTACATATAAGTGCCCCTAACACCATTACTATGACTACTAGAAAGGTTTTCTTATCCATTGTCAATTCTGCACCCCCGTAGATGATACAGGTTTAAATGTCCTAGTAAATATTCAACTGTAAAAGTCAGTGCTTCTCGTAAAAGTCCTTTAGAAATTGTTCATACGTAGAGCATGCGCTTGCGTATCTATGTAAACTCCGTATGCAGGTGTACATAAATTGAACTGAATCAGTTCAATTTATGTACACCTGAAGACGGATTATGAGATCCAGAAAGCGCATATATATATATATATATATATATATATATATATATATATATATATATATATATATATATATATATATATATATATAAATATATAGTCTTGTTTAAATAAATAACAAAGCAAATTCCAGGTGGGGGGGGGGGGGGTCCAATCTCCCTAGCCACTCCCTGTCCCTGAAATAACAATCTATTGTGTGATTCCAATTAATTAGTTGATTTTTTCCCTTTTGACTAATTATACATATTTTGTTTCTTGTGTTTATATTACTGTAAATCACTTTTTATTCGCGAAAACTTTATTTTGGCGTAATTACGAGAGACGGTATGCTCGCCAAAATTTCATTCTCGCGTACAACAAAATTCCATAAGATTATATAGAGCAATGACCACAATTCGTGAAAATTTTGTCTCCCTTAAAAAGAGTCAATGACTATCTCGCGAAAATAAGATGTCGCGAAAATTAAGTGATCTACAGTATGTCTGTCTAGTGTCTATTTGGCTGTAGAAACTTTAACCTTGCCCATAAGTTTTAAGTGGGATGGGCTATACACATGGCTTCCACATTTCATAGGTTTATTTCTTGTGACAAGACCTTTTATTTTGACCTCTTGATCACTTGACCTAGGATTTTTACACATTTTTACAAGAAAAATTCCAAACTTTAAATTTGGCCTAAATTTTGATCAGTAGGTGCTAGAGCTTTCATGCTTAACATGTATATTCATTATGAACTGTCAACAGGTATAAATATGTTTGACCTTGACCCTAGAGTTTGAACCACTTAAAAAAACATTTTAACCTTGGCAATTAACTTTTGAACAGGGAGTACTAGGGATTATTTATTTCACATGTGTATTCCTTGTGATAAGACTTTCTTCTGATACCAACAATTTGAACCATTTGACCTTGACCTTTGAGTTTGACATATATTTGAGAAACTTCAACCTTCGCCATAGGCTTCCATACAGGGGCATCAGTGTTTCACAAACACATCTTGTCTTCATTATTATTTGGTGGTGTCTCCATATGAGGGAAAAGTTCCCGAGAGAGATGTATTCACAACAAACAAACAAATTACTAAAAAAATATAAAACATGAATATGTTGGTAATGCATATCTCTGCAAGAAAAAACAGCTTTTCATATACTGTAACCATATTGTAACCCTTTCAAAACACTCATTTGAGTTTTTCTGGTTTCCTTATCATATAACGTCTGTTGTGACGCGTCGTCCATCTGTTTGTCTGAAAACTTTTTACATTTTTAACTTCTCTAGAACCACTGGGCCAATTTTACCCAATTCATATATGTACATTTGTATGTCAGACTGTCCATCTGTCTCAATAAATTTAACCTTGGTCATCACGGTCATATCTACTGAATGAGAAGAGACAAGGCATTCATATTAAACTTATGTACTAGTATTTACCTGTGAGAATGGCATGATTTTTTTTGTGACCTAGAAGTTTGACCTACTAGCAAAAAAGATAAATTGTTATAAATTCATCATTTTGAAAGAGAAAAGTTAGGGCATTCATATCATAATGCATGTACATTATTATTATTACCTGTGATAAGACCTTTCCAAATAAATCATGACTTTTAACTCTGTGACCTTGACCTTGAAGCCTAACCTACTTTTCAAAAATGTTGCATTTGCTTATAACTTTTGATTGAGAAGAGATATGACTCTCACATTTGACATGTACATTAATTACTCATAAGAATTCAAGATGATTCCCAGCATGCGATGCTTTTTTACCCCTTGACGTTGATGCTTTACCTAATTTTCAAAATATTTAACTCTCCTAAAAGATGATTAGGCTTCTGAGTAACATTAAGGAGGAATTCAGAGAATACAGGGCTTTTTGCATAAAGAACGTAATTTTTCCACCCCCATTTTACCCCCCGGGGCAAAATCAAAATTCCGAAAACTTACTGAACATCTACATATCACCACCAACCATCTCCCAAAAGAAGATTAGGCCACTGAGTAAAATGTAAGAGGAGTTCAAGGAAGACGGGGCTTTTTGCATAAAAAACGTCATTTTTTGACCCCCATTTGACCCCCTGGGGCAAAATCAAAATTCCGAAACCTTACTGCACATCTACATGACACCACCAACCGTCTCCCAAAAGATGATTAAGCTACTGTGTAAAATGTAGGAGGAGTTCAGGGAAGAAAAGTGTGACAGACGGACGGACGGACGAACATGAGTAACAACAATATACCCAAACTTTCTTTATAAAGTGCGGGTATAATAATACTCTTTACCAACAGAATCAGTAGAAGGTCTTCCGTTGGAAACGGAAGACCTTAATAATCTTAATCACAAGCTTAAGAATCAGCAGAAGGTCTTCCGTTGGAAACGGAAGAACCTAAATATAATAATCGTTTCCTTGTAAATAGTCAGGATGGGAAATATTAATATTAAAGACATAAAACTCTGATAGTGTTTTAAAACAGTCTTTTTTTCATAGACTGTATAATTGCACCGAATTTTGCAGGATGACTAATATCAGTGCTAGTGAGTATGTCAAAGAACTGAACGATGAGGCGGTGGAGGCGCTTATTCCCGCCATTATTTACGTTGTGATCCTCATGGTCATCGGTGTCGTCGGGAACCCTGTCATTGCATTCTTTTATGGCTTAAAATTGAAACCGACTCCATCTTACATGTTTATTGTGGCTTTAGCCATTTTTGATTTTGTCGTTTGCGTTATTTCCATGCCTCTAGAAATCGTTGATTTAATTCGATTTTACACATTTGAAAGTGCCATAGCTTGCAGACTTTTAAGATTTGTGAACTACTTTATGTCCATATCAAGTGGATCAATTCTCATTGCCATTGCAGTTGATCGCTACCGGAAAATTTGCAAGCCGTTTGATTCCCAAATATCAATGAAAATGGCCCGAATAATAATAGCATGTGTTCTTTTGGGGTCCTTATGTATTTCGTGGCCAAGCTTCGTGTTTTATACTGTTGTGCAATTGAATCTAACAGAAATTGCTGGTGCAGTGGGTCAAGATTGTACCACAAGGCGTGACGATTCCTACAAATTCTATATTACTTTATACAATGGAATTTTATTTCTTATGTTCATCATAGCCATTACATCCCTGATCGTTCTTTATTGTCTCGTTGGGAAACAAATTTTTAACCTTCGAGACTTCCGGTTTTATGCACAGCGAAAAAGAAAAAATTCTGCACCACCGAAAAGTAGCATTACTCAATGTACAGAAGAATCAGTTGGACTTGGTTCCGTTGCAGATTCGAATTCCTCAGAAATTTCCAAGTTTGAAGAAGTCGTCGTGACTCCTAGTGGAGAAAGCAGACGACCTACAACAATCACAGCGATGAAATTCATGTCGAGAAACAAGTCAACTAAAATATGTGAATGCGATGAATCTAATATTTCTGATGGAATAAAACATTTGCCTGAAGACAATCGTCCTACTACTTCGTCAGAGAAAATGCCTATTTCCCCACGATCTAATTTTGCCTTGTCGGAACTCACTAACAGGGATTCTACAAGAAAGGAATCCATTAGAACTGAAAAATTTATTCAAGTTCGGGAACCTTCTGAAGATTTTTCCAAAAAGGTCAACAGGACAACAAACACGCCAAGCACATCGGAAACCGGAAACGCAAAGCCCTCTGCAAATTTACACAAGGAGAAAATGAGTGTTCACAGCATTAAAACAAAGAAGTACACAATAATCATGTTATCAATTACAATCGCTTTCATCGTTAGCTTTTTACCATATTTGTCCCTTATGACATGGAGAACATTATCAAAAGAATTCGAGCCAAACCTGTTCTCGAAATCGGAACTGGTAGCATTTCAAATTTTTATTCGCTCATTCCTGATAAACAGTGCTGTAAATCCTCTGATATATGGTTTTTTGAATACGGAGTTTAGGAGTTTCATCATAGCGTGTTTTTGTTGCAGGAAAAATGCTCTGTCTCGCCCCTCAAGGTCCATTAACAGTAGCTATTCAAGAACAAAATAGATAAAGTAACTGAAGCCTATGCAATTTATTTTAAATTATTCACGTTTCTATTAAAGTATTTCACTTTAAGAACCTATGTAGGCATTGACAGTGTGTATATAGTTTTAAAGAGCAAGGTATAGTTTCAATACGAATCTTGCCCTGTGATTTTCTTGGCAAACGAAATTTGAGTAAAAGATGAAAAGTCATGCTTTCTGAATCATTGAAATTCCATGCAGAAAAATTGTACAAATTATTTTCCTCACATTTATAAATGCTAATTGTGACGTCATAAATATGTGTATTATCCGTATTTTCTTAAAACTTTGCAGAAGACACCAATTTTCAATAGAATTTTCTTTCAGATAAAATTGTCCACAGGCATCGCCCACAAAGTTTTTCAGATATGTGATTTTTCATTGATTTTTGCACAACATATCAAAAAATTAAAGTGGACAATAGCTGTGGACACTATTATTTGAAAGAAAATTACCCTTGAAATGAGTTATTCTCAGGCCTTTTCTGCTTAAAGCAGAGAAATGCATTAAATTAATTACGTCATATTTCCAGAATGGTACTCCTTTATGTCATATTCTTTTCTGATCTATCACAGTCATAAACTCGACAAATATTTGATTCAATTTCAAAAACTTTTTAAAAACATTGAATTTTTAGGGAACGATAAAGCTAAAACCATACCGTCTTCTTTGAACGCCTTCACTGGTATACGGTTATACGACGTATCGATATGGGTGAAAAGTCTTGAATTATATATACACATATCAATACATTTTAATATATCATGAAGTTTTTATTTTGTTAATCTAAGTACGTGTGAAATTTCTTCGCATGCATGTTAATTTTTCAATCGTGTTTCGGTGCTGATTTTATATGCTTATGATATTTTCGATAAAACGTACATGTATTGTCAATAAATATTATCCTCGGATACATTTATTTCATTGAAAATTGCCGATATGCTTACAATCATACCCCCTACACATACATATCTGATATACGTACTCAGTATCTACAAACTATTGTAGCATTTGATACTCACTGATACTCATCAGCAATAACTAGGTAGCATTTTTCTTCTAAATGTCATTTTTCTCTCTGACAGACTTGATATAATACTATTGATTAAATATCAAAATTTTAGCCTTGGTGGGGGAAAGAGTAAGTGGAAGGTAAGCAGAGGGTGGGTTAGGGAGGACAGGGGACGATAGAAAAAGTCCATAAAATAGGGAGGAGGAAGGAGCAAAATAAAGCAAAGGAATGGCAGAAGAGGAGGGTCGTGGTGGGGATAAAAGGGGTAAACAGGAATGTGAGGGATCCCTCCACTCTCCCATTTGATCCCCTTATGTTGATTCTTTTTACATCGTTTTCTTGTGTTTTCTTAAAAAAAAATTCTTTTGAAGTTTTAATCCCGCTTTATAAGAAGACTTCAACTACTGTTATTATATTGATTAGATAATACCGGTATTAATAGTATATTTTAACATAAAGGTGGGAAATAATCGTAATATTTATTGTAAATGTTTAGTATTTAGAGTACAATGACTATCCGTAAAAAAGAGCTGTGAATCAGACATGTCATACACAGTCGTGTTTATTATTCTTTTATTACGGGGTATATCGAAAGTGTGTGTGAATGTTAATAGATAAAATTTCATCAGGATATCTAAAAGTAGAATAAGAATTTTAAAATAATTTTGTTAAATGGCTAAAAGCGGTTTGCTAATAGTAAGGCATAGTCAAGATCCACAGAATTTTAAAAGATAGTAATAAGATCCGGTTTCCAAAGACTACATAAATACTGCCGAAGAGGAACACATGTACCTTCTCCTACAATCTAACTCTTATTACTTATGTGTAGAATCATCATCGCTCTCAGAAAGTAAGTGTGAAGATTAATTTGCCAAGATATAAAGTTTCGCTTTTCTTTGAAAAGCAGCTGTCTTTCATGACAAATATATACAATTCTTTATTTATTTCGGGAAATGTCTGTTTAAAAATTATAAGAAGTCGTGCACGAAGGATTTGGAGATAACGAACAGTATTCAATATCAAAGCCCATAAAACAATACAAAATAGAAGCAGAGCAAACGCGTACCTCTAAAACATCAGATGTGGGATCAGGTGCCATGGAGGAGTGAGCATCCCCTGTCGACCGGTCACACCCGCCCTGTGCTCCTTGTTATGATCGGGAAAATACGGAAAAACCCGTTGTCAATTCAGTGTATAAATAATGGACTAACAATTAGTATGAAAAACGTCAGTCGGCATTTGGCTAAATGATAAATTGTATTTGCTGAAAAGGTCATTGTATCGACCATAGATCTTAGGAAATGATGACTTTAAACGAGACTGCTGAAAGTCTTGTTTCATCAACCTGTTTGTCAATAATTTACCTCGATTTAGGAATTGCTCATACGTAGAGTCATCAATTTTATCATAGTGCTTGGTTGATAGATTATCATTAGTGTCTTTTTCAAGTAAAATATCCAAGTATGAAACAGATGTATCAGACTCTGTGGTATCTTTCATCTCAAGCTGACCAGGATATATCGTATCGACATAGGAATGGAAATGTTCATTGGTAATTGACAATACGTCGTCGATACATCTAAATGTCGAGTTGAAGGCCATAGCAAGTGTTTTCATCTTTTCATGCATAAGATTTTGCACAAATTCTGCTTCGTATGAATACAAAAATAGGTCTGCTAATAGCGGAGAGCAATTGGTACCCATGGGAATTCCAGTAGATTGTTGGAGGACCTGGTCTCAAAAGCCACATAGATATTGTCAATCAGACACTCAAGCATCATTTTGATGTAAACTTCAGAGTACGTGTGTGTGCAATCAGAATGTGTTTTAACAAAATAATTTTGCAAATGACCAATGACGAGGTAAGTACTTAGTATGTTAGGCTACCGATTTTGGCAAAAATTAATCATTTAATATACTCCACTATTTTCAAAATTTTAAAAAATACAATGTATCTTCAAAGTAAAGATAATTTTAGAATACAAAGCACGTGGAGAAAAATATGTATATTAGAAAATCTAAAAGCAGATTTTCCTGAATAAGAAAATACACCTGTTATATATATATATGAATAAATAAATATCTTGATCTAAAAATTACGGGGGAAAGCCTCTTCATTAATAAACATAAACAACACTGGCTAAACATTAAATTATGTATATAAAGGAAATGTCTGGGAGGAATGTCCCAGAAAAAAAGCAACAGATTCTGTTTTGTTTTCCAGATTTTAGAAGTTCTATAAAATTCAACAACATTATCAATATAAATGTACATGTCCGTATTTGTAATCATATTCTTGTCTTCATAGAATTAGCAAAACTAACATTTCATTATACTAATAATCACCTATAGAACCAGAGATATTCGATCACTATTTTCTCTTCAAGTAAGACCATTTTAGCAAAAAAAAAAAAAAAAAAAAAATGCAGACAGTTTAGCTGGTAAGCCTTGATATAGATGCAAAAAATTAAAGTTAAGAAGGATTTGTGAATATGTCGTCTTTTCTTTCTTGGTTTCATATGAGAACTACATGTATAAAAATAATAATAAATTAAATTAAGATGAAAAAAACCTCCAGCAATAAATTACTTTATAACAATTAAAAAGTTAAGGACACACAAATAAAGTATAAATAAAATACCCCATGCTTTATAGCAAGGTTAACGAAAGACTGAGTAATTTACTTAATAAACATTTAAAGCACAATTAGACTCAATCATTGTACATGTTTTACGTTGAATTCATACATCCAATGTCTTTACGTCGCAGCAGTGACTTTTTGATAATCTACTACAAAACATAATTTAATACGAGACAATTTTAAACTGTACTTCATAATGGTAACTTGAAGAAGAGTTGTAATAGTGTAATATTTGATTTCAGTCAGATCGAGGCAGGATACTAGTACTTGTAGTATTAACAACACAATACAGTCATATTCAGATCCCCTGCCCTGGTTGAATTGTAAAGGTTATGTTTAGATGTAGATCAGACGACTTGGTATAAACCTCCTATATTGTTTTCAGAATCTCAGCATACTCTTTTTCACTGATGATCTAGGATATCAAACACAGGAAAAACGAGCAATTTTTCCTCAGAGACGCGTATCTATTACAGAAAAAAACCCATTTACAAGTAAACTTTATGAACATATCCACAGTTATCTTTGATCTTCATCTGGTGTCTTGTTAAAGTGGCCAGAAATGTGCAGTTTGTCATTCAAATCGCACAACTGTTGCAGAAAGCCTTCATTTGGTGCTATTTCTCGCTTAGTTCTGATCATGCGTACTGCTTCTTGTACGGTCATGTGACGCTTTATCATCAAAAACGCTATCACTATTGTTGCAGATCGACTTGCTCCAACTTTGCAATGCACCATAACTTTTCCTTTGCCATAAAATGATTAAAACGTATTATTTAAACATTCTCTATAATCGATAAAATTTACTTTAATTTACAATATTAAAATCTTTCAACAATTAATACAAAAAAAAAATTCATTCTTTAATTCATCTTTGGCAAATGTTTAGTAATATTATCATATATTGATCATCAATTTGAATTTAAAAATTATAAAATGACAAATTGATAATCATTTTAAGCTTTAGATTGAATATTATTATTTACTTTAAGATATTAATATATTCAAAAATATATTCGCTTTAAGTGCAACATATATTTAATGCTAAAATGACAAGAGGCCCATGGGCCTTATAGGTCACCTGAGTAACATGTAACAACTTTCCAACACCTGAATTTGGTTTGACTATTTTAAACCAAAAGCCTTGAAATTCACAATTTTGAAAGAGGCACCATTGTTACAGTTTATTATAACTATACACTTAGCATGCTTATTTTGGTTACTTAATACCCAAAGGCAGATCAGAGTAACATAGAGAAAATGCATTTTCACTTTACAACCACCAGTTGTGCACACCAACTCAGAGGAACCACTGACCCTGGGGCAATATACATGTATTTCAGAATTTTGGAAATTTTATAAATTTCATTTTATCAAAAATGGGTGATTAATATCAAAGAGCAGATTTCAAAGTACATGTATTAGTTTAAATTTTCAGACTGTGTAACAACAACACCCAGGAGAACATTTTTAAAGAATTGATGTATTTTCACCATATAAACAATTAAGGAGTCCCGCCCTAACACCAGAACCCCTCACCCATGGGCTATGAAATTCACAATTTTAGAAGAGGCATTCTCAGTCATCATAACTATGTACTTAGTTTGTTTGTTTAATACCCAGGAGCAGAGAAGAAGATTTTCAAAGAATTAATGCATTTTCACTATATAACCAATAGAGCCCCACCCTAACACCAGAACCCTGACCCTGGGGCCATGAAATTCACAAATTGGGAAGAAACATCCTTCCTTATCATAACTATGGACATAATTCTTTGGTCAAATATCCAAGCACAGAGGAGAAGATTTTTAAAGAATTTATGCATTTTCACTATATTTTCAATAGAGCCCCACCCTAAAACCAGAACCCCTGACCCTGGAGCCATGAAATTCACAATTTTGGAAGAGGCAATCTTATTCAACATAACTTTGTACTTGGTTAGCTTATTTAATGCCCAGGAGCAGAGAAGAAGATTTTCAAAGTAATAATGCATTTTCAATATACAGTCTATTTAGCTCCGCCCTAGCACTAGCACCCCTGACCCTGGGGCCATGAATTTCACAATTTTGGTAGAGGACTCAATGCTGATTACAATCATGCCAACAGTTTCACTGCTTGATGTCCAGGAGCACAGAAGAAGATTTTTAAAGATTGCACTAATTTTAGTGGTTTTGGCCCCATCCCTCAGGTCCTTGGGGGGCAGGGATCATGAAATTTATAACTTTTGTTCCCCTTCACCCATAGATGCTGTAGACTAAATTTGGTTGAAATTGGTTCAGTGGTTGCAGAGAAAAAGCTGAAAATGTTCAAATTTTAATGCACGGCGCACTTAAAAATGTATAATATGAATTATAACTATGTAGAAATAAACGGACAATTTTAGTCTGATTTCAATTTAACTTGGCACACGACGCACAACGACGGACAACAACGGATAGCAATAGGTCACCTGAGTTTACTCAGGTGACTTAAAAATGTATAATATGAATTATAACTATGTAGAAATAAATGTGTGTACATGTACTAACTACTGACTGCACATTGATCTTTTTTTATTATACAGTGTGCATATGTGAAAGCACAAATAAAATCTATGAATTAAAGAATTGTTGCAAATTTCAAGACATATGGAACAATTTTACAATATAAGAATCTTTATTCTCTTTTATTCTCTAGTTTGATTTTTTGGCACACAAGTAGACTACTTAAAGATACATAAAATAGTGCAATGGTTTTTGATAAGTACATACCCACTTTTTGGCTGTATTGGATTTAATAAATTTACTTCTTAAGAACATTGCATCAGCTTGTTGTAGTTGGCGGCTTGTGTTGGGTTCTAGCTTCGTGTTAGGAGGGATTTTGAGTCTTGTTCCCGTCAAATCTAGCAAGTGACTGCTAGTTAAAAGTGAAAGTAACATTCTTTTTGGCGAGAATTTAAAAAATGGTATTGTCTTTTATAAGAGAAATTTTCTCACAAGGGACTTAAAACATTAAAAATCAATTAACATTATCATTAAATTGAAAGTTAAAATAATAAACTCTTACGTTATATATATAAAACTATAAAAATAACAATGCTGAATGCACTTGTATCACCTACCACCTTCCTTTAATCCTTGATCAATGAAGTCTGCAGATTTCTGAAAAAATGGTGTAAGTTGAACGTGCAACATGTCCATGGCTTCAAATCCATAGAACTGTATTCCGACTTTCTGGAACATCACGTGGTTTGTGTTGACAAAATATTGGCCCTTTCCCATTGCTGTGTTAACTACATGGGTTATCCCCATGTCCCGTAAGCCGACTCGACTTTTTCCAATTGACCTAAAAAGTTTTATAAAATTGTTCAAAAAGAAAGAAAATAAAGGAAAACCCAACTAACTGATGAGTAAATATTAATCTTAATCAGGACTAGCTAAGGTCTTTTAACTATAGGAAAGCTCATTAAAAAAAATTATAAATATACATCTTCTTTTCAATGTGTGGCACCGTAGCTCTCCGGTCTGTCAAAATATTTTTTTCGAAGAGCTACTGACAGTTCTACAGCTACCAATTTAAGAAAAGCCTTATCAGAAGTAATATACATGTGTAATATGAAAGCCATAGCTTCAGACAATCAAACTGTGAACGTTAAAAGTAATATTATTTTTTCCGGACAGAAAGACAAGGCGGAGGGAAAGGGTATACAAATTACCGGTATATGACCCCGATTTCCGATTACAGGGGCATAAAAACCAAACTTACTCTTCTCCTATAAAAAGTCCAGGGTATACTTCATCACAGGCATTGCTAGGTAACATAGTGATTCCGCCAGAGGGCGCTGTTATGATGTCATCTATTTCCTTTGTTGTGCATGTTGTGCGATTTGGTTTTCCTAACTTTTCCATGTCATCTGCAAAACTTAAATGAAAGAATTTGTTGATGTTTGATCGGCCAAATCCGCTTTCCTCTTTAATTCAAATAGGAAAAGGAAAAGAACTCAATTAGAAGTTCCGGGAAATAAGTTCAACAATATGTCCATGGGCCTTATAGGTCACCTGAGTATCATGTAACAACTTTCCAACAATTGAATTCGGTTCATGTTTCAAACCAGAAACTATGACCCAGGGGCCCTGAAATTCACATATTTGGAAGAGGCACTCTTGCTCACTATAACTATGTACATAGTTCATTGGCTTAATAACCAGGAGCAGAGAAGAAGATTTTTTCAAGAATTCATGCATTTTCACTATATAATCAATAGAGCCCCGCCCTAACACCAGAACCCCTGACCCTAGAGCCATGAAATTCACAATTTTGGAAGAGGCAGCCTTATTCACCATATTTTTGTACTTGGTTAGTTTATTTAATGCTCAGGAGCAGAGAAGAAAATGTTTACAGAAATAATGCAGTATTCACTATATATTCCATTTAGCCCCGCCCTAGCACCGGAACCCCTGATCCTGGTGCCATGATTTTCACAATTTTGGTAGAAGACTCAATGCTGATAACAATCATACCAACAGTTTCACTGCTTGATGTCCAGGAGTAAAAAAGAAGAAGAAAATTTTAAAGATTGCATTAATTTTAGTGGTTTTTGCCCCACCCCTCAGCCCCAGGGGGCAGGGACCATGAAATTCAAAATTTTTGTTTCCCTTCACCCATAGATGCTTTTTGCCAAACTTGATTGAAATTGGTTAAGCGGTTGCAGAGAAGAAGCTGAAAATGTTAACACAGGACGGACGACGCACGACTTCGGACGAAAACAGATAGTTTACTCAGGTGACCTAAAAATGGAATTCACACAAAATACATTAAATTAACAAAGTATAACAAGAGGCCCACAGGCCTTATAGGTCACCCGAGTATCATGTAACAACTTTCCAACAATTAAATTTGGTTTGTTTGAAACAAGGGGCCATGGAATTCACAATTTTGAAAAAAGGCACCATTGCTTATCATAATTTTTACACTTAGCATGCTTACACTGGTTACTTAATACCCAGAGGTAAATCAGAGTAACAAAGAGAAAATGCATTTCCACTTTATAGCCAGTTGTGCACCTCAACCCACAGTAACCACTGACCCTGGGGCAACATATTTCAAAATGTTGGAAATTTTATCGTAAATTTTATTTCAACATAAATTAGACCATTACCCCTGACCCAACAAATCAAATCCATGGAAATCAAAACTTTGGAAGAGGCACTCTTGCTCATTATAGCTATTTACTAATTTAGTTTATTTCATACCCAGAAGTAGAGGAGAAGATGTTTGAAGAATTACTGCATTTTCACTATATAATCAATAGAGCCCCATCCTTACACCAGAACCCCTGACCCAGGGGTCATGAATTTCAAAATTTTGGAAAAAGCACTCTTGGTCATCATAAATACCGGGGGATATTCACTTAGTTTGTTTGTTTAATACCCAGGAGCAGAGCAGAAAATTTTCAAAGAAATAATGCACTTCCACTATATAATCTAGCCCCGCCCTAACATCAGAACCCCTGACTCAGGGGCCATGAATTTCACAATTTTGGTAGAGGGCTCACTGCTTTTACAATCATGCCAACAATGAAGAAGAAGATTTTTAAAGATTGCATTAATTTTGGTGGTTTTAGCCCCACCCCTCAGGCCCCAGGGGGGCAGGAACCATGAGATTAAATAATTTTGTTCTACTTCACACACAGATGTTTTGTACCAAATTTGGTTGAAATTGGTTGAGCGGTTGCAGAGAAGAAGCTAAAACTGTTCAAAAGTTTATGACTGACGTACAACGGACGACGTACGACGACGGACGAAAACAGATAGCAATAGGTCACCTGAGTTAAATTCTTAAATTTGTTCAGAATTAAACTCAAGAATGTTCTTTTAATTGAAGGAGGAGAATATCACATTACGATAAAGTCTTCAGATATTGTAGAGATTACATAATTTGAATATCTTAAAAGTAATTGATTCTCTCTGCGGGGTATACAAGAAAAAAACTGTGTTCTTTCCCATGAAAAATGGAGTCAACGAACAATAATTAGTCTTAAAAGTCGAATGACACAAGCAGTGTTAAAACATCACAGGTAAATTTAGGTGCCCTGGAAGGGTAAGCATCAACTGTATAATGGTCTCACACGCCGTGCGCTCCTTGTCATGTTCGGGTAAACGGAAAAACCCGTAAACAGTAATGAACATAGCTAGAGTGTACTTGCTAACAAGGTCATTGTATCGATCCTAGAAATTGCAAAATGTTGAATGAAAACAAAACGTTGATATTCTTGTTTCATCAACTTGTATATCGATAATATGCTTTAGACGTGCATACGTACAGTACTTAACGAATCAACTGGGATACATAAATTGCATGCTTATGCACTTGATAAGTATGGTAGCATATTTCTGCCGTCACAATAAAAGATTAATTATATCAATATGCAAGAAAAGTATGTCAACATGCAAGCTAATTATGTTGACATACACGTTGGATTATTATTTTGGCATACAAGTTACAAAATTTAATGTAGACATAACAATCTTTCATAAAGATGTACCATTCTTGCACGTTGACAAAGTTTAGTTTGCCACCTTAAAAAATGGTAAGTTGAAGTTAATTAACTATTATTTGTGATGTAAACGTATTTGTGGTATCTATTAATGAGTATTTCAAGTTTAGAGAAATACATCGAATCAATTCAATGTAGGAATGATTATGAATATTGTTTATTGATAAAACGTCGTGGAAAGCTTTATTTGTTGAATGGAACATCACAGGAGAGTTCTTTTCATGTAGAAGTTTTTAAATCCTTTTGACGTGCTTCTATGGCAAGCCCTTTTGCTATTTATTTGGAAAATAAAATCTTTCTTAAAATTACAATGATATCTCTCATTTAAGAGAGATATCTCTTGAAAAATAGAGATATCTCCCAACTGAAAGAGATATCTCTCATTTTTAAGAGATATCTCTTTGAGAAAAAGATATCTCTTGAACTAAGAGAGATATCTCTTATATTTAGAGAGATATCTCTTATATTTAGAGAGATATCTCTTTTTATTAGAGAGATATCTCTTCCACTTGAAAAGATATCTCTTTCTCTTTGAGAGATATCTATTTCGTGAAAAGAGATATCTCTAAACGTTAAAGAGATATCTCTTTCACCTGAAGAGATATCTTTTTTGCTTTTGGAGATATCTTTCCAAGTTTATATCTCTTAAAGTAAAAGAGATATCTCTCTTAGTTTATCTTAAGAGATATCTCTTAAAGTGAAAGAGATATCTTTCAAAAGTGCCCAAAAGAGATATCTCTTAAGCAAAAAGAGATATCTTTTATTGCAAAGGGATCGATATATCTCTTCATTATTTTTATTTCAATTCCATTTAAAATGACTTCCCCCTTTACCGGAAGTAAGCTTTTTATTGACGGAAGTACATTAAAGTATTTTTAAAGTCGACATATTCATGATATTTTACATTATAGCTTTATTAAACATCAAAATAATTCAGTTTTGTCTAGATTTCAAATTAGAAACAGTTGCATGATTATTTCATAAGCTGAGAAAATTCGGTCCATTGCATTCGAAATTATAAATATGCTTACTTTCGTTTTCCTGAATTCTAAACTTTTAGATTTTTATCAACAAAGTTGCCATTATTATTTGTTGTTTCAAGTAAGGGATTTATACATTTTTGTCTACACAGTACATATATTATTCTGGGTAATTGCTTGCTCAATCTCTTTTCTTATAACATCGAATTTATTCCAGAGACTTTACTTCCTGTTTCACTTTCGTTTTAAAGGGAAGAATTAATTATTCTATTTTAAGGATCACTGAAAAAGAGATATCTCTTTCATTAAAAGAGATATCTCTTAAGCTTATAAAGATATCTCTTTTTGAAAATCTAAATAGATATCTCTCTAACTAAGAAAGATATCTCTTTAATCTTGTAAAAGAGATATCTCTCTAACTTTAAGAGATATCTCTCTCGCTTAAAGAGATATCTCTCTAGCTTATAAAGATATCTCTCTAACTAAAAGAGATATCTCTCTTACGAAAAGAGATATCTCTTTTGTTTAAAGAGATATCTCTCTAAGGTATAAAGACATCTCTTTTAGTCAAAGAGATATCTCTATAAGCTATTGAGATATCTCTCTATGCTAGAGAGATATCTCTCTTATTAAATTTTTTTTTTATTTCACGAATAAATAGTAAAAGGGCTTGCCATATGCTTGAATTTTTTAAAATCAATATTTCCTGTATGTTAAGTATAGTACATGCAGTTCTGTAACAATTAGATCTTATATATTTTACAGATTAAAATTCTGAAAAAAAACTCTTACAAGTTGCCAATTAACTTCATATCTAAACCATGATCCTTAATGAAGATAATACTAAGTCTTACGTCTAAATCCATAGATAATACAACGGGAGAAAAAAAAACAACTTATGTAACTTTCCAAACTTGGAATTGTATTGTGACATGTTTCAGATCGCTAGAAAATTCTCTAGCGACGAATTTTAAGTTCCTTATATACTGTAAGCTTAATGATAAAGTTTATATCATGCACTTAAACATAAAATATTTAAAATCAAAAATTACACACTATAAATATTTATATTGATTTCAACATCTAGCTTTGTGACTTGGTATTCTGATATTTTTTTTTAAAATATACTTTCAACTCAACCGTAGAATGCAGTATAAAAAGATCTATGCTAAATAAAGATAAATAGATGCTAACATTGCACTACACATAATGGAAATAACAATTTCTATAATGCTTATGTTTTATAAATTAAGGTACATGACCTTACTTTATAATCAATATAAATCAATATATTTTGGTAAAACTGTGATAAAAGATGAATTTCGTGATAATTTTTCATTATATATTTAATTCAATTCTTTTGCTAAATTGTCAAAACAAGAGGGGGATGAATTTTTGAGTATTTGTCTTATTTTTCATAATATTTTCATATAAAAAAGAGAACTATGGGCCACAAAGCATAGCTGAGTACTAGTACATGTGTAACTACCTAGTAGATTCCTTATGCCTATATATTTTATGCAAAACCTCATTCACTTACATGTATTATGGCCCATCCCTCTAGAGGTACATGACTTGAAAAAAGATTAAACTTTGTATTAAATTTGGTTGAAATTGATTGTTTTTGTTTCAGGGGTCCTGGAGAAAATGTGAAAAGTTTTCAGATGACAAACAACAGACAACCCTGTAAATTTTCGATGAAGATAGCTCACTTAAGCCTTCTTCTAAAAGTATGATATAGCAATGTGTAAACATACAGTGTCAGAGTTAATTAAGATATATTAAATTAACATGGAAAGTGTCCTTATGATTGACCTAGAGAAAAAATTATTATCAGATCAGTAGTCATAATTTTATACATAAAAATCTGAGTGGATTTGGTAAAATGTACATATAAATACCCTCTCCATATAAAATTCAAAACATGCAAAACAAAGATCTTATCTAAACAATATTTCTACGACGTATTTAACATTTATTCATTCCTCGGTTTGTTTAAGCTCCTGTATCATTTTTTTCAGTCTGTCATATCAAACTATTTACATGAATTTAAAATATTTTAAAATATATTTATTTTAATTATATTTTTAGGAACAGGAATTGAAGTGAGCAGAGAGAATAATTTAAAATATATCTATTTTAATTAATTTTTAGGAACAGGAAGAGAAGTGAGCAGAGAATAATGTAAAGTTAACAAGGAAGTCGTGTATATTGCGCGAATTCACAGTTTAATATGACGGTCATGAAGTTTAGTGCACGTGATGTTTTGGTACAAAACTCCAGTAGACTGAATGAAAAAAAATCTTATTATACACACATACTGTCAATATTTTCTTTGAGTCTCAAATATAATCAAACAATTTAAATATAAGTACAAAATATTAACAAAACAGCTGCTTTATATGATTATAATACACATGTATATCCTCAGGATAAAATAAAACAAACTCAGGAGTTTTGAGTTTACTCGTGGCCGTAAGAAGGGGTTTCACGACCACTGGTCGACCCAAGACCACCAGTATCGTGAGGATAGATCAGCAGAATTTGGTCGTCGCAGTTTTAACCTTTCATCACTTGTTAGGTAAGATTTCATCGTCATTATATAAAATCACTGGTGCTGTTCAGAGAAATTCATTCTGCCAGTCCCCTCTCGTCCCATAAAAGGCGGTGTTATATTTCTTTCGTACAATAACAAAGGCACGAAGAATATCATCAATCTTTTTTGAAGGCTTCTAGTCTTACTAACCAGTTACTGTTATATTGCTTTACGTCATATGATTGTACAATGAATTTGTTCACAAATTTTTATGGCTAATTACTGGTACAGTTCAAAAAATCAAAACTCGTGATGTTGAAAGAGGGAATTTGGGGCTCTACAAGTGCCCGGAGCTGGCTTATGGCATTTCTTATATCATTTTGATCATTAGAATTTGACAGCCCACAAAAAGTTTTACCACTATAGTTCGCTTGTATACAAATGTTCAGGGCGTCCTCTCCTTTCGTTTTCAGATCACTACAAGTCGCAGTAATCCTAATAACTGAATCAATTAAATATTGTTGAAGACATCTCCTGAATCCGTCTAGCCAAATATTGGTTTCACAGTCCAGGTATCCGAAGAAATTATTTAAGACTGGGCACAGGTTGTTGTAAAACATGGGCGTTTCCATTCCTACACCACCAGCTTCAGGTGGTGGACAAAGGGAGCCATATTTGCTGAAAGTACACTTCTGATTAAAATCGCAGTGGCCTGTAGCCTCGTAACACCAGGAGGGCAAGTCTCTAAAATACGGCTTACAAGAACAGTTTTCTGAAACACTTCCATTCCTTTCTCCAAACTTTTCGAACATACACAGATGCCAGCATGCATTGGTACATTTGTCCTCGCACTGGAATCCCTGCGGCTCCAGATCTTCATTTGAGGAGCATCTTGCTAGTTGATAGTCATCAAACCCCTTGGCCAGTAAACAAGTTTCTCCAGAACTGTTACTATCACAGGGTATAACCTGACTTAAAACGTAAGTCAGAGAAACGAACGCCAATATAAAGTTTAAAACAATGGCTGGTTCCATTCCTGACATCTGCTGTGTCTGAATTACAATGTATGTTAAAATACAGTAAAGCTTGGCGAGATCAAATATCAGTACCGGGTATTACGAAATTCGTTCAGAAACACACCCCGTTTACATAATGTAATATTCTGTTTTTAAACAGTTTAAAACTCTTTATGACTCCTCGTATGATAGTTTCGAATTACGGAACACATATTTGTTGTTGTTGTAATTTTAAAATCTCATTGTAAAGCCTTACATGTTTAACCATTGAGAAGATATGGTATGAGCAGACAAGAGGTTAGAATGGTAACCCACAAAACCCAAATAAACATACGATGTGTCTGCATATAACAATCGCACCAAAGTTTCAAACTCCATATTAGGTATGTCTATTAAAAAAATCGAACTACGAATTGATAGAATTTTTTAATAACTGATATTCAGAAGTTAGTTTGGCCAGGTGTCGTAGTATAGAATGATGACATCGATTCTGGTGGCGTACTCAATAAATATTTTGTTGTAGGGCATTGTGAATTTTCTATTTTATTCCGTCAGCTTAATGACCAGCTACCAGAAATTCTGTATGAATAAAAAAAAAGATCTTGAACTATTTGGATATATACACGTAGTTTTTTTCTCTTTCCACAACAAAGTTACAGCTTCAGTAGTAGTAAGGTTCGATAATATATCAATATTATAAATAGACTTAGTTGTCGTAATTTTGATGAAAAAAGATTCTGATTCTATAAATTTAGTTTTAATTGGAGATGTTTGGAGATGTTAATTCATTTAAAAAAAAAATCTGGAATTTCTAATGACTGTGGAGTTCTTCGAAACTAGGTATTACACCATTCTACATGTGTATTTGAATTTGTTTCCATGAGTACCACCTGTCCCTTTCTAAGCCGATCTTTTGTTTTGTTTTGCACTTCAACAATAATAGAAACTTTTGTCATCTCATTAAAATCGATATTTTGTTTTATTTTTCATATACTAAGTATTGCTAAGCAGGAGTAGGATTTTGTTGACAAATACAACTTGTTACAACTAAATTAAAAGATACCTTGTTTAATTTCGTTAAATCATCTTTAAACGCATATCAGTATATTACAGAATTTTCATATGAAAATGTACAAATTCATAAATTGCTGAAAAAAGTTTGTATGAATTTTGTTAATGAAAAAAATAGGTTGCAAACAGGTCAACAAAATCAGTGGAGTCTTTGAGTTAGCATGGGGGCATTATGAACTCTTGAATATGTGGAAGGTGGCCCATCATGCTTACATGGAAACATTATGTATTCTTTATAATTCCATTATACATGTACGTATTTATCATTATTATTATTATTATCATTTTTATTATTGTAAAATTTAAATTGGTTATATTTAGTCTCAACTTATATGTATTCTTTTTTCTTAAGTCTATGTAAAAAATAATTATCAAATCTCATTGCCAAAAGTTAATCCATTTACAATATTCTTTTCATTGTTACCATGATCCGTGGTTCTTGTAGATTTTTTTTCTATTTTCTACTTCAATTATTTCGCTCTTTATTTGATGCAACAATTTGCAATCCTCACCTTCATTCTGAGGTTATATATCTCACGTCATTCGATACGCAAAATCATACCCTACATATGAACAATTTTTAAAAGGAAGTAATTTATTTACAAACAAGTTAATGAAACAAGGATATCAGCAGTCTCGATTAAAGTCTTCAGTTCGTAAGTTCTATAGTCGATACAATAGCCTTCTCAGCAAAATACTATCGATCATTATTAGTCAAATGCTGACTAACGTTTTTCATGTACATTGAATGTTATTGTCGATGGAATTTTTCCATTATTCCTGATCCTGGCCAGGAGCTCACGGCGGGTGTGACCGGCCGGTGGGGGATGTTCACTCCTCCATGTCACCTTATCCCACCTCTGTTTTAGAGATCAGTATTTGCTCTGCTCCAAAGTATTGTTCAATGAACTTTGAGCTTCAATACTGTCCATTTGTTCATTATTTCAATATATTACATCTTTATATACAGTCAGTTTCTTCTAGATGACCCGGTATGCAAAAACGTTGTAAACGGATCTGCTCAACAACGAAATCCTCAAATATTGGTGCTCAACAAATATAAATGAAACCACAGTATTTAGTCCACCCTTTGACTTTGAAAAATGCACTTCAGTATTGAGAGCCTTGATTAGAAAACAATGACTCTACCTGAAAATTCAAAGAAACTTAAACTTTCATTTCGTTTTGGACACTAAGAGCTATTAAACACAATAATAATTTGTAATCATGTAGACTTACATGTAAACCCTGCATGATCACAAATTTCAGGTCCATTGCAGTGGGTTTTATATAACTAATATTGCCTGTCCAGTGTCCAGAGGCAGGCAACTGAGAAGGTGCTGTTTCAGGGTATCAACAACTTAATTTCAAATCACACACCTGAAAAGTCTGTTCTCAGTGTAAGGAATATAAGATCTTACAGATACTTAATATGCTTAAACTGAATAAAAACACAGGAAAGAAATTATTCTGTTAAACAAATTTATTTAGAATTGACATACAATGAACAAAACACAAAGAACTTTATAACATGTGTACACATTACATTAGCTGTAAGCTCATGAATATGTTCTCATTAAACATCTTAAGTTGCAGTTTTTCTCAGTCAAAATCATTACATCCACTGTAATGTAAAATATGTAAATTAAATCTGACGAATTGCAAGTTCACAATTAATATGATGTGTGACACCAAGCTGATATATTTCTGCTTTAATTTTAATAGAAACAAAATTAATGGCTTTTTTGGAAAAGTGTAACATAAACAGAATAAACATCTTTTAAAATCCATGTAAAAACTTCAGTCATTTGCATTTGAATGATTAATTGTGTAAACTTCAAATGAAATATTGGGAAGAGAATTAAAATGTTGTACATAGACTTTGAAAGTAAAAAAAAAATAATAAGATTCAACATCAAGAATTAACAAATTATAACACTGTGCAATAGACTTTAAAAAATAATAAAAACTCCATTGTACATGCAGTGTTTACTGAATTAAGAAAAAAATTATTAGGGTCAAACAAATAACAAAAAAAATGAAATCAAGCAGGGTTCCCTAAAATTTGACCCAATGTTTCAAAAACATATATAGTGTTCATAAATGATCTCTCCATAGGAACACTTTTTATGGCACCAGTGAATACAGACTTAATCAAAACATTATTGCACAAACGTTATGTTTAAATGACACAACGAAACTCATGGAACATGCATTTTACAAAGGTCTGTCCAAGTTAACCAGGGAATCAGGAATCCTAAGATTCCAATGCATATTTTCAAACAATTATCATGATTAAAACATTTTCAAATTATGCAACAAAAACAATGGGGCACAAACCCATTAAAATGATAAACAAGAGATTTATTATCATAAATATACTAGTATAAATAGTGTTCTAAATGATTTCTATCAAGCATTATGATACTGTCGTTTCATTAATTTTCATTGGCATCAATTTTTGTGGATTTTGTAAAACAGATGTTTTCGAGGATATGTAATTTTGTGGACAAAAGCATTGTCTATACAATTGAATAACATATTTCTTAATTCTATGAACATTAAAATTTGTGGATCTGCTCAAAAATGAAATCCTCAAATATTGGTGCTCAACGAATATTAATGAAACTACAGTATTTAGTCCACCCTTTGACTTTCAAAAATGCAAGTCAGTATTGAAAGTCTTGATTAGATAACAATGACTATACCTGAAAATTCAAAGAAACTTAAACATTCATTTTTTTTTTCCTTTTTGGACTTTATTAGAGCTATTAAACTCACTATAATGAATAATAATTTGTAATCATGCAAACTTAAACCCTGCATGATCACAAATTTCAGGTCCATTGCTGTGGGTTTTATATAACTAATATTGTCTGTCTGGTGTCCAAAAGGAAAAGCAAAAGAATTTGAAAGTTTCAATGAATCTTCTTGGCCATTGTTAACATATTGAGATTTTCAATACCTAAATGCATGTTTCAGTATATAATCAACTTGGCTGGCCCCAACTTAAGGCCTGAACTCTGGATAAATAAATAAAACAAGAGGCCCATGGGCCTTATAGATCACCTGAGTAACATGTAACAACTTTCCAACAACTGAATTTGGTTTGACTATTTTAAAACAAAAGCCTTGAAATTCACAATTTTGAAAGAGGCACCATTGCTTATCATAACTATACACTTAGCATGCTTATTTTGGTTACTTAATACCCAAAAGCAGATCAGAGTAACAGAGAGAAATGCATTTCCACTTTATAACCACCAGTTGTGCACATCAACCCAGAGGAACCACTGACCCTCAGGCCACATATCTTAAAATTTTATAAATTTCATTTCATCAGAAATGGGTGATTAATATCAAAGAGCAGATTTCAGAGCCCCACCTAACACCAGAACCCTTGATCCAGGGGTCATGAAATTCACAAACTGGGAAGAAGCATCCTTCCTCATTATAACTATGTACATAATTCATTGGTTTTATACCCAGGAGCATAGTAGTAGATTTTTAAAGAATTTATGCATTTTCACCATAAAATCAACAGAGCCCCGCCCTAACACCAGAACCCCTGACCCTGGGGCCACGAAATTCATGAATTTGGAAGAGGCAATCTTATTCAACATAACTATGTACTTGGTTAGTTTATTTAATGCCCTGGAGCAAAGAAGAAGATTTTCAAAGAAATAATGCATTTTCCCTATACAGTCTATTGAGCCCCGCCCTAGCACTAGCACCCCTGACCCTGGGGCCATGACATGAATTTCACAATTTTGGTAGAGGACTCAATGCTGATTACAATCATGCCAACAGTATGACTGCTTGATGTCCAGGAGCATAGAAGAAGATTTTTTTTCTTTAACTTTTCATTATAGGATCAATATAGTATCATGATGGGGCGTGAATATAAACCAAGGTCTGGGAACCAAAAAATTCGACAAGCTCAATTACGATTCTTTCCTCACTTTTATACTGAACAAATTGATAGTGGAATAAAAAGTATGTTCGTCTTAGTTTTATGATCCCAAGGCCTTGGGCCCTGAGATTGTGAATTTTATAACATTGTCTCATATAATCACACAAGAAAAGTCGAACTTCCTCATCTTAGAACTAAGAAAAACTGGGAGATATCAAAAAATTTAATTACATGTATTGAGTTTTCATAAGAAAAGGAAAGTTTGAACTTTTAAATCACTTTAGTGCATCAGGAACAGGGTAAGTAAGATACTGAAGCTCAAGATACTAACTGCTTCAGGTCCATGGAAACAGAAAAAAAATTATGACATGATGACATTATTTTTAAAAATATTCCCCTGGGCATTAATGTATACAGCTTGATGATTCTAGGTCTCATTGTTGTAAATTATAAGAGCTGGGCCCCAAAAACCTTAACAGATAGACATGATTGCCAAACATTCCATCATATACAAGCACAGAGAAAGAATTTTATAAGCAGGACAAAGCTCACCATAAATCATTTAAAGATTTGAAAAAAAAAACTCTTTGAAACAAAGATCAATTATTATAGAGATAGCGAGATATTACAGGTACATGGACACAGTTTCAGCCAAAATTTTTCAAATTTATTTTTCCATTTTTTAATATTTACAAATACTTAACTAAGGTATTTTTAATAATTATTAAAAATTTGAATTTCAATTATCGAGATACAAGACAGATTTAGAGCTCCAAACCGTTATTATATAAACACGGCCTGGTGCCATGTTTTTTTTTTTTATACCCCCGCTTGAAAAGCGGGAGGGTATATAGTAATCGTTAATTCCGTCCGTCCATCTGTTACGCTTTGCAGTACCCATCTCTTATCCGCAACTCCTCTCATACCACTGAATGAAATTTAATGAAACTTTCACAGAATCTTTATTACATATGCCATTGTGCACCTCCTATTTTACTTTTTGATCCGACACATATTTTGGGTTTTCCGGCCACAGCAAACATGGACTTCGCCATTATAACTATATGGAGGCGGGGGGTATCATTTAGTGAGCTCATCGCTCACAGTACCTCTAGTTTTGTTTTGTTTTTGTTTTTTTTTTTTACATATGGTAAATGTGTAAACACTGTATGTTCAATCAAAGAAGATTTTTTCAGCAGAGAAGTTAATTCTAAATATGATTAGACAGTTTTTAGTGATTTGCTGAATCTCGTTTTGTTATAAATATGATATTTTCTATTTGTAAACAAAAACAAGGCACAAGCCTTGATTACGTTATGAAAAATTTTAAGTTCTGTATCTCCTTTATAAATCAACAAATGATGTTCAAATTTTTGCTGATCATTTGAATATCCTTCATAAAGAATTATAAACGTAGAATTTCAAATTTTTGCTGATCATTTGAATTACCTTAATAAAGAATTATAAACTTAGAATGGGTTAAAAAAAAGAAGTTCAAACTGTGTCCATGACCTTTTAAAGAAAAATGTTTCATTAACCACAATCAAAATGATTTCATCAAAGTCCACTTCAACATGGCATATCAATACTGTATACAGGATTATTTTCGCCCCGTGTTATTTTCGCCCTTTTGCACTTGCATACAATTTTGCCCCGTTTTAAATTCGCCCATTCATAATTCTGCTTAAGAAATTATGCTGTGTAATTGAATTCGTCCCTTTTTAAATTCGCCCAATCAAGAAGAGGGCGAAAGGGGCGAAAATAAAACGAGGGCGAAAATTTCCCTGTATACAGTAGTTTAATTTGATTGGGAATCTACAACAATGGAGACTTGAGTGACCATGCCTTTGTACATACTTTTCAACCTTATCCTTAAACAGATAGGTTAAGACTAAAATAAGTTTATATGATCAGGGCATTTCTATTTGTTAGTCAAAACTAGACAAGAATTACTGTAAAGAAAACTACCCCTCTCTACTTTTTCCCTTGGCAGAAAAAAATGACAATAACAGTATAACACAACATTCAGTTTCTAATTCATCTCTACTTTAACTGTTATTCAGGGAGTAGACTTAGTTTTCTTTCGCCCCTGGTCTATTTTGACTGTCAAACAGAAAGTTGGCTGCCTTGATCATATTATCCTCCTTCTTCATTAACTCTGACAACTGGTCATTCTCCAGTTGATCGTTACAGAGAACCATAAACTTGCTGTTAGCTTTCCGCGCCCGGCCCCTCATCTGGACCAGGGCCGTGACTGTCGAGGGCAGGTTCATGGTTATCACTAGTTCACACTCCGGGATATCTATCCCCTCCTCTGCTACAGACGTGGCTATAACGATCTGGTACTTATGTCTTTTGATGTCATGGAGGATTTTTCTTTGTTGCTGCACAGCCATCCCCTCCCCGTCCCCCGAGCCCCCACCATGACCTACCAGGTGGGTGACTTTGAGGCCCTTATCATTTATTTCCCTCTGCGTCTGTAAGATTCCACTGATCTTCTTTGCTGTGCTCCTCTCTCTGACTAGGACTAGCGCCATAGGGTGTTCTTGGGACCAGTCAATGTACTGTGGGCTATCACTTAACAACGTCTGAATCAGTGCAACGATTCTGGAGGAATGTTGGCTGGCATCAACTAATGGTCCATGAGAACTTGGCTGCTCTAGTTCCTGAATGGTGGTAATCTCAGACAAAAGGTTGTCAGGTTTCAGACCTATATCTCTAGTAAAGTTAAAATTAAGATTTGGATCCAGAGCCATGAGTTCATCTAGCTCCTCTACAGCTGTTTTCACACCTGCTTCAAACAAAGTATTCAGAGCAATACAAATATTCCTGGTATGGGTGATCAAGTTCCGGACCATAATCCTATTAGCAGCAGAGGGATCATTGGGAACTGCATTATTGAGAGTGACTTCCAAGCAATTCAGGATATCTCCATGTAAGTTTTTGGCCACTATGCTTTTCTTCTCCTCCGAGATATTACAGTGACCTGGTAGAACCTCTAAATCACACTGCTCTAGGATGTTGGTTTCTGCAGAGAGCCTTATGTAACACTGTAGAAGATAGAGTTGTAATTCCTTCTGGAATTTCTGCTCTTTGATGCTCATTGGTTTGTAGTTCACTATGAGTTCTGCACTTGACTGGAATCTAAAATTAAAGAAATACTGCACATAGAAGCCATAATTTTTTTTTATCTAAATTAATTGTTAATTTTAATTTGAAAGCAGGTTTTGCTCTTCAAAGCTGTTTAAAATTGACCAAGCAGTTTTGGTAAACATGTCAATTACTCTTTGATAAGAAAATATTCCTCAAGCTTTAGCTCAGGTGGGCTTAAAACACTAATTCAGGAAAAGTGAGGTCAAGGTCAAGGTCAAAATGTTGATGCAGTTGTATATCTCTCATCAATATGTATCAACATATGAATTTGATAAAATTATCTTGAATGATTTCTTTAAAACTGACTTAAACACAATTTGATAAAAGTGAAGTCAAGGTCAAATGAAAGGTCAAGGTCCAAAAAGTTGAAGCAGTTTATCTGCTTATATCAGTAAGTATCAGCATATGAAATTTGATCCTGATTTAGGAAAAGCGATGTTAAAGGTCAAAGGAGAGGTTATGGTCAAAAATGTTGATGCAGTTGAATATCTCTCATTAGTACGCATCAACATATGAAGTTTGATTAAAAAAATATCTTGAATGAAAAACTGACTTAAACAGAATTTGATAAAAGTAAGGTCAAGGTCAAATGGAAGGTCAAGGTAAAAAATGTTGAAGCAGTTGAATTGCTTACATCAGTATGTATCAATATATGATGTTTGACACTGATATAGGAAAAGTGAGGTCAAAGGTAAAAGGAAAGGTCAAGGGCAAAAATGTGAGGCAGTTGAATAGCTCTCATTAGTATGTATCAACATATGAAGTTTGATAACATTATCTTGAATGGTATCTTTAAAACCAAGGTAAACACTAATTTAAGAAAGGTGAGGTCATTGTCAAAGGAAAGGTTAAGGTCAAAATTGTTAATGCAGTTAATAGCTCTCATCAGTAAGTATCAACATGTGAAGTTTGATAACGCTATATTGAATGCTTTGTTTATAACTGAGCTAAACACTAATTAAGAAAGTGAGGTCAAGGTCAAAGGAAAAGTCAAGGTCAAAAAATGTTGATGCAGTTGCATAGCTCTCATCAATACCTATCAGCATATGAAGTTTGATGAAAATATCTTGGATAGTTTGTTTGAAACTGAGCTTTGAAATGAGCTAAACACAAAGTGTGACGGAGGGACAGAAGGACAGTTAGACAGAAGGACTGAAGACAGACATGACAAACACTATATGCCCTGGCCATATTCATGGTGGGGCATAAAAAACCAAACAAATAACTTAAAAGGTTTTTGAGAACTAGAAGACCATTTTTCATCATATTGAAGAAAGTCATGCAAAATAAAAGTAGCCATCTTATCTTGACAAAAGATGAAAAATCATTTGAATATCAAAAAAAATCCAAAGAAAAAATGTTCTTATTTTTCTTAATTATTCCCTTTTTCATTGAATAATTTGCAAGTTTGTTTATTTTTGCTTTCATTCAATGAAAATATGATTGTATGGTGTCTAAGAATTACCCACTTTTCTAGTTCCGCTTTGCACTCTTTGGTGACAGCTATTTTGGCCCCACCCATACTTTCCATCAGTTCATTCAGTAAGTTGACGGTCATTGGAAATGTCTTCTTTCCAGCAGGTGATGCTGTCAGCCCCAGGATTTTGGGTCTTTCAGCTACAGACATTGTTAAATGGTTATTCTCCAGCTGTTTTTTGAAGGGGTGACTCTTTACACAGTGGTGGGCCTCATCTAACACAACAATACACAAGTCCTCCCATCTCAGAACATTCCTCATAATTAGCTGTTCACAATAAGCTGAAAAAAGATGGAAAACAAAGTTACACCTTACAGAACATTCCTCATAATCAGCTGTTGACAATGAGATTTAACAAGATATAGAAACAAAAAAGTTTAAAAACAAATAATTGAAAGTTTAGGTGTCCAAATTTAACAAAGGCTTTATTCATGCTTATTAACCTCATTAATCCAGACACCTATAACTTGGGTGCTTCACCAGGTTTACCATTCAGTCAAAATATTTTGGCAACAATAATGATTATATATGTGGCGGTCAGCCGGGTTTGATTGCCAGTGCCCAGATAGCTCAATTGGAAGAGTACCTGACGGGAGATTCAGAGGGCCCGGGTCGAAATCCCGGTCTGGTCCACTGCATTTTTCTCCTCTCCTGTTACATTTGGTGCCTAGCCATGAACTGGAACAGACAGGTGAGGTCTGCCAGGGATAAGCTTGGGTTGGGATCTTTGGAAAACCAAAGATCGTTAAGGAGGGAGGAATGTGGCTGTCAGCCAGGTTTGAGTGCGGGTGGCCATATAGCTCAGTCATTACTGACTAGGTAAAGATATAGGGGGCTTGGGATTGAATCCGGGTCTGGTCCACTGCATTTTCCTCCTCTCCCTTTACATATACATGTATTATTAGTTACATAATCTTTTAGTGACAGGGTACGGAATGAAACCTGGTTAGTAAATTTCATACCTGGCGAGGCGAAGCCGAGTCAGGTTTGAAATTTACTAACCAGGTATCATCCCATACCCTGTAACTAAAACACTTTGTAATGATTTTACCCCACCGATGATACATTTACGTATTATCTGTGGTTTATTAATGTTTTTATCTGCTACATGCTTCATCACACTTATACTGTGCCTATAATGTCACGTTGTGTTAGTTATTGACCAGGTATAGATTTACTACTGACCGGGTATAAGTAAGCCACCTCCTTCACGTGACAGACTTCAACCAATCGTAAGCCAGGATTTCATGGAAAAAGAGGTGGGGTAAATGTAAATACTTATTGTAGCCTTGTTGTTCAGAAATTTTTACATTTACCTTATATAACTGTGAAATTTGAAAATTGGGTTCCTTATCTATTTATTGTGGCAACACCAAAGCCCAAATAATTCCCATGATTCATTCCACATGTCTTCAGCTTATGGAGCTTTATGCATATCAATTTGATATTGAAGTTCTTAGTTTTTAGCTCACCTGAGCCGAAGGCTCAAGTGAGTTTTTCTGATCACATTTTGTCCATCATCCGTCCGTCTGTCTGTCCAGCTGTCCGTCCGTCTGTCCGTCCGTCCGTCCGTCTGTAAACTTTTCACATTTTCGACTTCTTCTCAAGAACCAATGGGCCAATTTTAACCAAACTTAGTACAAAGCATCCTTGGGTGAAGGGGAGTTTAAATTGTTAAAATGAAGGGCCAAGTCCCCTTACAAGGGGAGATAATCAAGAAAAGACAAAAATAGGGTGGGGTCACTAAAAAATCTTCTTCTCAAGAACCACTGGGCCAGGAAAGCTGAAACTTATGTGGAAGCATCCTTGGGTAGTGTAGATATTAAATTGTTAAAATCATGACCCCTGAGGGAAGGGCGGGGCCACAATAGGGAATCCAAGTTTTACATAGAAATATATAGAACAAATCTGTAAAAATCTTCTTCTCAAGAACCACTGGGCCAGGAAAGCTGAAACTTATGTGGGAGCATCCTTGGGTAGTGTAGATATTAAATTATTAAAATCATGACCCCCGGGGGTAGGACGGGGCCACAATAGGGAATCCAAGTTTTACATAGAAATATATAGAACAAATCTTTAAAAATCTTCTTCTCAAGAACCACTGGGCCAGGAAAGCTGAAACTTATGTGGAAGCATCCTTGGGTAGTGTAGATATTAAATTGTTAAAATCATGACCCCCGGGGATAGGGCGGGGCCACAATAGGGAATCCAAGTTTTACATAGAAATACATAGAACAAATCTTTAAAAATCTTCTCCTCAAGAACCACTGGGCCAGGAAAGCTGAAACTTATGTGGAAGCATCCTGGGGTAGTGCAAATATTAAATTGTTAAAATCATGACCCCTGGGGGTAGGGCGGGCCACAATAGGGAATCCAAGTTTTACATAGAAATATATAGAACAAATCTTTAAAAATCTTCTTCTCAAGAACCACTGGGCCAGGAAAGCTGAAGTTTATATGGAAACATCCTTTGGTAGTGTAGATATTAAATTGTTAAAATCATGACCCCCGGGGGTGGGCGGGGCCACAATAGGGAATCCAAGTTTTACATAGAAATACTGTAAAACGAGAAAATTTGGCGCATACATATTTTAGCGCAAACGCAAGTGGGAATGCATTGGCGCAAATAAATTTTAGCGCTTGCACCTGTCAGTAAAATACTAAGTATATAAATGTGATATTTTGTTGTGTTAATCCACACCCATATTTGACTTTTTGGTTAGTCAAGCACGGAAACACATTAGTACTCCCGTATATCAGCAAACATTCGTTAACTTTACCGCGGTACGTGTTGCTATCACATGGACGTGGCACAATGTTAAAATCTATTTTATTTCTATTTTCAATAAAAAGAAATGGAGTATTTACTCATTTAAATCCTATTAAAACAATGCATGCATCGACAGAAAATTACTTAGATAAAACAGTAATCCTAATCAGGTATTGTCTGCAAGCTCAATCGCCATGCTTGATTGCATTGTTTACCTCGAAGCGATTGATGATTGACACGCCGAGAAGCCCAACTTTGAAGGTGCTAATGATAATAATCGGGTAACAACTTCTGGGGTAACAATGGTTTAATTAAATTATAATTTGGCAGAACTTTCTGTCTTCTGAACATATTTTATATATACACTAGCACTGCGCTAGTGTGTATATAAAATCCAATGACCTTCGACATTACGTAATCGCGCGTTCCGGTTTACATGTATTTATGTAAAAGCTTTGAACACACACAAAAAATGATATTTAGGAATCCTTTAGCGTACAATAAATTTTAGCGCTCAGGGACTCTTGCGCCAAAGGCGCTAAAATTAGTAGTGCGCCAAATATTCTCGTTTTACAGTATATAGAACAAATCTTTAAAAATCTTCTTCTTAGAAACCACTGGGCCATGGAAGCTGAAACTTATGTGGAAGCATCCTTGGGTAGTGTAGATATTAAATTGTTAAAATCATGACCCCCGGGGATAGGGCGGGGCCACAATAGGGAATTCCAAGTTTTACATAGAACAAGAGGCCCATGGGCCACATCGCTCACCTGAGCACCAAGGGTAGGACTAGTATAAAATGGCTTTTTATTGTAAAGTTTAAATCCAAAAGTAGTCCCATGACCAATCATGGATTTGCTACTTTTTAGAAAATGATTGAGAAGAAGATTTTTAAAGAATTTTCCTATATATTTCTATGTAAAACTTTGGTCGGCCATTTTGGCCCCACCCTACCCCCAGGGGGTCATGATTTGAACAAAATTGAATCTACACTACCTGAACATGCTTCCATATAAATATGATGAATAATGGCTTTGTCATTCTTGAGAAGAAGATTTTTAAAGAATTTTCCTATATATTTCTATGTAAAACTTTGGTCGGCCATTTTGGCCCCGCCCTACCCCCGGGGGTCATGATTTGAACAAACTTGAATCTACACTACCTGAGCATGCTTCCATATGTATATCATGAATAATGGCTTTGTCTTTTTGAGAAGAAGATTTTTAAAGAATTTTCCTATATATTTCTATGTAAAACCTTGGTCGGCCATTTTGGCCCCGCCCTACCCCCGGGGGTCATGATTTGAACAAACTTGAATCTACACTACCTGAGCATGCTTCCATATATATATGATGAATTATGGCTTTGTCATTCTTGAGAATAAGATTTTTAAAGAATTTTCCTATATATTTCTATGTAAAAATTTGGTCGGCCATTTTGGCCCCGCCCTACCCCCGGGGGTCATGATTTGAACAAACTTGAATCTACACTACCTGAGCATGCTTCCATATATATATGATGAATTATGGCTTTGTCATTCTTGAGAAGAAGATTTTTAAAGAATTTTCCTACATATTTCTATGTAAAACTTTGGTCGCCCTACCCCCGGGGGTCATGATTTGAACAAAATTGAATCTACACTACCTGAACATGCTTCCATATACAGTCAAACCTGTTTTAAGAGGCCACCCATGGGAGAATGACAAATTGGCCACATAAGACAGGTGGCCACTTATTCCAGGTTTCAAACCAATGAATAAAAAATTGCAACCACAGTTGTATATCTATTTTCACACGTATCCAATTCCAATTTCAACACATTAAAAAAACTTATGAAGTTTTAAGTCACATGAAATCCCTTTTCTTACATTTCATTTTAGATGAATTTTTGAAAGAAATCTGTTATTGTTTTTTTGTGTGTGACTGTGTTTGTTGGCAATTTAATTATACGGCCATAGAATGTACATCACAGGAAATCATTTCCCTGATGCTGTGTAAAGCTTTCTTTATTTTTCTAGATACATATTTATTTATATAACATAAAAGGTTAAAACGGGAGACTGACCGCTTGACTTGATAACCTCAGGCAAAATTGTAATTAATATGTAGCCTATTGAAATTATTTCATGAAAATATTCAACAACTTACTTTCGTATATTAAGAACACCAAAAATCATTTGTTAACGAATAAATCATTTAATCATATTAATTAAATCATTAAATCCTGACAGAATTCAAATTACACCTGCAATTATTGGTCATTAACTCATTATCAGCTGCTCATGTTTGGCCTCGTATGAGGATACGAGGTCACGTGTCAGACGGAAGTCATGTGACAAAACAGACAAAATGGCCGCTGAAAACAGGCATGTTGAGCGCACGGGACCTAAAAACACTGGCCACTGGCCGCGTTAGACAGGTGGCCGCTTAATTGAGTTAAAATATAGTGAAAAAATGATCGGGCGGGATTGAAACTGGCCGCTCATGGGGAGTGGCCGCTGATTAAGGGTGGCCGTAACAGCAGGTGCGACTGTAAATATGATGAATAATGGCTTTGTCATTCTTGAGAAGAAGATTTTTAAAGAATTTTCCTATATATTTCTATGTAAAACTTTGGTCGGCTATTTTGGCCCCGCCCTACCCCTGGGGGTCATGATTTGAACAAACTTGAATCTACACTACCTGAGCATGCTTCCATATATATATGATGAATTATGGCTTTGTCATTCTTGAGAAGAAGATTTTTAAAGAATTTTCCTATATATTTCTATGTAAAACTTTGGCCACCCTACCCCCGGGGGTCATGATTTGAACAAAATTGAATCTACACTACCTGAACATGCTTCCATATAAATATGATGAATAATGGCTTTGTCATTCTTGAGAAGAAGATTTTTAAAGAATTTTCCTATATATTTCTATGTAAAACTTTGGTCGGCCATTTTGGCCCCGCCCTACCCCTGGGGGTCATGATTTGAACAAACTTGAATCTACACTACCTGAGAATGTTTCCCCATAAGTTTCATCTTTCCTGGCACAGTGGTTCTTGAGAAGAAGATCTTTAAAATATACCACTAAATTTTCATTAATTCCCAATTATCTCCCCTTGAATAAGGGCGTGGCCCTTCATTTGAACAAACTTGAATCCCCTTCACCCAAGGATACTTTGTGGCAAGTTTGGTTGAAATTGGCCCAGCGGTTCTTGAGAAGAAGTCGAAAATGTGAAAAGTTTACAGACAGACAGACGGACAGACGGACGGACAGACGGACGCCGGACAAAATGTGATCAGAAAAGCTCACTTGAGCCTTCGGCTCAGGTGAGCTAAAAATATAGAACAAATCTTTTAAAATCTTCTTCTCAAGAACCACTGGGCCAGGAAAGCTGAAACTTATGTGGAACCATCCTTGAGTAATGTTGATTCTAAAGTTTTAAAATAAAAAAGGGAAGGGGGTAGTTGGGCATGATAGGTATAGCAAGAGGGGGAATCTGGTAAAGATCTGCATCACCCAAGTTACTCAGATGAGCAATGTGGCCCATGGGCCTCTTGTTTTTTATGTTTTACTTACCTGCAGTTACTACAATTAGGTCATGTTGCCAAATTGGGACACCATCTGTGGACTGCTGCCCGCCACACAAAGCAGCTATTTTTAACTTCCGTTCCATGAGTTTTGAAGGATTCTCTGGGTCAAACCTGTAAATAACAAATGATACCTCAACATGATACCTGTAGTTTTATGTAAAACCTAGTAAAAAAGCAGAGAACACTAAATGTTTCATTACAATTTATCTGTATATTATACGTTGATGTATTCAATATACATTATGTCCTTCAAAATAATACAGTCACTGTCAATCTGATTGTTCTAAAGCATGTCATGATTCTAGTACGAATAATTTTATATTATGTGCTGAATGAATTAACAGTGATGTTGAGTGGTCTGTTGACCATATTTTGAAAGCAATGGGAACTGAAATACGAGGTTTGCCTGGAATTATATATTTTTTTTAAAATTTTGATTCTTTAGCTATTACGGTCTGGTTAGAAGTAGGGTGGCATCACTGATATGTCTGTCTTCAATCAGTCAATTATTATATAGTGTACACTCCACTGTAGAGCATTTGTCTCAAAAACGATTTTACTGATTCTGAAGCTTTGGTTCAGGTAAAAAGATTCGTTAAGGAATCCAAGATTTATTGGCGTGATATATAATTATGTTTACTGACTTGATATATATGTTTACTGATTTAAGATGCATGTTTACTGACTTGATATTTATGTTAACTGACTTGACATATATGTCTAGACACTTCCAATCTGCTTGATACACCCTCTACAGATCTGCTTGATCATGCTGACAGACTTACTGACCTGGTATATAGACGGTCACCAAGCTGTGAAATCAGGTTACGGGACTGTTGGATGACCAGCAGAACCTTGTCCACCAGAAACAAGGCTTGTCTCGTAGGATTCAGCTCTAACATCGCACTGATGGCCATACAGGCTATCAACGTCTTCCCAGTCCCTGTCAAACACATGTAAAGAATGCATAAGCATGACTCTGAAGGCAATAGTTATGCTCCTTAATTTTTATCTCATTTTTCTTTTATTTTCATGCTAGTCTTTCAGAGCTTTGATTTCATTTCTGATTCAATTTAGAAAATAAATTGTAAAATTATAATAAGACTCTTTTTCTAGAATTTACAATTAAACAATAATATTCACATTTGCAAATGTTTTCCTTTATAACACTACTGAAAGCAATGCCTATCTATAACTGTATAAATAACGGTACCGGGTCAAGAGGTCATAGATGTGCGTATGGATAAACGTTCGACGTAATTTCTCTGTGACGTCATAAAGGGTCGACACGCGTTCAGTGGATTACATACACGCCGTTGGGTTTGAAAAATAACGCATTTCACACGTTAAAAGTCACAATCAGGCAAATATAAAGTATGCATAAGTCACAAATGTAAATATAAGTAATAAGGTATCATTTTTAAACATCTATCGGGCTATATATATGGGTTGGTACGAGATTAAATTCCTCATAAAGCCCTTCGGGCTTCATGTCACCATATTTATATCCCGCTCTACCTTATTTCTTAAATAAAGTTTACCTGTAGGAAGAAAGACAACTCTGTCACCCTCCATCGCTCTCCCATACAGTTCCCTCTGATATGACCTGGGAGTCAATGCCGTCAGATTACAGTCAGTTTTCCCTTGGTCTAAAACTTCCTTCACAATGGGTCTATGACTTCTCTGCACTGCAGCCAGGACTGCGACTTTCTGCATGTGTCCCCGGCCCTCCATGTGGTCCTTCAATGCTTTTTTGGAATTCATTGGGCGCTGGCAGGTATGACAGTAATACTTGTGTGTGGCTCTGTACGGGTTTACAACCTTGTTGTTCATAGCTACAGGTGTGTAATTAGCTGGGGTATTTGATGAATCACTGACACCCAGCTCTTGTAACTTTTTATTGACATCCGAGCTAGTGCAGGGAAAAAATTTCCCATCTTCCTCTTCCTCGGTGTCGGACTCATCTGAGGAATCCGATGAACCATACAGAGGCACAGCAGTCCCCTCACTCCGTGCTCTCCCTCCTGACCTTGTGGTAGGTACACGGGTCACCAGAGCTGATCCACTGGATCTAGAATTCTGAGCTTTTGGAGTGGTGTTACTTTGTATTCCACATTCCCTGCTCATCCCAGAATTGACCTTTAAATCTCTTTCAGCACTATTCCCTGGCGAACCTTCTGTGCTGGATGAGTCTCTAGATGTACTCAGTTGGTGCCCTGTTTCTTTTTTACAGAGATTTGAAATTCCACTATTTGTGACATTCTGTTGAGATGAGATTTGATTTAAGTTTCCAATGGATGAGTATGATTTTTCATCCGATGGCAATTTGGATTCACCTTTGTAATATGATGGTTGTTTACTTTCATATGGATATGAACCTGGGGCTCTTGGTTTATCAGCCATCTGCCTTTGAAGATTTTTTAAGTCTTTATCATTTTTCATAGCTGTGTCTCTGTTAGATTTCATTCCTGTTCTTACATCACTTTTTTCAAGAGCTGGCATTTCCAAACTTGACAGAGAAGAAGAGGAAGTGTTTATCTTTTCATTGATCAATTCCTTTTCCAACTCCTTTTCTACATATTTTTCTTTGAAATTTTTTTCTTCATCAATGTCTGCTGGAATGTCTGGCTTTTCAAATTTTACTTCTTTAGGCAGAGTTTCATCAATGTTATCTTCCTTCAAATTTGAAGGTTGTCCTGTATCATTTAACATGGAAGAAGGATTGAGAGATGGTAGAGTGGCAAGTTTTAAGTCCTCCACCTCCTCTACCCTTTGCTCTTGTGCAAACATCCCTGGCTGATTGGACAAAAATGACTGTGGTCCAAAAGAACTAGCTAAAGGTATCTCAACGTTTCCCTTGGTCTGATCGGCAAAGTTTACTCTTGGATTCACTGGACAGAAACCAGTGTCTTGAACTTGCACCCTGGGGCTAATGGCATGCATTTTGAATTCTGGAGTTTTCGTGACTTCTACTTTGTTTCCCATTCTGGCTTGTTTCTCTTCCTCAGCTTTATGCTTGGGACTGTTTTTATGGATGTTAAGTTGCTCAAGGGAATTTAATCGAACATTGCACACCTCACAAAGCTCCCAATGTGTTCTGTCATTAGAAGGAGCTACAATGCCTGGTATTGTCTGGTTCAGTATAGGAGAATTAGGCTTCTGAGACTGACTCAGAGCCTCTCTCTGGCGATGTTTTACACTACTGAAATGCTGGGAAGCACACTCTGGTCCAGAGAACGTTTTCACACAGATCTCACAAGTTAATGGTAATGAGCTTGGAATGCCAATGTTGCCTTTCATTTTAGCCTTTTCATGACTTTTACCAGACAAATGCTGTTCTGCATGGGCTTTGGAAGTCAGTTCAATTTTACAAAGGTGACAATATCCTCTTCCTCCTGAGAAGTCATACTCATGATTCTGGCCAACAGTTCTATTAGAAGTTGGTGAGAGCTTACCGATATCTGGATTTATTTGGTTGATGCCCAGGTTTTGAGCAGCTTTTGCTTTGGCATGAGGCTTTCCATTTATATGTTGTTGTGCATGTTGCATGGAAGTGAGCTCAATTTTGCACACATGACAGTAACCTTGGTTTCCATCAAATGAATACTCTTCAGGTGGACCTCTGCTAGACTGACAGTCTGGTTTGTTTTGTTGACCAGGGCTGCTTGGAGTGGCGTTTAAACAGGAGAGGGTTTTCTCTCCTTGAATATTGTTATTCCAGATTTGTTTTGCCTTAAGATGTTTCTGCCCACTAAGGTGCTGATTTGCATGCTGACGTGATGTAAGGTCAATGTTGCATACATTACAGAAACCTCTGCAATCATTCTCATCAAATACATATTCAGTCCGTCTTTGATATTTCACGGGGTTTTGTGAAAATGCAGTTTGTTCCCTGGTTTTTGGCTGAATGTTGACCAAATTTTCACTAGGATACAGTGACAGTTCTAGTGAAGGTGAATCAAGTTCCATGTCAGATGTTGCAGAGTTAGAACTGTTATAATTCTGTGCCGTAGATTTTTGCAGAAGTGCTTCTTTCTTTTTATGGTTTTCACTTGCAAAATGTTGTTCAGCACTCAGTTCATTGTTGAACTTCTTTCCACAAGCGTTACATGCGGAAACATAGGTCTGTGTCTGCTGAATGGGAGGCGTTTGTTGACTTTTCTTGGATATGTGAGCCTGACTCCTAAAATGCTGCTGTGCTGGAATGACACCGGCAAAAGGCCCCTTCTTGCAGATTTCACAGAATGTTGGATATTCAGCACAAGCCATGATTTAAAAATATATTATTCACGAAAACTGCACAATGAATCGGGCAATGACATTTATGTTTCAATGTTTCCAACGAAAAAATAAAACGACTGTACAAACTACACAGCCAACTTTCTCTTTCGATTCGACGAAATCTTCCTTAGAAGTTATTTTTAGAAATTGTTCATCATTTTATTGGCCTATATGGAGAATAACTTCGGCATAGATAGTTAATTTAATGTATTTTTTCAATCATGACAATAAATAATAATAATAAAAAAAACAACTTACCATAAATCCGGCAATTTTATAGATTCTTTTTTTTTGGAACGAGTTATCTAAAATCCACTCTGCAAGCGTTTGATTGATGAAGCGTTTTGATGATGCCATCACTTTCCGTGCTTTCGAGATGATGATTCCAGAAAAATAAATACATATTTTGAGGATAAAATGCAGGAGGCACACGTTTCTGTGTTGCAAAACGGCAGTGAGCAGGAGGCATGCAACGTTTTAAATGATTTTACAACCAGGGTATTCCTTTTAGATTTAAATTTTAATGTTTATAGTTTTTAGGCAGTGTGCATAAATTAATTTTCTAGATTCATTGTGAGTAAGTTGCTGAAAAAATAAATTTTCATATACTTTTGTTTGTCATAGAAAGGGGATTCCATGATATTGAACAAGAACTACATTTACAACTTACCAATTAATATTATCTGAATTTTCTGTCAATATCCGAGAAAGAAAATTCTTTTACTATGGTAAATATGCACTTTACCACAATCAGTCATTGTAAGTATTTAATGATCCTCTAATGGTGAGCATAAAGTTTACTTATGTATGTTAAAGAAAAACTGTTTTCTTTGTTTCAGAATGCCCAGGTCTTCAGTTTTCCTGATCTTTCCCCAGACTTGAAAACGGTAATACTCAGTAATATCATCTACAGTCAGTGTTACAGTGTATAACAAGTCGTGTTGTTACTGAACATATAGTTTTCTAAGTTTACACCCTTTTCATGGGCAAGGAAATCTGCTTACATATGTCACCAATATTATATTTACATAAGAAACTACATCAAAGATTGGTGGGTACTACTAAACAGAGTACGATAGAGTACTTCAGAGTACGCTAAAAAAATTGTGTATTTTAATATAATTAGACTGTTTATTTATGTATATACAACTTGATTAAATAGTATTATAAAATAATTTTGCGGCATTTGTCCCAAATATTTGTATATTTAGCGATATTTTGACAAGAGTGCAACATTCATGATTCAATGCATTAAAGGTTATTAACACGCCGATCTCGATTACTGTTTTGTTTCAGACTTATTAATTTCAGCTAAATTTTATTTATCAAAAATTAAATAAACTGCATTACGTAAAATTTAATATTTTTCACATTAACAATAAAACATTTGAAGTTAAATTACATCGGGATGGGGATCAAACGATAGACCGTAACCTGAAATCAAAATTTAAACACCTCTAAAATAAGGAACACATTAGGGCTGTGTATTGAGCAAAAAAATTCGATACGATACGATACAATATTTTTTAAAACGATATGCAATATATTGGATTCTAAAGCAAGTCCATCAAAAAAGGCCTAATTAATCATTAAATGCATGGATTTCATAAAAAAAATTAGTGTTTTATTACCCATTTCAAAGTTCTTATCCCATAGTCAGTAAATAAAACACATCAAATGGAAACTTCTAATGACTGTAAAATTAACATGTTAAAATAATATTGTTATGTATTTTATTATAACTATATATAAAAACTGTGTTATTTCTTTTATAAATCTATAATCATTGATCGTAAGACCCTATTGATTAAAAAAGGTGAAATATAATCTTTGCTGATTATAATTTCCACCTTTTTAGCAGAATTAGAAGAAAAACTGCTTGTCCTATACGTATTGGAAGTAATTTTTCGATACGATATTTTTCTTGAATATCGATACATATCGATATATCGATATATTGATACAGCCCTAGAACACATACACATTTTATTTAAGATATATGTTTATTCTGTTAAACTAATGTAGAAAAACATATAAAAAGCAGTCAAATTGCATTAAATTATAAAATTTTACTAGCGTACTCTAAAGTACTCTATCGTATTAGCGTACTCTGTTTAGTAGGACGGAAGATTGGTTAAGCAAGATTGAATTTAATATTTCCGGTAGTTTGATCATATGTGAAAAAGTGTCATGCGTGTATTTGTAACAGCCAAATCAAATGAAATATTTGGTTGATAAGTAGATATTTTTAATCATTTTCAAAATTTTGTTACAATATACTGTTCATTCATCATTTCTTTTTGAACAGTTTTCTTGAGTATGATCGAGCCAGCCCCTGAAATAGATTGGTTGATCTACATGTACATGATCAGCGATCTACAAATATTTGCATGTAATGATAGAGTAGCCTAGGACACATACTGCAGCTGTTCATTAGTTTTCTTATCAATAATCTTGACCAAAACCACAAAAGATATGAAATCATAATGTGAGAGGTATTCTCATATTGATTAATAGCAAGATTTCTATTGATCCGTTGATCTTGTATGGGGTATTTTCATTGTGTATGAAATTCAATGCCCATTCTGGAGAATGTACATATGTAAAGTAGCTGATGTGGAATGATATTGTTTTAAGATGTTATGTACAATGTTCCTAATATTTACCTAAGTAACAAGATTGTACCATGAAGATGAACCTTGATGATTTTTATGCCCCCATTCAAAGAAGGGAGGGCGTATTGCTTTGCTGCTGTCTGTCGTTCTGTCGGTCCATTTAGTTTCCGTTCATTTTCTTCACAACCGTTGCACATACTGAAATAAAATTTGGTATACAGGTATATCAGATGAATATCTAGGTCAAGTTCTGTTTTGGGTACGATCGCACCATAATTGACAGAGTTATGCCCCTTGGACTTAGAAACATTCTAATTATTTGCAGTTTCCGTTCATTTTCTTTGGAGTGTTTGCACATATTAAAATGGAATTTAGTATACAGATTAGTCAGATAAATATCTAGGTCAAGTTCTGTTTGGGTACGATAGCACCATAATTGACAGAGTTATGCCCCTTGGACTTAGAAAAATTACAATTATTTGCAGTTTCCGTTCATTTTCTTTAGAGAGGTTGCACATATTGAAATGGAATTTAGTATACAGATTAGTCAGATGAATATCTAGGTCAAGTTCTGTTTTGGTTATGATCGCACCATTTTTGACAGAGTTATGCCCTTTTGGACTTAGAAAAATTCCATTTTGTGGGGGAGAAGGGCATAAGTGTTTTACAAACATCTCTTGTATGTATAAAGCCTTTTCCATTGAAAGCAATGTTTCTCTTTAATTTTGAAGAAAATTGTTGAAGCCCTGATCCACCGACTGAATGCTCCAGGCTCCTCCAAATGCCATGTTCTGTGTCTGAAGACCCTACGAATGTTCAGCCGGGAGAAAGACAAACTGGTCAACATGGTGTCCGAGCCCACTATCGCCACCATCATGAGAATGACTGGATTAAATCATTACGCCTCCAAGGAGGGAGACCTTGTAGAAATACAGAACGGGGATCCAGAGGGTAAATCACTGACACTAAGGGAGGGAAATATTGTTATCAAAACAGTACATTCTGTAGGTCTAGAAATGCATAGAAGTGAAGAGCAGTAACAAAAAGTTAATTTTCCTAATATTGTAAAAAATTTCAATAATTTGATTAATGATGGACATATTTACTATTGTACACAGTTATATTGTATGTATATGTGATGATCTGATAATTTCTTTTGTTTTGTTTAGTGATGTTGGAGGCTTTAAAGTGTCTATGCAATCTGGTCTTCAATAGCCAGCTAGCACAGAGAATCTGCAGGTTTGTACACTGTACACATATTACAAGTAAGCAGATTAAATTAAGCTGTGCTTCTTTGTGAATTGAGAAGTGACATGACTTTGAAACAAAAAAAGGATAAATAAATGTATGTTAGGAAGAAGATTTTACTTTGCAAATTGGCAAAATTTATTTTTTATAATTGTTAAATTGTAAGTATCAACAAAACATGGAACACAATTAAATGGCAATATAATAGATTTTTTTAATTCTTTTAAATATTTAAAGAAAATTCTTATTTAAAGTATATTGTTAATTTAACAAATTATCAAGTACACATATACGGCACACGCAAAACAAAATGAGGTTGGGTCTGATACCAATAAATTTTGTATGCAGACTTTCACATCCCACCCTTAGTTTAATCTACAAATACAACTGTTTTCATAACAGATTTCCACCTTCCTCAAATTGAATTTTGTAAAGTTAAAATAAAAGAGGTCATATTTACAAAATCTATAAAATTTTATACATAAGATATCCTAACAAAAAAACCTAGGCCATGACCTTTTAAATTTAACATTTTCTTAGCCTAAACATTCTCTGTTGACTCTCTTTTATTTTTTTTTTTCAAATCAAAATCACACACAGTTGGAGATTGTTAACACTTGAACAAGTGTCATTTTCCATGTCTATTTTTATTCTTAGTCTAAAAAAATCTTAAAAACCTTGCTCATGCCAGTGATGGTACTAGATCATCTATTATTTTTTTCTCTGCCTTCTCTATACTGACAAGTAATCTTTTCCTTACATATATTTAAACTGCTTTTATTGACATTTTTTCAAATTTACATGGCTCCTTTGCTATAAATTTAAGACTTTTAATACAGATATATATTAAACTTCACCCAAAAGAATAAAAATACATGAAAATGCAAATCTAAACCCAAAATTAAAATAAAAAATTAGAGAATGCGGGCATGATGTATTTTAATTTTACCTTTTGCCTTATGAAGAAGATTTTACTTTGTAAATTGGCAAAATTGTCATGATTTATACAGCTAAAGATAAGGAACCAAAAATTAAACAGATAATTCCCTCTTGTTCTTATTTCAAAGTATATGTGTACTTGATACATGAATCAATATTGTGTCTCCACTCATAGTTCACATCCCACTTCGGTTAATCAGAAATACAACCATAACAGTTGACCTTTGACTTTGAAGTTTATAAAGTTAAAATGAAAAGAATTATTATCCACATCAAATTTTATACATCTGTATCTTAACAAATGAAGTTGACCATGACCTTTGAAATTGACCTATACCTTAACCTCTGTTGACTCTTTCTTCTTCCTTTATACTACACAACTAACTCAGAATTAGCATACCACCACTGAAGTTTGCCTTGATATTAGAAGTCATTGTTGACCAATACACATCATCTCTGTTGTGTATAACCCCCAAAAACTTCATTCTAAGGACAACTTCCTTTTACTGACATTTTCAAATTTAATTGATGTATAATTTAAGATACAATATATATTAATTCAGAGGATGAAATCTTAAAATGACATCTAAACCTTAGTATTAGAGAATGCCATGATGTATTTTATATCTGATCTTGACCGAACATGAATATATGTTAAAGAAATATAATTACGTTTAAATCAAAAAAAAAGAAAAATAAGATGACAAACAATGGTTTCATATTTTAACAAATTTTTATTGATTTCTATCAAGGCCAAAGGTGCGTTATGAGCTTCATGGTTTTACCTATCTGATGGAGGTGGTGGATTTATAATAGAAGGATTGAAGTTGTGCACATCGGTTTTTGTTTTTCGATTTCTCTATTCAAAATGGCGCTATATAGGGGTCAAAAATTAGAACGAGGTGGACCAAAAATTATTCATATTTTGCTTCTTATCTTCTAAACTAAAAATATTTTGTTAAAATATATAGAACATAATTTGTGCAGAATTAGAAGTAACATGGATGAAGTGAAAAAAGGGCTGTTTGTTAAATTAAGGGAAGGTTGAGGGGCCAAATAAATATCGTGGACAAAGAGAATTTGTTATACATCAAAAAGAAGCAAAGTTGTTGAAAAAATTTTCTAATGGAGTAAATGTTTATTCATCATTCCTGCCAAACCAAATGTTTTTGATAATATATATTCAAAAACAAAGTTTTTGGGCAATTATGTGAATGAGCTTAAAAATTAATTTTTCGTGCGTCGTCGTCACTTCCGGCGCACGGTAAAAAAATAGCTTATTTTTATAATTAGCATAGAAGAGGATTCAAAGCATTTTTGGGCGTTCTTTTAATTTTTGTTAATAAAAGTTTTCAATCAAACATAAGATTAGTTGCTTTGCAAAATTATCCTAATTCCTTTTGCTTCATAAATAATATTCACGAATATTTTTTTTAGTAAAAATGGTTGTGTTGAGGGGATAATTCAAAGACTGAAAACATACAAAGATCCAGCACTACCACATGAAATTAAGGTTGGTACCATGTTTGCTCAAAAATATCTTAGTCATGCAAAGAAAAAGTAACTTTTTTTAATCTAATCTAAGTTTTGTGTTAACTGATGCAGTATTAATTGATTTCCCCCTTTTACTTTCAGTTCTTTGATATGAGACTACTTTCACTATTGACAGCCTTATGTGAAGAGACAAGGTAAATAAATATATAATGATATTTATAATTTATATGACATGGGACTGAAGAAAATAGAAAAATATCACTCTCTGAAAGATTTTTAGTATATAAATGAATTGTTTAATGTTTTCTTAGGGCTGTATCAATATATCGATATATATTGATATTCAAGAAATATCGATACATAAACTTAAATATGGACAGACTGTCATTTGTAATAGCAAAGGACACTGTCACTGTCGACCGTCGATGTGAGATTCTCTTTTAGTTGAATGATGGTGAGAATACTGTCTGTAACTTGCTAATAAATATTCAGAAGATCGCATGAGTGTGCCACATTGGTTTCTTAACTGGTTATAGATACTCACATATGTAAATCAATAAAATTTCTAAATTTAAGTTGGGCTTATCCAACTTTAAGTTTAGCAAAGATGAAATGTGACGCTGTTTTAGACACTTTGATTGTTATCATCCGTGCGCCGTAGGGCGATACAAAGTACATATATATAAAATATCACGATTTGTTTACCTATGCATATATCTATTTGAAATTTGCTATGTATATTCATAATTTATCTGCTAAAAAGTGGTGAAAATTTCAGAACGCAGTGATGATTATTTTTCAAACTAGACAACTTGTCCACGATTTTACGGGACAACCCTCATAAATGATTTCTTTTGTAAAAAAAAGGCAACACTTTGGAAAATCCTTGCAGTGCATATTTAATTAAAATTGAAAATAGTTTTTTCTTTAATTGATATACATTTATCGGATTAATACCGGTAAATTTTAGCAATTAGCACTCATTGTTGCCAACTCACCCGATTTCGTCGGGTCACACCCGATTTTTCAACCCATAACCCGATTATTTTTTATGACCCGGCGGGTCATGCTTATGTGGAAGCATTCTTATAGTGTAGATTCTAAATTGTTCAAAATCCCCCAGGGGAAGGGCGGGGCCACAATTTCAAAGTTTTACATAGAATTATATGCACTTTTAACTTCCAGTTACAACCCAAGCTTAGATCTACATAAACAGGGTGTGTTCCCGTTTTGCACACATTTGGTAATTAGTATAGAACAACAGGTTGAAGTGTGTTTTGATAGCAATTATAGTCTGATTTCTGGTTTGGATTTACCTGTGAATACCTGATTTAGCTTAATGTATTCTTAAGAGGTTTAATACAATTTTATAAGCATTTTGTTAAAATTCTATATATATTTATGGGAAAATATTTGATTTAATTGAATAAATTATTAATATTTGTTTCATATTATTTATTATTAAGTCCAATTTCTTAACAACAAGAATATGTACTTTTCAATCTTGCTATAATTCTAAAAAGATGAATCACCAAAGATTATAACATTTAATAAAGAAAATAGTCAATAAAAATTAATTTGAAAAGATAACAAAGTTTTATAATTATCACAATATAATCAAATACATTTACTTTGTAATTCTCTTGATTTTTTTCATTAAAAGTTTAATTTGAAATATTTGTAATGCTAAGTATACAATAACTATAAAATTAATTAAACACTTAATTGTTATGAAATTCCCATTTTTCACACATTTTTTAATAGGGGTGAAACAATATATCGCATATCACTTTAAAAAATATTGTATCGTATCGTATCGAAATTTTTGGCTCAATACACATCCCTACTGTGAGTATGTGTTTCGGTACGATACATTTTGATAGAGGAAAACAAATTACATTAAACAAAAAAAAAAGAAAAATGTTATTTTATTTTAACAAATTTTTATTGAATTTAGTCAAATAATTTATGTGCAAATTGGACAGAAGAAATCAATTTTATTAATTTGACTGTTAAAAATTATTTTTCAAACTTTAAGTCCTCAAAAATTTACGTTTTTGAACTAATTATATGGAGGAGCATGTTTATACCTTGTGTCAAACTCGATGGAATGACGATCCCGACCGAAAAACGAACCGAACCGAAAATAGAGATTTTATACCGTGTGTCGAACCGAGAAAAAATACCGCGGTGAACCGATACCGCGGTGAACCGTTTCACTCCTATTTTTTAATTACCTGTAATTAAATGTATGCAAAACGGGAACAAACCGTAAACAATGCCAGTGGATTAATTATCAGTGCAGGTGTAAACAATTAACTGGGTGTTGTTTTGACAAATCAATGATTGAAGTCAATTAAAATGGCTTCCGATAGAACTAGATCGTTATCAGGGCCAGCAGAAACAAATTGAACCAAACACATGTCTCTGATTGAACCAAAAAAAAGAGAAACAATATTTATGTACATATCAAGGAATCTTGGAAAAAAAAACTTTCATTCTAGATAAAATAAAGTGATCAAAGACAGTGTAGGCCTAACTTCACATTTAATATATACATATTGCAGTAGTTAATTAATTAAGAGAGAGGAAAAATAACTTCAAAACTAAAATTGGTATACTTTCAAATTTAGCAGAAAATGAAAAGGCTTTTTAAAAAAATGCACACTTACTTCAGGTCAATACTGAAATATAAAACCTTCAATTCTCTTTTTTAACATGTAAATTTAATCAAATTATGTATGATTTTTTTTGTCATTGTAAATTAAAGCCTTTTTCAATAAAAGAATTCTCAATACACAAATACTTTGTTTATATATAATTATGTATAAAATTTAATCATGGTAAATATGTCGTGAATGTCGTTACGCGTTATGACCAGATTTTTTACTTTCCAAATCTGGTCATGACCAGATTTTTACATGCTGGAGGTTGGCAAGTATGTTATCACTGTGTTTCAAGATGTGTACATGTATATGTAGGTTATGCCCTGGCCATTGGTGCCAGGGTTGGCATTCCAGTTAAAGTTTAGGGGGCAAGTCCATTTTCAAGTAATTAATATACAAATGCAAGTCTCCCACCTGAACCAAACTTGCTCAGATGATGCATCCAAGTATTCACAACATTAGACAGAGATGAATGGACTCTTTCAAGTAATAATAAACAGGAACCAAACTTGCATGAAGGATGCAGCTTGAGATGCACACAACCATGCAGATTAGCTTTGTATGCTGCATCTGACCTAAATTTCTAGATCATGGTTGAATTTGTGAAAATGGTTGGAGTAGGTCCATTTCCAGGCTCTGCCTTATTATTATACAACATGTATTTGCTATCAGCTGGAGAGTTTTATCTTCTAGGAGGAGGAGGCCCATTTTATGAGGTTGGTGTGCGTCCTGAAGGAGCTGCTGCTTTGTAAAACAAAATCCAAAGACCTGAAGGAGGAACTCCAGAGGTGATTGTTAGGGATTGTATATTATACTTTACAGTAAAGTTCTCTAATTATCTCATTTTTAGCTCACCTCAACAAAGTTGGGGGGAGCTTATGTGATACCCTCGGCGTTGGTGTCGGCGTCGGCGTCGGTGTCGGCGTCCCAGGTTAAGGTTAAGTTTTTTGGATCAGTTTTCTTTTTAGGTAGTTCTATGTCCTATATTGATTAGACATGCATGGAAGATGTTTTTAATGTGTTTCATTGTACCCGTCAAAGTTTCAGATGCTGCAATTTCAGCAAAGGAATGACCAGGTTAATGTTTTTGGTGCAGGTTAACATTTTTGGTGCAGTTTTTGGTGTATCATTTCCAAGTAACTATAAGCCCTATGTTGACCAAACTTACATGGATGGAGATGCATACTACCAGATTTGCTGAATCTGACCTACATTTTCCGGTTGAGTGAACAGGTTAAAGTTTTTGGTGCAGGTTTCATTTCCAAGTTTCTGTGAGACATATAATGACCAAACTTGCATGGATGGTACATCTTAGGATGCATTCTACTAGACTTGCTTCAGATGCTGAATCTGAACTACATTTTCCGGTTGAGTGAACAGGTTAAAGTTTTTGGTGCAGGTTTCATTTCCAAGTTACTATGAGACATATAATGACCAAACTTGCATGGATGGTACATCTTAGGATGCATATTAAGAATCTGACCTACATTTTCCGGTTGAGTGAACAGGTTAAAATTTTTGGTGCAGGTTTCATTTTACTTGAATTATACTAAACTGGATGGTACATTAGGATGCATATACCAGAGCTTGGAGAATCTGACCTACATTTTTTTATCAGGTTTTTATGGTGCAGGAGGAGCCCTATAATGACCAAACCATGGTAGGGTTTGAAGTGTATTTCCGGATTAGTGAAAAGGTTAGTTTTTTATACAGGTTTCATTTGTAACTTTGAGCTCTATGTTGAACAAACTTGCATGGATGATACATCTTGGATGCACACTAATGGACTTGCTTCAGATGCTGAATTCTGACATTTTCCAGATAATAGACCTCGTAAAAGTTATGGGTGCAGGTCTATCACCAAGAAACTATAAGGCTTATATAAACCAAAGTTGCACAAATGATGCATCAAGGGATGAAAACTTGCAATCTTGCTTCAGATGCTGGATTTTAATTACATTTTCATGATGAAGAACTAGTTTTAAGTTTTTATAGAGGTCTATTCCGAAGTATCAAAATTGCATAAATTTTGCATTTTTGGATGTACACTTTTTGTTGGTTTAATAATTGTGTGACTTGATTTGCCTTACTTAAAGACAACATTCGTTGAGGTGAGCTCTGTAATCTCTGATTACCTATGTTATTAGCGATGTACCCGGTAGTTTGAAGTATTATGCATGTAAGTATTATCTGTAACTTGGAATGAGAGACCTTTGGTACATGTACATGTAAGTTTCTATTTGGGGAAATTTTTATTCAATAACATTGTGATGTTAGAATTTATTTTATTATTTATGGTGAAGTCCTCTGTTTTGTGTTTATTAAAAACTGAGATTATTTACCCAGTATGACGGTTAATTTGCTGACTAATGTCCCACTGGACTGCTATGAGGAATTATTGACCCCGTTAAATGAGGACGATGATGATATCGGCCTGGAAAACAAAGAGGCCGAGTATGATGGGAAAAATATGGAGGCCATACTGGTACTTCTGGATTTCCTGTATCACAGACTAGATAAGGTAGGCTTAGTTGTTGTCCGATGTTCCCATGTGACTGATATTATTGTGTAAAGCAAGTTAAGGAAATGCTGTAAAATCAACAATCTAAATAAAATAAGAATTTTTAGATCCCTATTTTTGTAAACTTAGCAAGATTTTTGATAAAATTGTAAAAATTAATTTATTTACAAAAAAATGTAATTGGCATGATATGTACACATTATATCGTGTTGTCAGGATAAAACTTAGATTATATTTAAAGTAAATGGACAAGACAAGGATGCAGTGTATTAAACAATTGATACAATTTTTTACATCAAAGATTAACATGTTTGAATAAAGATGATGAAATGTAATGGCCTCTGAAGCTCTATTAATATTTTATATAGCCCTCTAAGATGACAAAGGACAGTTTGGCCCCGATATTGTGCAGTCTCTGTCAGATGTGTAAAGCCAATCGCACGATACGAAAGTTCTGTCGGCTAAAGGTAACAAAACTTAATGGTGTACAGAAAATGTTATAAAATGAAATACTGCTAAAATATGAATCTTACTTGAATAAGGAAATGTATCAAAAATTGATTCCTTTATTCATGTACGAACTTCTGTCTTTTAATGCAAGCAGTTTAAAGTGGATTGCATGTCTTTTGACTATACATGCATGTTTAATGCACTAGGTAGTTATACAGTATGTGGATTTTTTGGCAGGTACTACCCCCTTTAAAAGAAGATGTGAAAAGATTGCCTGAAGAGGGAAAGACATTAAGAAACAAGTAAGTTTTACAAATATGGGGATTATTCACTGTGTAAGAAAATTCTGACAATAAAATTATGTTTTATACCAAGGGACAGTTTTTTGTGTAGAGAACACTATAATACATGTATTAAAAGTTTGTTACAAGTACAGTAACTTCAATTTCACGATAAAGTATACATGTACTTATCAAATAAATTTTATACTCTTAATCATCTGCACTGAAGATCTATCATTTTAGTAGCTGTCTTATTCTTATTTTGGAGCTGTTGAACCAAGGCACAGATACTTTTTACAAACAAGTCAATGTTTATATTTCAGATTGTGTAAAATTCTGACATCTGCCTCAGAAATAAAAGATATGGTGGCAGAATTCTTATTTATACTATGTAAAGAGAGTGGTAAGATTCAGTTTATAAATTTCATTTATTCTTGAGACCTTCATTTAAAAGTTTAATTGTGGTAGGGGGGGCTTGATGGAAGTAGATTTCTGTTACAATTCTGAATCATCTTACCAACTGATACACAGTATGTGATGTTTAATTTGTTTATTGAACTCTTTTGGCTGATTTCAGTGGCGAGAATGGTGAAGTACACGGGTTATGGTAATGCCGCTGGTTTGCTGGCGAACCGTGGTATGCTGATGGGTGGTAGGAAATGTGACGGAGATTACAGTAGTGGTTCAGAGGAATCGGACACGGAGGAGTACGCCAGATTACGAGATCAGTACGTCATTGTTTATACTCGTATTTATATGTAGGAGTACACCAGATTACGAGATCAGTACGTCATTGTGTATACTGGTATTTATATGTAGGAGTACGCCAGACTATGAGATCAGTATGTCATTGTGTATACTCGTATTTATATGTAGTCATATGTACACCAGATTACGAGATCAGTACGTCATTGTGTGTATTTACATGTATATGTATACTGGTATTTATATGTCATTGTGTATAGTACGCCAGACTATGAGATCAGTATGTCATTGTGTATACTCGTATTTATATGAAGAAGTACGTCAGATTACGAGATCAGTACGTCATTGTGTATACTGGTATTTATTTGTAGAAGTACGCCAGATTACGAGATCAGTATGTCATTGTGTATACTCGTATATATATATGTTGGAGTACGCCAGATTACGAGATCAGTACATCATTGTGTATACTCGTATTTATTTGTAGAAGTACGCCAGATTACGAGATCAGTATGTCATTGTGTATACTCGTATATATATATATGTAGGAGTATGCCAGATTACGAGATCAGTACGTCATTGTGTATACTCGTATTTATATGTAGGAGTACACCGCATTACGAGAACAGTACGTCATTGTGTATACTCGTATTTATATGTAGGAGTACACCGGATTACGAGATCAGTACGTCATTGTGTATACTCGTATTTATATGTAGGAGTACACCGGATTACGAGATCAGTACGTCATTGTGTATACTCGTATTCATTGGGGGGAGTGGATAAATTCCTGTAACTTAACATGAACTGCCATGATTATGGTCAGGTCATGTAGTTTTTATTAAAACTTGTACAGTGATACATGTTGATGGGACTTTTTAACTAATCTCATTTTCTGACCTTTAGGTTCCTTTATATTATAATCTTAATCCTGCTACTCCGTAAATTAGATTCTGCTTGATCTACTGGTATAATAATGAATTGTATATTGTAATTTTTTTAGCAGAGTAAATCTAATATTAAATGTCATTTAAATATCTCAGCAAAATCACCCCAAAAGAATAACAAAATGAAAAAAAAATTCAATGTATACTGTAGTTTTGAGTTGAGAATTTTTTTTTCAGGGTAAATCCAATAACTGGTAGATGGGAAGAAGACAAGGTGAACCCCATGGAAGAAATGTCTGAAGAACAAAAGGAGTATGAGGCCATGAGACTTGTTAATGATTTAGACAAACTACAAAGGTAAACAGCAGAGTTACATATGCTCCATACAAAGCAGTGATTGAAATAAACATGCGCTGACCTCAATAGACACACAAATTTTGTCACGGGCGAACAGATTTGCATGTATTGACGCCTGGCTTGAAGTGTAAAAATTTTTCTATAAATTAAAATTAAGGATGCTTGATAAAACTCTCTCAAATCAACTAATATTACTGGTTGCAAAGTGTAACAAGCAAACAGGTAGAATTCATCATGCAGCCTGTAGGTCCTGGATCGAATATATAGTGAACAGGCCCAATTCACATTATTGCTATAACAAACTTATCAAAGACAATTATTTTTTTGGGCTAGTGTATAAAATTGCAAAATCATATTAACTTTGCTCTACTTGTATGTATTTTTTTTTTGCTCCATGGTTAGGCAAGGAATCATTCAACCGTGTCGGGTAGGGGATGATGGGAAACCAGAGCCTGTAGAACACATACTACAGCTGACAGAAAACATAAAACTGAAAAAGGAGGACAAAAACTGATTCAGAAGGGGTGGATCTGACATTGTCAACAGTGTATATGTGTTTGTGATCCAAGTGTTGTGTCTCATTCTTAGGTGGATCTAAGCATTGTGATGATATTGGAATGTTTGATTGCAAAAGAAAGACTATATGCATAGTGAATATTAATATGTGTAACCATACTTCATAATAATATAGTTTATAGAAGAGTCATGTATAATATCAAAGAGTGCTATATCTAAATGTTTCTTTTAGGTACATACGAGATACATGTACAAGTAATGCTAGTTTCTTGGAAGCATGCTTTAAGCCAGTGTAGATGTTTGTTGGTGTAGCAGTGAATCTTTCAGTATCTTTATTTCCCGTTTTGTAGTTCTGTGAATATTTCTTCAAATAAAAATACATGTTATGTTCATGATCTGTTATCAACCAAGAAACCAAGAAGTCTAAAAGAGCTTTAAAACTAAAAAGTTGGGGATGATACTTAATACAAGGTTAGCCTCTTTGTAATTGTGGTGCCACATCAAAACGATGTTAAGGGAAAAATATAACTTTAGTTATTTTGTTAGGATTGGGGATCATTATTAGGCAAATGTTTGACTGGTATTCAGTTTTTGTTGATCACACAAATAAAAAAAATACATTTGTATGATAGAAAAATTGTTTTTGTTTGAAACAAATGCTTTTTGATTTGCTCATTGTAAGCTTATAGTAATCCATTTAAAACAAAATTTGGTGATTACTGTTAACACATTTTGTTTTTGGTTTGGACCTTAAAAAGAATTAAGAAGATGGGGGATAAGGCGGGCAGAATGCCTATAGCGTCGGATATTAAGAAATCACATCTGATGTGTAAATTGAGTATTTGAATTTACCTCTCATTGAAATTTATGAAATTATGAGAAAAAAAAATTCTGAGAGAAAATAAGTCTCTTAAAAAAATTTCATTTATAAAAATATTAGATGGTATATGTGGGATTCAAACCCCAGCAATAAAATACCTTAGTATCATACTGAGACTAATGCGCTAACCACTATGCTACGTAGCTTATGATGATTAGGGGCATTTAAATCAAGTTTGTGATATGATCCTTGACTTAATGGCCTTGAAGTATTTCTCGGAAAGATGTGTATGTTTTGTCATAAAAGTGTACTTTTAAGGTATAGTGGGTCCTCGCTCCATTTTTTTGTAAACCAAAAAATATTTATCGCAAACTTTTAAGATGATCTTTCAAAAAAATGGAGTGAAGACCCACTCATATTCAAAAATTTTGACAAAGTATGAAAAAAATGATCATTTTTGTTCTTTTAAGTCTTTGTATACTTTTTCATAGGCAAATATTTTCAGTCTTTGTGAGATTTTTGTAAATTATAGAGATTTTACATTAAGTATACTTTAATATTAGATGAAAGATGAAATATGAAATAAAATTAGGATATTATTGTAGAAATTTATCTGAATATTATTGAGTAGTTGTGCATCCTTTTCTTTTTGAAAAACTGTACACGTAAGCAGTCTCTGCTATGGTAATTATTTAGTAAAACTCTTTGCAGTCCCATTTACTGGTATAGACTTATTCCCCTGTTTTTTGAAATATTTGAATTGGTGGGTTATTTTTTAACTATGAAAATTTATAGGATATAGTAAGAAAATACTACAAACCTCACTTAAACTAGTTGTCATGATTTCCTTATTTTGTGTCTACAAGATCAAAGATCTTGGCATGCTGTGTTTTGCTTTCATCCTTGCAAAAGCTATCTCACCTCAGCATATCTTTTTTTATAGATAGCACTCAACATATTTTGTTTATAACCAGATCTGGATGAATTTTTAAAATCTCAGCATTTCTTTCAGTTATGCAGGTTTATTTCTAGGTAGTGCTTTTATTCTAGATTGTAGCGGCATCTATATTTATCATCATAACATACAGCTGTGCTGATATTTAGGTTGTGCAATATGATCTGCACATGTATATAGGAATGTTATAGTGTATTGCATCATGATGCTAAGAATTATAATTTATTTATTATATTTTGACACTAAATTTGGTCGGTGTGTGTCTATTTCATTGTATTTTCGTTTGAATGTTCAGAAACTTGCCATGAAGCATTATGATTATTGAGAATATCCTATCAATATTTGAAATACTGTATACGCTAAGACAGCAATGAAAATGTTGTATTAACAGTAGTCTTGAAAGATTTTCACCTCTTAAATACATGTAACTGCAGGATCAGAGTCAGAACTGTTCAAACTTTTTTAGGAAAGGTAAAATTAAACTTAATTCAGATAAAATAATTGATTTTTCTTTTTTTGTCAATGAGTGCTTATTAAGATTCAGAGTGGATAGTCAAATTAATATTGAGATAGAAACTTTGTGCATTTATTTTTGTGGCAATACCTACAATGTAGTAGGTAAAACAAAAGCAGACCACCCATTCATCATAATCAAATAATGAATAAACAATCTAGGGTTACATGTACATGTACCACCCTTTCCTGTAGTTACTAATCATCATTGTACTCCATTTTTTCTGTATATTGCTCTGTAAATGACAGATGAAAACTAAATATAATTATTTCTCCTTTAGCTTGTTGTGTTCCAGTTATTTATTTGTCATGAACTGTTATGTGTTATAACGTAAAGAAATCATGTTTAACCTTTGACCCCACACGGGTACTGTGGGTATCAAACATATCCCATTCTTCCTGTGCAATATTATGTATAAATGCATTTTATTTTTGTTAATGTATCTATGAGGGTAATGTATGCATCATCATTTTCATGAATAAAATACTTTAAGTCTACAATATTAATTGTACTTCATTAATTAGGGAACAGATACATAGATACATGTAAGATGCATACTCTGATAACTCTTCCATCATCTTGACAATGTTCTGTGTATTGGCTTGATTAGCACCCAGTCAATATAGAATTATCCCAAAATTCCCAGTCATAGGAATAATTAAAGTTTTGACTTATGGCATGTAGAGAGTGCAAACTTTATCTTTTTGTATGCTTTAAGATGAAGAATGATGGTTGATATGACATAAAATCTGTGCTATAACTTCAACCCCAAACAAAGGGCAGTAAATAGAAACATTCAATCACCATGATTATTTTATTGTTAACACAAAGCTATTTCTAATGTTTTAAAGCATATATTGCATGAGTTTTAATAAATATGGGTGGAATGTACAAATTGGATGATTTTAAGTCAGTTGTTAAAAATTATATCACAGTTTTTCAAGGGTAAACACCTTTAAATACTTCCCCATTTCACAAACAAATCATCACTTGTCATAAATACTCAAAATGAAAGACTCGGAACCTTTTTGAAGGTTAAATTAAAGTGATGTTTTCCTTCTCTCTCTCTCTAAGATCACATTCTGGGGTTCATTTCCATGTGGCAGGTGAGGGCCGACTCCCATCTCTCTTTCCTCTGAAGGTACCGGGCCCTAATTTCCTTGGATCCCCTCCCATTAGATCCTGCTGTGCCAGCTCCTCATCATACCTGTAACATTCCAAAGTAAACGCTGTTGTTGTTAAATTCTGAAGTTTAACAATGTACTACAGGGTGACATTTTCAAAGTTCTCCTTCTTTCAAAATAATAACCATGTATTATACGTACAGAACATCAAAATTTCCAAGGTGTTCTTTTGCTGGTATTTTATTCCATCTAACGCTGAAAAAAAGTAAATAAAAGATGAAATAATTCCATCTAATTCTGTTTTGTTTTTTACATTTACGAGTAGATAATTATATTTAAATATAGCTGGCAAACAAACCCATCTGATCACCACATACTTAAAGTCAATATCTCAGATCCTTATGAATCTAACAGTTATTCTGGGCACCATCAAGAAATAACAAAGTTTGTATGTTATTGTAAAAAAAAGTGTAATCATACTCTGGAACTTGTCCCGGAGGAATGACGATATTGATGACATCATTGATGAGTTTATACTTCATTATTCTGTCACTAGAGGTGGTGCTTGTCAGAGAGGGTGAGGCATTCACCTGTCAATCAAATACAACTGCATGTTAACGACATAGAGGGTGTGGCATTCACCTGTCAATCAAATACAGCTACATGTTAACAACAGAGAGGGCTAAGGCATTCAGCTGTCAATCAATTACAACTACATGTAAATGAAAGAGAGGGCGAGGCATTCACCTGTCAATCAAATACAACTAAATGTTAACAACAGAGAGGGTGTGGCATTGACCTGTCAATCTAATACAGCTACATGTTAACGACCAAGAGGGCTAAGGCATTCAGCTGTCAATCAAATACAACTACATGTAAATGAAAGAGAGGACAAGGCATTCACCTGTTAATCAAATACAACTAAATGTTAATGACAGAGAGGACGGGGCATTCACATGTCAATCAAATACAACTACATGTTAACGACATAGAGGGTGTGGCATTCACCTGTCAATCAAATACAGCTACATGTTAACAACAGAGAGGGCTAAGGCATTCAGCTGTCAATCAAATACAACTACATGTAAATGAAAGAGAGGACAAGGCATTCACCTGTATTTCTCATAAAAGACAAAGACTATATGAATGTGAATTATGCTGTTAACAAATCATGACAAAGCAATATACATGTACAGTAAAAATATATACAGATAGTTACTTTATACATACCTCTATCAACCAAGGCTTTAAATTGTCATCTATAATTATATCATATCTAAAATACAACAAAAAATATATTTATTTTACCTTAGCTACAAAAGTCTCATTCATTAAGTGGAAAAAATTAAAAATTATTCTAAAAATAGATTGATTTATTGTGAAGGCATACCCGTAACACTCAAAGCAATGCCTGTCATTGGATATACATCCCTGAAATTAAATAAAAAGGAAAGTCACTTTTAATCAACATAATATTTTAAAGGATCTCAGACTTTGGTATAAGCTTAGATGTATAAAATAAAAGGTTACTGCTCGAAAAATTAGTGAAATCTAAGGAAGGGTAAGAAAACATGATAGAGGGTGAGGCTTGCTAAGCCCCATCTTTTTTTAGTCCAAATCTCACTTATATTGTAAGACAGTTAATTATCATGTACTTTGTTTAATTTGCTTTTAAGTTTTACATATGATCCAAAATGAGCTATTTTCAATAAATTTATGCCCATTTCTGCACCTGAAACTTCAACTTCATGGTACGCAACATGTGATATCACAATGATTTTAAAGACGTTGGGCTACACAAGGCTGTATTTCAGCATTAAACAGGTAACCTCTTCTAAGTCACCAGCGTGAGGCAGTGTTTAGAACATCTGCTCTATAGAGTCACGAAGTAAGGAATTATGTCGCAAGTTCGAATCCCACTGTGGGAAGTGGCGACTGGTCCTTCAGATGAGACTGTATAAACCGAGGTCCTGTGTCGCAGTAGGTGCTGACATGAAAAAGATCCCTTCCTGCTCAATGGCCAGAAGTGCAGAGTATAGGACAAAATTTGCAGCACTCCACCACAAGTGGTGGTGTCTCCATATGAGTAAAAAATTCTCGAGAGGGACATTTAAAGCAATATGAGCTGCATTTTTGGGAATTTTATTTTGCTGATAAAATGTGTTATTATGTTTTGTCTGTATGTAATCTAAACCCTTATGATCAATAAGACCAAAATAAAGTTTAACAAGAGGCCCAGGGGCCACAGCGCTCACCTGAGCACATCAGGCTTGAATTTACTCCACCCCCCCCCCAAAACTCAAAGTGCTGAAAATCCCAGAAAAAAATGAAAAAATCTGAGAATTTCCATATAAATTTGCACATCTACACATTGTGTCCTAAATATCTGCAAAGTTTGATGAAATTCTGTGCAGCGGTTTATGAGGAGTTGCGCTGACAAACTGTTCATCTCTATATTCAAGGTATGGCCAAATGCCTAAGTTAAAAAGTGCGGAAATTCCCAGAAAAATAAAGGATTTGGAATTTCTTGGTAAAATGCACATCTATACATTGTGTCCTAAATATCTGCCAAGTCTGGAGAAGAAGATTTTTAAAGATTTTTCCTATATATTTATGTGCAGCGGTTTATAAGGGGTCGCACTGACAAAATGTTCATCAGTATATTCAAGGTTTGACCAAAACTCTAATTTGAAAAGTTCCAAAATTCCCAGAAAAATAAAGGATTTGGAATTTCCTGGTAATATACACATCTACACACTGTGTCCTAAATATTTCCAAAGTTTGACGAAATTCTGTGCAGCGGTTTATGAGGAGTTGCGCTGACAAACTGTTCATCTCTATATTCAAGGTATGGCCAAACATCTAAGATGAAAAGTGTGGAAATTCTAAGAAAAAAAAGGAATCAGAATTTCCTGGTAATATGCACTTCTACACATTGTGTCCTAAATATCTGCAAAGTTTGACGAAATTCTGGTCAGTGGTTTATGAGGAGTTGCGCTGACAAACTGTTCATCTCTATATAAAAGGTATGGCCAAATGCCTAAGTTAAAAAGTGCGAAAATTCCCGGAAAAAATAATGGAATCAGAATTTCCTGGTAATATGCACATCTACACATTGTTTCCTAAATACCTGCAAAGTTTGACGAAATTCTGTGCAGCGGTTTATGAGGAGTTGCGCTGACAAACTGTTCATCTCTATATAAAAGGTATGGCCAAATGCCTAAGTTAAAAATTTTTTAAAAATGCCATTAATTTTTAACAAATGGAATCGGAATTTCCTGGTAATATGCACATCTACACATTGTGTCCTAAATACCTGCAAAGTTTGACGAAATTCTGTGCCGCGGTTTATGAGGAGTTGCGCTGACAAAAAAAAAGGACTGACTGACTGACTGACTGACACTCTGACGGACGGGTCAAAAACATTATACCTCACGCAACTAGTTGCGTGGGGTATAAAAATGTTTCAGAAGAAATATTTCTGTACAACCGAAGATACAGTATTATATAAGAAATCATTATTGTACAGGACGACAATAATTCAATTTTGCTTCAATCAAAGCTTATAAAAAGTTCTTCCATAGCAAATATGAACAACAGAAGTTTATAAATGTTCTATTTTTCTGTCATTGAAATAGATAATTATAAATTTGCAACATTTTCTTCCGATGTCAAACATGCAGCTCATATTGCTTTAAACAACATGCATACAATCAATCTACCGGGTCAATGCAAGTGGTGATTGCAGGACAAAACATTATGACCGTCACATAACATTACTGATTAGTACAGTATAGATATTGTGTGTATACTTACAGCCACAGCTTTTAAAGAGTGCACAATCTGCCACTGCATCTCATCAAACAGTCTGTCTGTAACCTACAGGTATCAGTTTAAAAAATCACAATTTATCAGAACTTTTACAGAAAATTGGTACATTTATTTAAAAATTTTAAAGTTTATTCTTCAGAAAGAAAACTAATATGTTTTACCAATTTTGCTGCAGAACTGCAGTGTTATGGTTTTAAATTTGAATTTTTGATTAAAAGGACATGTTAAAAAATCAATATACAACATGTTACACAAGTAAATTATTTCATGTTAGAAGGACTATTTGTCAATGTGATCTTCCAGGAAATAATTGATGTAGGGAGAAATTTGATCTCATTCACAAGAATATATGTACCTCTTTCCCTCTTGTTCCCTCCAGAAATAGTCGCAGATTTTGAACGGTCCATTTCCCTCCATGCACTGCATTATAATCATCCTGTCGTAATGAAATATCACAGTTCAGATGATAATTATAAAATAGACTCGTTTTTTGAGCATTTCTCAATATGAACTAGATGAACATGTACAGTGGACATCATTAAACTGAAAATGTAGATGGTTATTTCTTTAATATTTTACTGGAAAAATATTTTTTTTAACCAACTTTTAATAAATATTTAATAAAAAAGGTGTAAATAAAAGAAAATTGAGTTATACCCCTTGTTTTTGGATGGAGACATTGGTGAGATGTACAAACATGTTGTCTAGCTCATTAATGCTGGCATTGTATTTAACGGTACAGAACCTGGCAAAGCCTAAACGGAACCTGAAAGTCAATATGCACAAATGTAACAGAGCATTTCAAACTCAAATGTCCTATAAACTCGACTAATGTTTCTCCAATGCTCTTACAAAAAAATATATTGCAAATTGAAGAAACTTACAAATAACACTTCAGGGGTCTGAAGGACGTCACGAGGACATAAAGTCGAAGGTCAAACTTCTTTCCTCCAATCAGAAGTGGGTTGTCAATGTATTTAGAAATGACATAAGTATCCTTTGATGTTGGGGGAGTAAAACTGTAAAATTAAAAATAAAAATATCAAAAATTAACTATCTTTTGGTTCATTCCACTTCTTTCTTTTATTAGTTTCCATTTGGCAAGTTAGTTGTATGTATACTTTATCCCAAAATACAATATTTATTTTGTGCAAAGCTTTTTAAATATGCGTAGAATATATAATGTATTACCCTACAGATATTGTCCTTACTTGCTTGTTTTGCTATCCCTGGACCACTTTTTTAACTGAGATAATTTGTTTACCAGAAATATTCCCACTCCTCTAGCTGGAAACAGAAAAGAACAAAATGTCTATATATTTACAGGAGCATGACATACTGCAAACCAATGATTTTCAAAAATTCAAAACAAAAGATGTACTACTTGTAGATATTGACAGAAATTAAAGCCTATACATGTATAGTACAATGTGAGATCAAATAGATATTAGAGTTATCTCCCTTGTAAAAGCATTATTTTCCTCCAAATATTGTCAGACTTATGTACAACTGCACATTTTAAAACCAATCACTTTCTGGTTCTTCTACTTTTATGATAAATGATAACAAGACGTACCTTTTCCACATGGTTTCATAATCCACGTAGTGTTTGGATTTTTCCTGAATTCCTCCACAAACAAATTGTAATCAGCTGGTAACATGAAGGTTTGAGGAATAAAATCTGAAAAAAGAGAGTCACTGTTGTCTTACTGTGTTATGTTCACAAAGAATTAAATAAATACAGGTATACATTATTATAACAGTAACTTTATCTGAAGGGTCATATTACATCAAGTTGAAGGCACAGATCATCCGCGGACAAAACTTGACATTTTGCATCTCATGGTATAACATTATAGCTGTAGAGTACATGTCTCTCTAATAGTAATAAGAAATCAGCCCCTGACTGGTTAGTACCTAGGTGGATGTATCGTCCCATCTCATCCTTCTCGGCCAGAGGACTGCCCTCCTTGTCCAGGTCTTTCCTGTATCTCTTGATGTTTTTGACCATCAGATCTTTTCTGGTCAGTTCAACATGATTTGGAAAGTGACTGATCACTCTGAAAAAATGAAAGAGTTAATTTACCTAGGCAATCTATATAATTGTACCCTTTTACAACACATGTTAATTCGTTAAATTTTGGTTGCACAATGCATTAAAAACTGCTCAATGATGCCTACCAGCTAAATGATTCATGATAAAGTTTAAAGTAAATAAAAAGTTGAAACTGATACTAATATCAACCATAAGAAATTAAGTTTATAAAAAAAACTATAAAAGAATAAAAAATATTTTACAAGCTTAAGAAATATAACAATTGCAGATTTTCTTGAGCAATTTTGTAGATCATTCCATTTAAGAAAAGTCTGAACCATCATGGTAGCTCAGTTGGTAGAGCACTAATGTTCCATGACTTGAATGTTGTGGGAACAATCTCCAAACTGCCATAGGCTTCATAAAATAGGTAGCAACTGTTTCTTCGCCACGGGCTCTTTACTTAGAAGTGAAAGTTGTAGGTTCTCCTTATGAGACTTTAAAAACCAAAGCCCTGTGTCATGGTAGGAATTGGCACAATAAAGAACCCTCACTGCTCAATGGCCCTGAGTACATAGTAAAAGTCTTATTTGAAGCCCTTCACCGGTATATGGTGACATCTCTATAATATGAGTGAAAAAAAATCATTGAATGGGAGGTAAAATAATTAACATACAATCAATCATTAAGAAAAATCTGCAAATCACTGGGACAATCTAATAGTCATTTAGAGTGAGTTGAAGTGTTTAAGTATCTTCTCATCAAATATGATTTTTACAAATGTGTTCTAAACAAAATATATGTATTGTTATACATGTAAATGTATTATATTATGCATTAATATTATATGATTTTAATGCTACATATAACAGAATTGCAATGGTACTTGCAAATAATATTAATTCCATGATATAAATAAATGTTTAAAAAAAACTACTATCTGGATATCTCTTAAGGGAAAATTTAAAGTGTTAAAAATAAAGTCATGTATAACACATTACTGGATTCATGTGTGAATGTTTACTAGATTTCCTTGTTCTTATAATAGAACAAGTACATGAGTTGACTTATTTTCTGTTAGTTTCCTGGCCACAGACTTCCTGTGAATAATTCTACTTAGAGATACTTAAAGATTACACCACAATACCGGGGTATCCTAATCAACCCTTCTTAAACCTTTACCATTACACATATAGTTCTGTTCCAAAATGTAAAAAAAAAAAATACCATCATACATGTGTACCATGTTTTATGGTAAAATGCTGCCTGCCCATGTAATGGATACTGATTTAGAAGATGAGGTGTTTTGGGAGGGTGACACAGATATACTAAATAACACCCGTAAGTAGGTACTACATTATGCCTAGGTCACATTTAAGCCGATGGTCGGGCGACTATATTTTTTTGGTCTTGTCGGCTGAAAGAACAGGATCGGCCGACACAGTATCGGGCGACACGGAGCAGTCACATTATTTCCTAGGGACACCGATGACTTGGATAAATAACACAAAAAATCTTTTTTCTTTAGAAATCAGCAATATTTTTTAATAGATCTATATTCAGATAGATGATGTGAGTAATGTTTGCAAGGCAAAGTGGCAGAATCTTATAAAATTGTGACTCAGTGTTGAAAATGTGTGTAAAATTTGTATGGAATTGCATAAAAACGACAAATGGTGCATATCTAAGCAGCAAAGAATACTTAAGATTTCTTTATATCTTACAGATTAATTTTTTATTTTATCTCTGTTCAAAAAATTTATAGCAATCCATGCATCAAAATTTTGTTTGTGTTATGTATCCTTAATAGGTTAAATATTCACAAGTCGGCCAATCGTCGAGCTCTGAGCTACAGTTTGATTTTAACCGTCGGCCGAAATTTTCAACACCTTTATTGTCCAACGACAGACGACCGACTTAATAAACTGACAGCCGATGGTCGAACGATGATCGAAGGTTGGTCGACGGATAACTGCACTTGAAGAAATCGGCCACCGACGCATGAAAAATTATAACTTGGATCGATGGACACAAAATTGGTCGGCCAACAAAAAAATAGGTCAAAATCGGCCAAGACAATGGCCGATGAACTGACGACTGTCACCCGAAGAATCCCATTTTTGCTTCAAAACCTGTACGCCGTTGGTCGTTTTTGGAAATGTGACTGGGGTTTAACAAGTGACTGAGAATTTTTGTGTCTTCTACCTAACTCCTCAACCATTTTACTAGCCTTATATGAGTTTACTTGTGTAAAGGATAAGTCACTGTATAGGCATATATAAGGTATATAAGCTCTATTGGTATAAATAGATTACAAGTACATGTAGAGCTTCTTCTTTTGGTATCGTTGAATGTTCTTAATCAATCAATATGTACACAAGAAATGGTACATAATGTAGTTAAGGATTACAGGTTTGCAGTAAATTAATGGCTATACAAAGCATTGGTCAGTCTCAATCAATGTCTTTGGAAAATTTTACCTATAAAGAGCTTTTATATTAATTTAGTTGATAAACCTTCATAATCTTATTATCTAATTACTGTAAAGGCAGAAAAATATGAATTTAATAGTGATATATAAATTAAGTTTATTTCAATGTTAAGAATTCTCAATTTTTATATGCCTTTATTTTGAATGTGATAATTAACTTGTTAGTTGTAAACAAAGAAATCCCCCCTCCCTCCCTTAGAAGCATTTCAAATCATAAATCAACAAAATTTTGTCACAACAAAATATTCTGTTTCTACAGTAATGTACACTGTATTATAAACACTTACTGGTCATCACCAAGTCTGAAACCACAGTCAATGCTGAAAACATTTCTAATACTCTGTACATTGGCCCTGTCAAAATAAATGAGAAAAATGAGGTCATCTCTAATCAGACGTTAATCATCCTGCAAACAATTTTAAGTCTACAGAAGGAATTTGTGAGGCTTAATTATTTCACTTCATCTTTATAAACTTGTAAACTACAGCATGATGAAGAAATGAAAATTCTAGTATGTACTTTTATTAGTTCACACTAGCATGATCAGAAAAATGTTTTAATCATTGTTAGTACCAGTAGAAATTCCAGTCGTCGTCCGGGGAAACAGGTACCCATCCTCTGGCCTCAAAGTTATTCAGCAGGACAGACTTGTCCATGTCACTCGCGTACTTCAGTCTGGCCATGATGACTTCCTGCCGTATGTCAAGGGTATGCCGATAGTCTCTTATCTCAAGTCATTTCACTAGAAAAGGAATTTAAGGATACATACCACACACAAAAATTTGATGCATGAATTTATATATTTTTTGACTGATTTAAAATGGAAATGACAGAAATAATCAATCCCTAAAACATAAAGAAATAGCAAGTTTTCTTAGGTGCTTATATATGTGACTTTGTCTCATTTTCTACACAATTCTATTTCTATAACGTACGTTAAACCCCGTTTAACCCCCCTCTCCTGGGCTATGGCATGTTTGAAAATATAATGATATAGAAATATTAAAGTTACCAAAAAATGGGTATCAACATACTGTTTACTGGGAAATTTTCACCCCTGTTTTATTTCCGTCCTATCCTCATTTAGGCAAATTTGAAATGGGGCAAATTCAAGGAATACAATATAATTTCTTAAACAAAGATTTGACTGGGCGAATTTGAAATGGGGCAAAATTGTTTACAAGTGTGAAAGGGCGAAAATAACAAGGAGCGAAAATAATCCTGTATATAGTATGCATTTTTAAACTCTGATACGGTTAAAGAAATACATCCAAATGTCTGACAGTGCATGGCAAGTAAAATTGATATCTCAGTTTGGGCGAAACTCCCATTTTCCTTGTTCGAGTGAGTATCTTTGATATACTGTAAACGTATTACATTTAGCGGTGTATTCTAATTAGCGATTTTGGCGGAAAGCAGAGTCAGCTAATTCAAGTACAACGCTAAATGTCTTGTATATTAACTTTTATAACAAGCAAATTCAGACAGCGCTAAATCAAATCTACGTTAACTTGTTGATAATTGAATTTCCGCCAAATATCGTACACGCCAAATATAATACATTTACAGTATATTGTTGTTTTACTTTATTCTGAGTCCTAGCTACTTTCTAGACAAGTAAAAATCAATCATTATTTTCTGCCAGTAATGAGGGGGTTTGCCACGAGAGATTAGGGTTAGTCCTCACACACTATTTGACTGATTAGGGTTCTAGATTTAGTGTGTACCTGCCCGGGATATTTCGTCTAAATGTCTTAGTGCTTGCATACCATGTGAAAGATTAGGGTTAGTGACTTGTTCTTTTAGATAAGAAATTATGTTACTTTAAATTTGTAATTTTTGCAAGATCATAATTCAGCTTCAATAGCATTTCATTGGTTTATTTAATATATGGACGAATGGCTGTCCGAAAGAAATGACACTAAGCATGCGCTGCATGTGCTTCATTGACAATTACTTTTTGTCATTTTTTTTTAATGAATTAACAAATTTATTACTTTTTTCAGAGAACAAGGTTAAAAAGTTTTTAAACTAAACTTTTAACCACAGAATTCGATTTTTGGGTCAAAAAGGCAAAAAAGCCCCCCTTTTTTTATCACTCACGTGATTTCAGATATACTGAAGTTGCCTTTAGCGATACTACATTTTTTTTTTACATTTTTCTGGGGACTGATAAAGTCGTTCCCATTATGTTATGGTCAAACCCACTGGGGGAAATCCACTCTGAGCTCAAACAAGTAATTGGGACAAAACCACTCGGAGCAAACAAGGAATTGGGACGAAACCACCCGATTCTTTATGCCAAGTTAGACTCCTCTAGTTTAATGAATCATCATGCATATACGTCCAAGCCTAACAATTTCTCTTTTGTGAAATTCTAAACCGTGATATACTGGTAGTTTACTTAATTACTTTCATAATAAATTAGACAAAATAAACTGAAAATACTACTAATTGGTATCTTCATAAAGATCTTCTAGTTGGGAAAGAACAGTGTTAGGGACTTTTTTATTTTCATATCATTATTAATCACTATCATGTCTGAATCAGAATAATGCATACATTCGTTGTTTTGTTTTTTTAAAACAAATACCCAAAGAAGAGAAGATTCCTTGGGAAATATTCTGTTTCTTATTTCAAATGACTTAATGGTTATCAATAATTATAAATACCTGGCTGATTATCAAAAAATTAAAAAATAGTTAAATGCTTGCGTCCTTCCCAACCATCTACTACAAAAGCAGAGGAAACGCGAAAACAGGAAGTGGCGAAACTAAATTTAAAATTCCACTATGATCTTGACAATTACGGAAAGTGTAAAAAGGGATTAACTTTGACCCCCCCCCCCCCAAACTCCATACAGTGTCAATTCTCCGGGACAACTTTTTCCCCTACGAATAATGAGATGGAGTTGTAGCATAACGTAAGACTCAGCTGTCTGGAGCTTGCCCCCCCCCCCCCTCATTAAAAAAAAGGTCCGTTGGCCACAATGCTCCACATCATGTGGCCCTTTTTATGCCAACGATTCGGGGGCAATTAATTAATTTTTGCCTTGTCTGTTTGTCTCTTTGTTTCACATATAAGAGGTCTGAACACAGGAGTTTTATCAATAAACTAGAATTAAACTTATAAACCTAGCCCTGAGCTTCTATCACGAAGTGAGCGAAAAAACTCACTTCGTGAGCGAAACTCAAGGCTAGGTTTTTACTGATTTTGACTTTATTTCTTGTTTATAAAACTGCAGCGCCGACTCATGATGATGAATGTGGTCTGAATCAGAGAGTATGACTTTTTATGAAAGGTTAGTTATAGCTTCAATATTGGATTGCTTAGTTGTAATACTTTGTGAATGTGTCATAGAAAAATATTTAATTTTAAAAAGCCAAAGAATCCTTTGGGTACGAACACGGAAGTGTGTGTGTGTGTGGGGGGGGGGGGGTCCCAAGCATCTTTTCAATATTCATCATAATAATCATACATACATATACATATTTGCTGTTCTAAAAAAACACTTTATAATATGATTGCGCCCATGACAAAAGGGTCCTTATGGCATTTTTGCTAAAACAGAGAAATTACGTCATAAAGATGTGACGTTGCAGACTGACGGTGAACTTCTTTTGAATATTTTTATTTAACCACGTGTTTTGACGTTTGACGTATCCAGAGTTTTTATCGCTGTTTCCAACATGTGGAATTGAATTTCATTTATAAATTAATTTAATCAATATCTGAATCTCCTAATCCACTGATTTTAATAGATACATGTGTATAAATATTAAATAAAAACATTTAGAACTGGTTTCTTAACAAACATTATTAAATACGTCTCTATAATACCAATAGTTTTCCTATACATGCGTAATTAAATGTATAGAAGCAGTAGACAAGGTGTTTTCTGATAGCATATTGAACCTTTATACTCTAGATAAATTTTATTTACATATTTTTACCATTTTTAGAATACATCTTAGACAGGGTATATCGTAAAAAATATTGCAAAGGAAAATTGTCTTCCTACTTCTTTGAGATCCGCTCCACCACTCTCAAATATACATCGCGATCGCGTCGATCACTTGTAAACATTGATTCATCGGTGCAAACTGCTTAAACTGTTGTTAAATAGTTTGTACAAATGTTGAAACTAAACATACATCTTCCACGTTTTTTACAAATCTAGCAAGAATGTGTAAGAACGATAGTTATGAGGCGCCGTTTTAATATTTTTAATGTATATTCTGATATCAAAAAATCATTTTGTGATATCAGAAATTCGAATTTTTGATATCAAAAAATCATTTTCTGATATCAGAAAATATATTTTTTGATATCAGAAAATAATCAAGATTTTGTGATATCAAAAATTAGAATATTTGATATCACAAAATCATTTTTTGATATCAAGAATTCGAATTTCTGATATCAATTAATCATTTTTTGATATCAAAAAATCTTAAAAAAAGGGGATTTTACTCTGTGATATCAAAAAATTTTTTCTGATATCAAAAATTCGAATTCTTGATATCAAAAAATATAAGTCATGGACCGTTTACCAACTTTTGAGTAAAAAACTTGATCATAACCAAATTTTACTGTACAAACACCTCTTGTTTTAGTTGCTTTTACATTTTGAGGCTTAGAGTTCTCTCAGGCATGGCTCTGAAATATTATTCTCGGTTGATATTTCAGCGTTTTAAGGGAGGAGATATCTATTTGGTAAATTTTCCACGTAAAAATAATGCAAAAAATTACTTCTCCAGAAACAAAGACCACTCTTAAATATGAAAGTTTGGGCATGTTATTTTTCCTTTTGCTTGTCAACATATTTTTGTGTCGACGTTTGTCTCTAAGTTGTTGTGATAACCCGGCCCGCATCCCCCCACCCTCGCCATCATAACAATTTGTTCTGCGCCTGCTTTTTATAAACAATATAGTGAATGTACTATTTCTGACAAGGGAGCATCCAAATTCCCAGTCCAGCAAGACTTCAATTATATTTTTGCAAGAATTAAAAAAGAGCATGAATTCAGCTTTTCATAAGATTGTTATAGAAAGAATGCATATATTTTCATTTACATGATTTAAGAAATATAATCCAGATTCGATTTTCTGCTTTTGGATCTTCTTTGTGCCTATATTTGTGTATTCCTTATAACAAAACATTTCTTCGGATATCCCCAAATCTGACTTTGGCCCACTTTTATAAAAAATACCATACTTTAAAGTTGTTTGGTCCGAATACCTCGACATTTAATTGTTCAGATCAAACAACTTTAACATTGGCCATAACCAGACCTGGGGTCAATTACTTTGAAATGTAATGCATTAAATTACAATTACTTTGGAAATTTTATCATTACAATTACCATTACTCTCATTCAGAAAAGTAATTAATTAAATTACAATTACTTTGTTAAAGTAATGAATTACATTACATATTACATTTTTAAGAAAAATCACAAAACGTATGACCACACAATTTATACCTATTAGTTAACTTTCAAACTTTTTGCTCGATTAATATGCTTTCCCTCAGATCTATAAATCAGAGTGGTATTTGGATTTTGGATTCATGTAACATGTTCATGTGGTTTACCAATCCAATCTACAGTTGACACAAAGAAAGTGGATCGGAACAGTTTCAATGTTGTAGTTTTATTTTGTTCAATATCTGATGTTAGTTTCTCTTATTTTTTTTTTTAAATATGTGATTTATTAAACATTTCCTACTATATGTTTATGTATTTAACTAATATTTAATTAACAGATAATGCTATAAATGGTAACAAGTATTAAAATACTTAACGAATTAATTAGCACTTCTAATTAGCTGAACAGGTATAATCAATGAACAATGAACTATATTAAATTAAACACAACCAAGGGTGATAATTACAAGTACCTAAATATAGTATTTGAATTTTGAGGCCTTACGCTACCAAAAATGAATGATGGTAAATATATCAGTCTATATCTATATTTGGCCTTATAAGTTTTCTTTGTGTCTACAATAAATCATACTGATCTTGTATCATGTTTACCAAGTCCATTTTACCAGAATGAAAAGGGAAAAATAAGTAGAAAAATATAATTTGTATCGTAATTTAACTAATCCATTAGGGATGAATATCGCCAAAAATTTCATATCGCGATATATCACGATTTTTTCCCACAATATCACGATAATATCATGATATTTTTAAGAGCAGTTTTTACAATGATTTTATATGAAAAGTCATTATTTTTCTAAAGAATATGCTAGAAAAATTTTTTACTTTCTTGAAATTTATATGTATATAAAATCAATTATGTTTGAACGGTAAGATGCCGTTCTTTTCACATCATTTTTTTTTACACTTTCTGTAATTGTAATTTGAAAGATTGAACAAATAAATGAATAATTTCTAGACTTTATAATATGTACCAAAAGACCGATATTTAGGTCTCTGTATCACGATACGTATCACGCAACAAAAAATCGCGATATACCGGTATACCGATAAAATCGCACATCCCTACTATACATGTATTTATGTCTTTTTTTGTATCTTTCTTTAAAACCTGATGATTTCTTTTAATATTTTTCTCTGGTTCTCTTCAATTGATTTTACAATTGCCGTGTGAAGAAGTTTTCTATTTTAAAAACAATAATTTAATATGTCTATCAATTCCCATTTAATAATTAAAAAAATTGTAGGATACAGGATTTTAATTTTAAGATTCTAACATTATTAATAAAAAAAAAAAAACCTCAGTGATATTTATTTGTTTGAGATTAAAAAATAAGAGACTAATATACAAAATGTAATTGAAATGTAATTGGTCATTACTGACATTTTTTTAAAGTAATGCATTACATTACAATTACTTGTAATTGAAAGATGGATCCATTACACATTACATCCCATTACCTTGAAAAAAAATGTACTGATTACAATGCATTACCATTACACATTACCATTACCCCAGGTCTGGCCATAACTTTGAACAATTGTTGCTTAGGGCTTTTATACTTTAAAGGTGCATGGACACTGATTTGAAGTTAATATTTTCTGTATAATATCACGACTTATACATTTTAATAGCTTTTCACACAAAAATATATTAAAAATTTTGTTTCATCTTAAAGTTATTGAAACTTCAATTTTTTGGATGGGTTTGATTGACACATCCTTGCACTCTCACAAATTTTACTTTTATTCTTTAAAATACTTAGGAAAAGTGGCAATATTTTTCATTTATACACAAGATTGCCACTTTTCTTAAGTATTAAGAATAAAATTAAAATTGGTGAAAGTGCAAGGATGTGTCAATCAAACCCATCTAAAAATTTGAATTTTTAATAACTTTTAGATGAAATAAGATTTATTTTTGTGTGAAATGCTATTAAAATATAAAAGTTGTAATATTATACAGAAAATATTCACTTCAAATCTGTGTCCATGCACCTTTTACATCAATTGTGTATTCATTTTGACAAGACCTTTAAATGGGTATATTTTTGACCCTAACCTTAGAGTCTGACCCACATTTAAATATTCTATGTAACAAGACCTTCCTTCATATACCAACAGTTTTGCCCTCTGGAGTTTGACTTGGATCTGAGAAACTTCAAAAATCAACATTAGCTATCATATGGAGCCCGAGGCACCAGTGTTTCACAAACACTCTGCTATTGCTATTTCTCTTTACTGACTTTCTGAATTCTGGAACTGAGAGAATATACTGCTGGCAGATTATCCTCAAGAATTCCTTACATAGATTGAATACACAAGACTGCTATATAATGTTTACTATTTCTTCTAGCAATGAAAACAATCTGATGTTACATTTTCAATTTTAACTTGTTTGACAAAAAGTAGTGAATAACTGCATGAATATGTTGACATTTTATTTCGGCAAATTGACATTAAACAGTTAAATTAAAGTGCATGTACAGGATTAAAAAAACCTCTAGGGGTCAAATTACACATCAATGTTTTTTTTATTTATATACATTATCAAGTGATTATAGGGTAACTAAAGACCAATTTATCATGAAATTAATATTCATTGACAGAAAAATTTTCAATCTGCTAGTATTTGTTTCATTAATAAAATATTAAAAAAATAAACATCATAAAAAAACATCATAAATGTATGTTTACATTTTCCCCTTTTATTTATCATGTGTAAAATGACATGCTGTTCAACAGTTTTAGAGAGTATGAAGAATTAAATACATCAGCATCCAGAAATATCTTTCTGTCTTTTTCTAAAATGTCGGACTTCTTTAGGATCGAATCCCCTTTCTTCAGCTCCAAATACAGCCCAATCTGGTGTCAGCGCCATGTAATCCTCGGCAGAAAATTTGTGATTCCCTCCACTCTCTCTGTAAAGCTTGATCAGGGAGTGAAATTTGGGGTAGTCAATCCATGTCCACCACTTCCCCTCGACAAAAAACTTTTTGTGTGCCACTAGAACACAGTTTGAATGTTCATGTTCTGATGCAATCTCATAATCCCCGTCTAACCTGTCCACCAGCTCCTGCACAAAGTTGACAACCTCCGTGTGCCATGGAACATTCTCCATTGTTAAGTTAGAGGCTTTTGACTCACCACAATAGGTGACACCCTTCACTTCAATAAAATCGGGTTTCCCTCTGGACACCAACTTTGCATAGCTATCCAATTCATCTGTATTCAAAGCTTTGACTAAAGTTAATCTGTAAACTGTTCTTTGACATTTTTCTGATAATGCGTCAAGACTATCCAGAAATCTGTCCCAGAAATCACGGAACAAAGGACGATCAATTTTCTGAAGACTCTCTTTAGTACTAGCATCCACGCTTACATACAACTGAGTGACTGGCGACAGTTCTCTTATTGCATCAGGGAACTGGGCATTAGTTACCAAAAATGTAGAGATCCCCTCATCATGCAAAAGATCAATAAACTTGCTAATCTTTGGATACATTATGGGCTCTCCAACGAGTGAAAGGGCACAATGCTTTGGTGTCATAGCCTCAGAAAATCTTTCTGACTGAACACCAGGTACACCTTTAAATTGTTTAATAAGGCCCTTATGATTCTGTAATGCTCCTTTTAAGACAAATTCAGCATCATCCATTTTCCATCGCCATTCTGTGCCAACAGGATTGGTATGATGTCTCCAACAGAATACACATTTGTTGGCACACGCTAGGCTTGGTGTTGTTTCCATGCATCTGTGACTCTCAATGCCATAAAAGGTGTGCTTGTAGCATCCTCCTCTTCCACGCATCATTGACTTTGTCCATCTGCACAGTTTTACTCCTGAGTGTGATCCTATTAGTTTGTATCCTTGCTTTTCCAATGAAGTTTTTATCAGTGGAGTAATCATATCGGTGGGTTCACTCTTTGATGAATCCTTTTTAGGTGATTTTCCCATAACCTTGCCCAAATCTTCAACATCCACAATATCATTGTCTGACGTCTCTTCTTTTGATTCATCTTCACTGCCAGAATCTTCAGAGTTAGCAATATCCTTTTCTTGACAGCTGCACTGACTATCACTTTTGCAGCTTTGACTATTAAATGTATCATTAGAGGGGCCAACAGCCTTCTCCTGTTTCAGTTTTTTCCAAAATTCCTTTTTCCAGGCAAAATAATCCTTTTCAAGACCACCATTCTCATCACCTAGACCTACTGCCAAAATTCTCTGTCCCGACAGTTTATGCAGACAACTGTCAACTTTTTTAGCAACAGTGTTAAAATCATTTCCATACACAGAATTACCAAGACCAAACACGGCATACTGTAAATCGTGCAGCATGCTTTTTTGTACTCTGAAATCTGAAGCACTTTCCTCTAGCCATTTCATGAACCATTCTGCTCCATCAGGTGGTGATCCTTCTGTGTAAGTAGATATAAAAACCACAAGGTAATTCCTACTTTCACTTTCATATGCCAATTGTTCATCTGGATCATAATCTTTTAGGTTCATCACTTCACATGTGTATCCTTTATAAACAGCATCTTTACCAAACATATCTGCAAAATGTTTGGATTTTCCTGTTTGAGTTCCATACAAAATTTTGATCTTCCTTTTGCTTTCTCTTTGTGTTTTTTCGTCTAATTTTTCTTCTTTTCGTGCCAAATTGTCGGTATATGTTGTCTTAAAACCGTTATGCTTGTCACTCTCTGCCTGTTCTGTCTTTTTCTTTCCATGCAGAACCCATACCAAACACACTGCTCCTAGCACAGCCGTGAAAATAGTCCAATATGAAGTAAGCAACTCCTCAAACATCTTTTGTGTAATCTTCTTTCACTGATATGTCTATGAAGTAAGAAAGAAAAACTCAGAAAAAGTAGGGGAAACGGGCATGGTGACTAGAAATCTTCATCAACGAAAGGTTTGAAATTTCTTGACTAAGAGTCTTTCATTAAAACGTTCAAATGATTGAAACGTGTGCAAAATTATTATGTTAAATCGTACATGTACTTTTTCCATGAGTACACTTCATTTTTTTTAGTTTTAGTTGAAAATAAAAACTTATGCTAGTCCATTATAATGTGTCATGTCATATATTTGGAATTGTATATATTTAATTTTTTTGTTATTTGTTTAAGGGATTGATTAATTATAGAGTTTATACGAATCATTTTATGAATGACGAGGAGCTAAGAATTTTTAAACATGGCCGACAGAGATGAAACGTCTTCTCTGAAACACCGAAAAATAGAAAAAGAAGGTATATTTTTGACCAAATATTACACAAAAAGAAAAGTTTTATATTGTTTATTTGAATCAATGACTTTGGGAATGCAATAGTGTGAGTGATTCAATGGTATTGCCACCTAAAATCGAAATGTTATTTTTGCTATTTGATTTTAATTTTCTCGACAGCTGGTTGGATTTTTTAGAGGAGTCTAACAAAGTACAAATATATTTGCTAGCCTTTGATTTCATTGGCTTTGATTTTTATGTCTCCCAGAGTTCTTGAAATCTTTTTTTCGCTGTCAGTCATTTGGACTGACTGCCATGTGAACATGGTGAAGTTGGTGAAGTTTGTCAGTCCTGCAAAAAAAAAAAAAATCAATAAAAGGATGAAAACTGTATTTGACTTTTATTATCAGTATACGTTGTGCACCCAGCATCAATAAACAATGCTCACTTCATGCCAATTTGATCGCCGTATAACAACTTTCTTTGAAACTTTGTGGGGGTCCATTTGCTTCATAAGTTTTTTTTTAATGTTTTATTTTGAATCTTTTTTCCATTCACATAAATACAAACCTATAGAATGTATACAATTTTTTCGTAAGTTTTTAATCTAGTTAGATTTTCTCACCTGGCTTACCTTAGCGCCATCAAAAATTAGTTTACCCATTATAGTTTGTCAACCAATCATAGTTTGGCACTTTTGTTCATCGAAGAAGCCATTACAAGATACAGAAAGCATTTGAAAGATAACTATCGGTCATTTTTAGGAAATCCGTATGATATTAGGTCGGATTGTCGCAAGTTCCTCTGTCAACACTTACTGGTCATTTGGACTGACACAGAACGCAAAGTAATTGGTCCTTGGTTGTTTTTGTCGGTTTGCCGTCAGGACCGAAAGATTTCAAGAAATCTGCTACTGTTGCATAAACTTTTTATACCTTTTTTATACCTTTTCCTATTTGATTTTTATCGGAATTTTAAATTTAATTGGACATTTTATTTGCTTAAAAAAGCAGGAAACTATGTGATGTCCTTGCTTTTCAGACCTGGAGCTGAATTACCACTAAAAAATATGAAATCACACTATTTTTTTAAATAATATATTGATGTTATAACCATTAGGGTGGGTGCAGATTCTTTATTTAGTTAAATTTATATTTGGCTCGTCAAACCGCACATGTCATTTGCTACATATAGACTCTCGACTGATGTCACATGATGTCTTTTTTTTTTTCATTACCAAATCAAACCCTGAACACCGCAAAATTTAATCAATAATTAAAGTAAAATCTACTGATTATTTGCTATACATCCATTAAAATCAAGGCAAGTATTTTTTCTGGGAACCAATTGTTACTCCGAGAATGATGTATGCGGGGCTGAAAAAAGTACCACATATATATGGAATATATATGGAATATTTTGGCTCTACTGGCCTTTTATTTTGCACCTTGAAATTGAAATTTCAGCAAAATACAGAATGCATGACTTATTCATTGACGACGTGAAGCCAAGTCTTAGAGAAGTTAGATTCAACATTCTGAATTGTGACACTTCTTTGATATATTTTTGATAATGTCCATTCTCTTTTAGCTGATGAAGGGACTCAATACACAGAGATTCGACCGAGACTGACGAATCAGAGCAGCAACACAAAGCCATTACTTATACTGGGCCTAGTGTTCTTGTCCTCCATAGTCTGTCTGGGACTTGTTTACCTCAGCTTTCCTAATCTAGAACAGTATGTATGGTACTTTGTAAAGGAAATCTGTATCAATGATAGTATTTTGAAAAGATATCCACTTGAATTTTTTTAGTTGATAGTACATTGTAATATATAAATTCAGGTCTCCTGACTCTCCTCTCTAGCCATTTTTTAAATAGATTTTTTTAATTAAATTTCACCAAGCTTATAATAATTTTTTGCTTAAGTTAATCATCACAGGCAGAAATTGAATACTTTGTTATCACCATGATCATGTGTGCATCTCTCTTCAATGTTGATATTCTGTGAACTTCAAGTTTTGGACATTCAGTGTCTCATTACATGGATAGCTGTACTGACTGTGAATTTAAAATTTTGGTTTTGATTTAGCACTTATTAAGCATTCCAATATGTTACCTAAAAGAAAAAAAATACGTCAATTGTATTGTGAATGCTGAAGTTTTAACCATCTTTATAAGGAAAATACAAATAAGATTTTTACAATATAATTAACTTTACTGTTTACAGTGGCATTTATTTAGAGAACCTTTTTGTTGTATTTCAGAGAAGAAAAGGAACACATAAAGCTTCCCAGGAATATAGAAGATGCAAAGAATTTAGGAAAAGTTTTATCACGATATAAGGACTCCCATTATAACCAAGTTTTAGGGGGCTACTTCATAACATATATATTGTATCCTTACTATAGTTAATTATATGGTCAACACATCTCATATGGGTTCTACATAAATAAACTTTCATTTGTTCTGGATTTGTGAACATTTTGAAATCTTTAAATATCTTTTTGTCAAGAACCACTAATCTAGAAAAAGCGTAAAACTGATTGTTGGGTTCATACTGTGAAATCACTAATTTTCTTGGGGGGTTAATTTTCATCATTTTTGAGTTATGAAATGACCCATGGATTCATGACCACCACAAAATGGAAAATTTTATATGCAATACTACTAAACATTCTCGGACATTCTGACAATCAAATCAAATCCCCACAAACCAATACTTTTTCTTTAAACCCTCAAATTTTTACCCCACAAAAATACATTATTTTACTATACGTGTGTTATTTGTAAAAACCTTGACTTTATAACAGCTTGCAATCTTTTGCCATACCTGGGTCAATATTCCTCAGTATTCTCTCTGGATTTCTATTTCCATTCCAATTAGCTCTGTTTCTTGTTTGCTTGGTGAGTACTTTTTCTTTTCTCAATCAACTGATATCATAAAAGCCTTAAAATTGTCTCCGAGCATGCCAGAATGTTGACTTCGGATCTTTGATGTATATTTGGATTGCTTTCAGTGCTCAGGGATTGGTGCTTCTTTCTGTTATCTGATGTCTTATCTAGTTGGGAGAAGACTGGTGGCTAAATACATCCCGGACAGAATAGCAGAGTGGCAAGCTCATGTAAGCAATACATAACTTCTCACAGATAATGTAAACCAACTATTATTCGCGTCATCTTTTATTCACAATTTGTTAGTTTAAAATCAATCCACGGCAATAAATTTCTACAAATAAGGAAACATTTTCTACAAAAACAAAGCAAAATAAAAGGTTCACGGCAATTAACATTTGCGACTGAAAGAAGGTTGTAAAAGTCGCAAATATTTCTCACACACGAATAAAAGTTGGTTTACAGTATCTTCTGTATGTAGCTAGTGTCAATCTAATTAAAATCAGACTTCTTAGATCCACACTGTATGCACTCTGCATAGCGAGAATTAATATACAAGTCTCAGATATCTTCTGTATGTACATTGTAGCTAGAGTTAATATGCATCTTTATTCAGGTGTCCTCTAGTCTACAGATATCATGTAGCTAGCAATAAACATTAATATACATTCTTCTCTGAGTTTTCTCTGACATGCTGATCACATTGATATGTAGCAAAATTTCTGCATTTTGCCAGATTGCAATAAATTAATTGTACCATCCTTTTACAAAATCTCTTAGTTTCATCAAATTTGAATCACTTTTAATTTGGCTAAGATGCAAAATCTGTCTAGATGCCAACATTTCTATTAAGTGTATTTTTAAAGAAAATCACAAAACTATGAACATTATCATTTTAAAGCATGTGTAGCATATTGTTGTTGTTTTTTTGTTAATGAAGAGTTTTGCAGTGAACATAAAGATATTAATAAAATATAATCCTCAAACAGGTCTGGAACTAATTGCACATATGAGCATACTCTTTTATCATTTGCATCTTTATTGGAATAAACTTTCTGTAATGGACCTGAGGTTATCTCATTAAAAGGATTTTTTCTCCAATATCCATTGAAAGAACTGTAGAAAAGATTAAAAAATGCAAATGAAATCTTTGTTTCAATATTGTACATATATTGTATTGATGACAGAAAAAGGTTGCACCTTGAACATGGTAGTTTCTCATAAAAAAAATTTAACCCAGAATAGAGTTGATTGAATGTTGCAAATAAAGGTGTAAAACATTAGTATTTTTAAACATTTAATGTCATTTCTTTTTAACGTAAAAATTTAATAAAATCACTCATTTTTATTCACATGCTCCACATTTGTATTCATTAAAATTTATGAATGAATGAAACCTTTTTTTAATTGTTTCTTACAGGTGGATAAACACCGAGACCACCTGCTGAACTACATTATATTTCTGAGGATCACACCATTCCTTCCTAACTGGTTTATCAACATAGCCTCACCAGTGATTAATGTACCAATTCTACCATTCTTTGTGGGGACTTTTCTGGGTAAGACATGAGATAAGAAACCTACGTTCTACCTATACTTTATTACATTGTATTTCTGCAGATGTTCTTGTCTGCAGAGAGCAAAACAGTGTTTTATTTGATGTGACGGTGTTTTATTTGATGTGACAGTGTTTTATTTGATGTGACAGTGTTTTATTTGATGTGACGGTGTTTTATTTGATGTGACAGTGTTTTATTTGATGTGACAGTGTTTTATTTGATGTGACGGTGTTTTATTTGATGTGACAGTGATTTTTTGATGTGACAGTGTTTTATTTGATGTGACGGTGTTTTATGTGACAGTGTTTTATTTGATGTGATGGTTTTTATTTGATGACAGGTGTGGCTCCCCCCTCGTTTGTGGCCATTCAGGCGGGGACCACTCTCCACCAGCTGACCTCCTCTGGGGACGCCGTGTCCTGGACCTCTGTCTGTGTACTGGGGCTGTTCGCTCTCCTATCATTGGTGCCCGTTCTTCTGAAGAAAAAACTCCAGGAAAAATTTGATTGATGAAAGTAGAACCTTAGATCTCTCATCGCTTATCTCAGTGTAAACATTGACTTTGTTTATTTTATTTTTATTTATTTGAGTAAATACATGTATATATTCTGGGGATGTCAACTTCACTCGAAGATAAGTCTAGTCAAATATTTGGGGGCTTTATTTGAATGATGGTCAAGTATTCACTAAATTAATTTTCTTCTGTCAGTTTGACATTTTTTTTTTTTTAGACTGCTTGTTTTGTTGTTCACTCCGTACATGTAATTTAAACCAAGCTACTGTCACTTACAATGTATTTCTCAATACAGGTATGAAACATTATTTACATATTCTGCAGTTAGCTTACTAGAAATACTTGTACTATACACATACCGGTATTTAGATTCAATTCATTTTTACTGCATATTTTATCCCAATATACTTCATTTAAAAAATATGACTTCTCAATTTTTTTTAATGCTTATGCATGTTTATCAAACATCTTGAGCCATTAACTGTTAGCTAATTCCAGCTAAGGACAAGGAATGGTATGTGGCAACGCACTTTGGAAAAATTACGCACTTTGAAAAAATTTTTCAAAGTGCGTTAAAATTGGGACAAAATCAACGCACTTTGAAAAAATTTTTCAAAGTGCGTTAAATTTGGGACCAACTCAACGCACTTTGAAAAAATTTTTCAAAGTGCGTTAAGAGTCTACATCAATATATTTTACCATGGAGACACTTAATGCACTTTGAAAAAAAAATCATGTTTTAGTCATGGAAAGATTTTATTTATTATGTATCTTTCAAAAAACTAAGCCTAATTCTAACCTCAAAAATGATTTGATTTACACCCGTCGAAAAGAGGATAAAACGGGTATAAGATCCCTTAGTCCAAATCTTTATCTTTCCAATACATAGGTGTCGGTAGCAAACGGGGGAGCGGAGCAATAAACCTAAAAAGGGTACACTGCATTTTTAATGCTTATACGATGTATATATCTTTCCAAAATAAGTGGGGGGCTTAGCCCCACCCCCATTCCCTCCCCTGGCCCTTTGCCCAGTCTCGATGTCTATGCTATACTCAAAGCATTCATATAATTATGTATTTACCTAACTGGTATGATGTTGAAAATTTCAATAATAAACGAGTTAATTAAAACAGATGAAAACTAGAAGTTTTTAAGTGCAGTAAAACGTATGAGAGAGAAAGAATTTTCATAGTTTTGAACAATCAAATTGGCCCTTTTTATTATGATAAATGCTAAGTTGCTTGAAGCTTTCCTCTGTTAATGCCCCCTATACACCTTTACATCTACTTATCAAAGACTAAAATTGAAAAAAAAGGAAACAAATTAATGAACTTAAACAGTCATCACTCTTTTTTTCAAGACCCTTTTATTTTATCAAAACCTTGAATATTTAAAACGTCAATTTCCCAGGTCCTACAGCAACTTTATATCATAAAAGAGTTATCAAACCAGGAACTGTTATTTATCATACCGATTATTTGAAGGAATATTGATCAATCTTTACATTTTTTTTTCAAAGTGCGTTAATATGGTCGATTTTAACGCACTTTGAAAAAAAATTTATTTTTTTCAAAGTGGGTTAGCTTGGTCCCAAATTTTAATGCACTTTGAAAAATTTTTCAAAGTGCGTTGTAACAATGGTAACCGCTGAATATGGCCCCTAATTTGATTTAAAAATCAGAATTCGACACAGTTAAAACTGTGATACTTTGTAGTTAAGAACTTAAATTGATGCTTGTTTTAAAACCACCACTAATTTTGACTCAAAGCTTTACAGAGGCCACAAAAGGGTACAGAGTTAGGACGTTTTCACGAATCCTCTTAAGTTATGGAAATGATAAGAATGACTGATGAAAACATTAAAAACTTGTGCTAAAGCGTAATTATGCAATTTCTTGCAAACAACAAACACATTTAAGAAATTTATTTAATTTCAAGATCATAACAAATATCAAATATTCAAAAAATAAAAAAATAGATCTCCCCAATATAATGATAATAACTTAATCTACATTGTACAATGTCAGAGCACAGACTGACCTTTGACATCAATAGACCAGTCAAAATAAAAGAATTAACTTAAATCCTTCTGATTGACTTGTTTTTCAAAAGTACATCTTTAACAAGCAATTGAGAACTGAAATACTTGTTGACATCCCTAGTACATGTACACGTATATTCCTTTATCATATTTTTTTATTGGATTTCGGGTCATACATCTTTGTGTTCAACTATATGTTTTATTACATGTATATGAATTCTACTAATATAAGTTGTAGCTCGTTTGTAAATATGAACTGCCTCATTAGGCATTAGGTATGGAATTTTATTCAAAATATTCAAAATATAACTGTTTTAAGTGGAATGTTAGTAAGATTCAAATTTAGCAGCTTATTTAAAAGAAATTGGCATTACCCGGTAAATTTATAGCTGTAAGTAATCTTAATTTAATAATTTCTAGAAAAATAGCTAAAACCACTGTTACAAAATAAAATGTTAGCAATATTCATTTTTAGCAATATCAAACTATTCACTATTAAAAATGTCAAATTTAAACTTTTGCTAAAAATTCTGCTTTTATGATATTTTAGCAGTTTTATTATACCCCCCTCAAACGAAGTTTGGGGGGTATATAGGAATCACCTTGTCCGTCTGTCTGTCCGTCTGTCAGTCTGTCTGTGCAATCGTGTCCGGTCCATATCTTTCTTACAGAGGGACATTAGAATCTACTACTCCACACAAAGATTGCCCATGACCCGAGGGTGTATCATGACCTTGACCCAAGGTCATTTGGGGAAGTTCAAGGTCACTGAAAGAAAAATTTCATAATTCGTGTCCGGTCCATATCTTTCTTATGAATAAACTTGGTAGGTTGTCATTTCACACAAAGATTGCCCATGACCCAAGGGTGTGTCATGACCTTGACCCAAGGTCATTTGGGGAAGTTCAAGGTCACTGAAAGAAAAATTTCATAATCCGTGTCCGGTCCATATCTTTCTTATGGATAAACTTGGTAGGTTCTCATTTCACACAAAGAAAGCCCATGACCAAAGGGTGTGTCATGACTTTAACCCAAGGTCATTTGGGGAAGTTCAAGGTCACTGAAAGAAAAATTTCACAAATTGTGTCCGGTCCATATCTTTCTTATGGATAAACTTGGTAGGTTCTCATTTCACACAAAGATAGCCCATGACCCAAGGGTGTGTCTTGACCTTGACCCAAGGTCATTTGGGAAGTTCAAGGTCACTGGAAGAAAAATTTCATAATTCGTGTCCGGTCCATATCTTTCTTATGGATAAACTTAGTAGGTTCTCATTTCACACAAAGATAGCCCATGACCCAAGGGTGTGTCATGACTTTGACCCAAGGTCATTTGGGGAAGTTCAAGGTCACTGAAAGAAAAATTTCACAAATTGTGTCCGGTCCATATCTTTTTTATGGATAAACTTGGTAGGTTCTCATTTCACACAAAGATAGGCCATGACCCAAGGGTGTGTCATGACTTTGACCCAAGGTCATTTGGGGAAGTTCAAGGTCACTGAAAGAAAAATTTCATAAATTGTGTCCGGTCCATATCTTTCTTATGGATAAACTTGGTAGGTTGTCATTTCACACAAAGATAGCCCATGACCCGAGGGTGTGTCATGACCTTGACCCAAGGTCATTTGGAGAAGTTCAAGGTCACTGGAAGAAAAAATTCATAATTCATGTCCGGTCCATATCTTTCTTATGGATAAACTTGGTAGGTTGTGATTTCACACAAAGATTGCCCATGACCCAAGGGTGTGTCATGACCTTGACCCAAGGTCATTTGGGGAAGTTCAAGGTCACTGGAAGAAAAATGTCATACTTCATGTTTGATACATATCTTTATTATGGAAAAACTTACTTCTGAAAAACCCAGCGGGGGGTATTTTGTCCCGTTTGGACATTTCTAGTTTTAAAATTGTCTTTGAAAATGCTGTTTGTTCTTTCTTTTCTTTTCTTTTAACAAAATACATGGTTAAGTGTAATTGATGGATGTTTTTACGAACAGTTAATTGTAAAACTTGGTGTTATAAACCTTAATAGGAAAGCAGAAATGCATCCATAATAACCATATCTTTATTTAAAGATTGTTAAAAAAATATGACTTGGCTGAAAGCAAATACGCAGTGCAACTTGCATCAGTGAAATGATATAAAATTTGATACAACATTACTCATTTTATTTTTAACTTATTTGTAAATGTATGTATATCTTGTTTTTCTGGTCATGTTATATATTTAGATGTTTCAGTGGAATGTTGTTTTTGGCATTAAAATTATTTAATAAAAGACTTCACGATGCATTAAACAGACACATACTATATAAGAAAATTATTTCCTAAGATGCTATTTTTATCACAGCCAAAAAAAAAAAAAGAAGAGAATTTCAAATAGTCAAACTAATATTGCAATGAAGCTTGAAATATATGTATAATATCTGCAAATTTTACAACGTAAATGCAGGTAGAAATTGAATACAAATTTGATGATAATGTTGAAACTACATGGAGATAAGTCTTTGCATATCAAAGTTGATATATCTTTGTATCACATTTTGTTATGTTAATTACATGTATGTAAAATATGTACATATTCTAGAGTCAATTTATGCCTATTTAATATCAAGTGTATATTGTACTGTTTCTGTTTTTTTTTTTTTTTTTGTATGTTTTATTTATACATTCATTACTAAGTAAGAATATCTGATGCATGTAATCAGAAGTTGACCAAGGCACATGTAAGTTTTTTGTTCAAAAATTCTAAAATATTTGTCTGTCTCTAACCATGTCTTCTTTAAACTTATTTTTACCTCCAAAATGCTAGCAATTCAAAAGAAGAATCTACTTTGTACATTTCTAAAGCATTTTTTTTCCCAAAGACTGATAATTGCTCAAAAAGAGTGAACATTGGGTTTTCATTTACAATTTAACCTTAACTAAAAATTCAAACCTTATGCAATTTTTTTTAATCTTGGCTTTTAGACAGTGTTGGATGCATAATAAAGACAATTTTAGAAAGGAAAGAGAGAGAGAGAGAGAGAGAGGAACAAATACTAGTATGTGTAAAATGCATTTTGGGTTAGCATTCTTGCCCATTGGACTTTGTAAGAAATGAATTTGGTGATTTTTCTTGAAAATGTGAGTGTTTTAAATATAAAATTGTTATTGAAACACAAATAAATTTTGTGACATGATTATCCAATTGTACAACTTGTCTTCTTAGCTCCTCTGAACCAAAGATGGCCTCTTTTAATAGAACCTAGAATATCAAGATTATCAGCAAATTTTTTCTGAGCAACTTCTGCTTACCAAACTTATGCATTAGGATGGATGTATATTGTAGATTAAACATTGTTGAGGGAATCATCACAGTGCTGAATGCATGTTTCCAAGATCACAGTGACTTCAAATTAGATTTAAGTTTTTTGTTATACAACTTCTCTGAAGGTGTTTTACCCTTGTGTGTCTGTCCATCTGTCTAGCTGTGTGTCTGTTAAATTTTTGGTCCTAGTTTTCTAGGCAACTATTCATTGCATATGATTGAAATTTAAGCACATTTATTTCCAGCTTCATTGCAAAACTAGGCTGAAGCAATCCATATAGTGGGATTTATTTTTGTTCTAATCTGATGACAACTTCCTGTTTATCCATGTGTCTGTCTGCAGTACTCGGCACCCTACAAAACAATTAAATTATGCGGTTTCATAAATTGCACCTGTCCGTACCATAAATAACAATATTTAGTAGCATTTTTGTCAGCAACTACTCATTGGAGATGCTTGAAATTTTAGAACATACTTTGTTGAGGCATGCCATAAGGTAGGATTTATTTTTGTATGAATCAGATGTCAACTTCTTATTTATCTGTGCATCTGCCCGCAATTGAGCTTGTGTATAATAACATGAAAGTATATATTTACATCAGAGCCGGTAATAGTGAGTGTTGGCTCACGAACTTCTTTTTTTTTTTAATACAGTATTTTGTTCATTTTGATCACTATGTCAAATCATTTTAATTGATAGCCCATTGTGAGGTAAAAGTAGCCCACAGTGATGTTCTTTTTTCTTTCGCAACTATGTGTAACTATTCATTTTCAATTTTTCAAATTAATCGTTAGGTCACCTGAGTAAACTCAGGTGACCTATTGCTATCTGTTTTCGTCTGTCGTCGTGCGGTGTGCGTCGTGCGTATATAAATTAGTGAAAATTCATGAATTCTTTGAAAATCTTCTTCTCTGCTCCTGGGTATTATAAAAACTAACTAAGTGCATAGTTATGATGAGCAAGAGTGCCTCAACCAAAATTGTGAATTTTATGGCCCCAGGGTCAGGGTTCTGGTGTTAGGGCGGGGCTCTATAGATTATATAGTTAAAATTCATGAATTCTTTGAAAATCTTCTTCTCTGCTCCTGGGTATTAAATAAACTAACTAAGTGCATACTTATGATGAGCAAGAGTGCCTTCACCAAAATTGTGAATTTTATGGCCCTAGGGTGATGGGTTCTGGTGTGAGGGCGGGGCTCTATTGATTATTAGTGAAAATACATGAATTTTATGAAAATCTTCTTCTCTGCTCCTGGGTATTAAATAAACTAACTAAGTGCATAGTTATGATGAGCAAGAATACCTCTACCAAAATTGTGAATTTTATGGCCCCAGGGTCAGGATGTTCTTGTTTTATGGATTATATAGTGAAAACATGAATTCTTTGAAAATCTTCTTCTCTGCTCCTGGGTATTAAATAAACTAACTAAGTGCATAATTATGATGAGCAAGAGTGCCTCTACGAAAATTGTGAATTTTATGGCCCATGGTGTTAGTGCAGGGCTCTATTGATTATATAGTCAAATTACATGAATTCTTTGAAAATCTTCTTCTCTGCTCCTGGGTATTAAATAAACTAACTAAGTGCATAGTTATGATGTGCAAGAGTGCCTCTACCAAAATTATGAATTTTATGGCCCCAGGGTCAAACGGGTTTGTCTTTGATTATATAATGAAAATAGATTACATGAATTCTTTGAAAAAGTGATGAGCAAGAATACCTCTTCCAAAATTTTGATTTTATGGCCCTAGGGTCAGGGGTTCTAGTGATAAGGCGGGGCTCTATTGATTATATAGTGAAAATACATTAAATCTTTGAAAATTTTCTTCTCTGCTCTTGGGTATTAAGCAGATGAACTACCTATGTAGTTATGATTATGCAAGGAAATCTTCCAGAATTGTAAATTTTGTACCAGTACTTATATACTTAAACTGGATGAATTGTTTAAGATTTGCTAAATATTTGTATTAATCAAATATTTTAGAAAAGCAAGGGTGCCATTTTAAAAATTGTGCAATGTGTGGATCTAGGCCTAAGGGTCAGGGGTTCATGTGTGATAGGGGCATTACTGATTATTGCTGAATATTACTGATTACTTGAAATGCATTTTTTGTTCCCCCACCCTGCCTATGGGTTATAAGTAAACAAACTAAGCAACTGCTAAGTGTTTATGATGATCAATGGTGCCTCTTTCAAAATTGTGAATGCCATAGTATCTGGCTTAAAACATGAATCAAATTAAATCACTGGAAAGTTGTTGCATAATGCTCAGGTGACCTATAAGGCCCATGGGCCTCTTGTTTTGTATACCGTGGAACCTAGGAACATCAAACTTTGTCATTTGATATATCATGTGTCTCAAAGTGTGTAAATTGAAAAGTAGGTCACAATGACCTACTTCTGAAATTTGAGCTATTTAGATACAAAAAAAAAATAATTCGAGTACTACATGTACTAAGAGGCTTAGAACTATCAAACCTTATTAGTTGATACACCCTGTATATCTTTAGGATGTGTCTTTTAAAAATTAGTTGAGGTTATCTTAGTTAGCTTACTGAGGCCCTGGGATTAGTGACTCCTATGTATAGGGGATTGAATGCATGATTTTCATGTTTATGTATTTCTTCGCTTCTGGTTTGATTTATTCGCGGAACTCCCTTTCTTTGCATTACTATTACATTATAGTTTTGATAATTCAATATCACAGTAACATATTTTCTGAATGCTGTAACTTATCACAACCTTGTGAGCAGATACACCTTGGTGCCTCAGAGATTGTGTCAAATAAAACAATGGTCACAGGACTCACTGAATTTTATAGCATACCAAAGCTTAAAAATTGCCTATTTCGTGCACTGTATGCTAAAAGTCGCCAAACCCAAATTATTGGATAAAGTTGGTAAACTTGATAAAACTTGGATACTAAAAGGCCTACAATCATCGAACCGTGTCAGTTAATGTGCCCTTGGACCGAAGGACTCTAAAAAAGAACACATAGACAATCATGTGCTATTGAACAGAAGCGCGATTCTGCATGGACATATATAGCTCTTGTTGTTGAATACATTTTTGGAAATCAATTTGTATTCATTTGCAGAGTTGAACTTTTAATTTCAATGATATCCTTGTAAGGTAAAATATGTATGTGAATATATGCAACTTCAATAATCTCAACCGTTCTGAATACTTTATTCCAACAAATCATAAATACAGTTTGCTATGGTATAAGAGGTCCTACATGGGTAGGTCCTACCAGTCTAGTTCTAATCTGGTCCACTAAGTACACCAAGGCAATAAACACAACGGCAGCTAGAAGTCCAGAGACGAGAGAGAAGGTCACTGAGGCTATAGACGCTGCTATGTAAGGATCGTGGATCAACTGGGTAAAGGTTGGGTCATTACTTGGAGGATCCACATCAGTAAGACATGTTTCCAGATTAGTTTGACATGAGTGGACCTGCCAAGCCGCAGGGTGTGGATACAGCCGTGTGTTCGATCCACAGTACATATAACCCGAGAATACAGCACGACTTTCATGGATTTTTTGCAACCTCTTGACCACTGAATGGTTTTCGGAATTGTTGAAATGAAGTGTTATACTTGTGTACTGCTCTTCCTCGATGCTAATTATTTGATGTGTTAATTTTGTTGAGTTGGAAATTTCTTCGGAAGAATTAAAAGAAAAGTTTCGAAGGCAAAATTGACGGACATCTTCAAATAAATTTGTTTGAAAGTAAAAAGAAACAGGAGTGACATATTTTGTTCTGAAAGAAGTGCCCCGATGATGCTTAATGAGAACGAATTGCAGGAGCAGCACTGGTTTGGAGAATTCTAGAATGAACGGAAAGCCTTCGTTTTGAAGTTGGGAGAGGCATGCCGGAAAATATGCAAAGTCAAAGGTGTTTGTCTTGTTGCTTGCGCTTCTTGCTACGAGTGTTGTGTTGGTATTACCTACAATGGAAAAGAAATGAGGGTTTAAAATACACAGTTGTAAGTAAACTATTGAAATGAAAGGCACTTATAGCGAAAACAGCGCCTTACCAAAGATTTTGTAAGAGCTAATCTCATCATCAATGAAAAATCTTTTCCCCCAGCCTTCCTTAGATGGTGGAATGGTAACATCCATATAATTCTCTTTGTATATCGTGCCCATAGCGACAAAAACAGGTTTGCTACCATTTATCGTTATCGTTGAAACATCACAGTCACATCGAACGTAAAGAGAATCACCCTTGTTCAAAAGAAAATGGTATGTGTCGGCCTTAAGGAACCATGTTATTACCCGCTCTGCACCATCCAAATTTAAATACACAGTTGTAAAGTCCCGTGGTGCCAATGAATAAAAAATTGCAACCACAGTTGTATATCTATTTTCACACGAATTCCAATTTCAACACATTAAAAAAACTTATGAAGTTTTTCCAGTTTTCCTTTCTGATGAGTCTGTAATTCACTCCATAACGTCTGTACGACATAGGCAGTCCCCAAACTCTGGAGAGATGGAACAATGAAAGTGCTCTCCCTTGACTCGACGTAGAGAACACTGGGTAATGAAGTCTCTACATTTATACCTGTAAATGAAAATGACGGAATGCAAGTAGAGCTTTGTCAAACAGTTTACCGTCTTTAGCAACAACCTAAAAGAGTAATCTGACCTACAAAGATGGCATTCTTGGAAATTTTCATTAGCTCTCTAAAGTGACAGTACAAAATTAAAGGTTAATCAGACACTCGGCTGTCACTGTTAACTTCGACTCTGATGCCGTGATTATTCGGAAAGCCTTGATCAGATCACCTTCATCAAGATGAGGCACGAATCAGTTTGTACTGATTCCTGCTGGTCGAAGTTTACGGAAACAGCTGAGTGTCTGGTCACGGCTGGGATGTGACAATTTCGATTTCAGGAAGTAGATCTCATCTTGGGGACCAGAGGAATTACTTCCCCAGGTGATTAACTTTCAGAAGGATACAGATCGAAAAATGAATCACATCCTTTGGTCATCTTTTGACTTAAAGAATTCAAAGAACGGTGAACAATTAACGTTATAACTTCGCGTGGCGCAGTAGTAATCAAAACCCATTTGCAGGTGATAAGGGTATATTGCTACATAAGGAAGTGAAGTTGATTGAAAAGCTAGTCAACATGTTTTTCATAAAGATTGGTTCTTAGATGATCATTAGGGTCTTTTTCTAGTAAAATACTAGTAACCAAATATGAAAATGTTTATGAGACTCTGTGGTATCGTTTATTTTAACCTCTCTTTATATATCGAGTCGAGGTGTGAATCAAAGTAACTATATATATAATGTTCAGTATTTGAAGATAAATAATCGATGCATCGAAATGTCGAGTTTAACGCCTCAGAGAATGTTTTCTTTTTCTCATGTAGAAGCTTTTGAACATTCTGATTTATGCGGATATAGAATAGGTTTGCTAATATTGGGGTGAAATTGGTACCCATGGGAATTCAAACAGATTGTTGGAATACATACATAGATAAAGTCTATCAAACTCGAGCATCTTTTTCATAACAACTACAGATTCCTTAATTGTGTGTTAAAACAGAATGCTTTTAAATAGAATTTTACAAATGACCAATGACAAAGTATAATACCCGAGGACCCTATGGTTGTGTTCCACGAACATCTCTGGTGCCTGACAGACAAACGGCTTCCTATTTTACCATCTATGAGATACTCTCTGATTGTAGAACGGGTAGTGACTAGTACGACCATTTTCTTCACTGTTGGTTCCAATGGTATCAGTAATAATGAAACGGAATCCTCATCACAGAATGGGACAGTAAAGTAAAACAAGCTTTTTCTTGTTTCTGAAAAAAAATGCAAAGAATTAGCTGGATAAATCTTACTTTTACCATTTAAAAAAAATCAATTTTATGGAATAAATCAGATAACCATAAATAAGGATCTGAATGAAAGACGAATACATGTATATCAAAAACTGGATGCCTGGATTTGTACATATTTTTGAACATATTTTAGTTGTAAATGATGCGAATAACAAATTTTTGAAATACTAAAAATTGTAAACTTTCTATGAATTGTCATAATTTTTCTGCAATCATCTTTTTTAATCTATACAACTTTTTGTCACACTTAATCCCATTATTGTGAAACTTTGAATGAAATAAATGTAAGCGGTAAAAGTTAAAACATGACTTAAATTGTTATTTTCATGATTTTTGACAAGAGTTTGATTGTATCATCTGTCCTTAATGAAAGCATAGCAATTCCAAGACATATTTATTGCTAATTAACGCCATGAGGAAACAAAATTTACATTTAAATCTGTAATTCAGTCATGGCTGGTGTGGAATGCACATTGCAAGAGAACAAAACGTCTTTCAAGTGGATACAATAAGAGATATTTAACAAGGAACACCTGGATAAAAAGTTGATACCAACATTCCCAAAAGTACTTATAAGTATAACGTGGTATAAGGAATACCCAATTGTAAAAGCAATTTGTATCATGGTATACAAGGGGCGGTTGAGTACATGTAATATACATTTAGAGTTGTGTGATTTGTTATTTAAGTCCCCTCTCTTTTGTTAAATTAGGAACTGTCCGATTCATATTTTGATTTTATGTCCACTTAAAGTTTTTATTTGCAAACTGAATTTGATCGAGAAGTCAAAATTGACAAAAAGTTAAAATGGTTTGACAAAAGGGGGTCTATATCACCAGTTTTGAAGGGTTTTGAAGTAAAAAAAAAATGCTTTTAAAAATAAAATATTTCTTGTAAAATGTGCAAAAGGTTTTGAAATTTTCATATTCACCTTGGAACTAACTGGGATTTGTAAAATGATGTATTTGTATAAGAAACAGACTACCAGAGTAATGTTTATTTCTGTGCAATAGAGAACATACTAGTTGTTCTGTAGTTGTGCAATATTAATTTTTAAAAGCTTTTTCACATACTTTTTATGACCAAATTGGAGTCAAAACAGTATCTTTCAGCAAAAAGCAAAATTATTTCCTACAGAGCAATCCGCATATTTTAAAAGCAGTCAAATTAAATTTAAGAATTTGAATCTTAATGTCCTGTACATGTGCAATAAGGTTTTAAAAGATTTAATAAAAATATTTTTCATCCAGGAGGTCATTTCAAACGAAAACTTTTCAAAAACAGTCATTTATAATAGTTTATATTAGCATAATTTATTATTGTTTTATTTTCGAGCATATTATACAATTTTCTATATAAAATATAATGCTTCACAAAGGAGTGAATAGAATAGGAAGAGGCTGTTTCTTCAAAATCACTGCATAATATTCTTTTAACCTTAAAGTTCACGAATCTTGACATTATGGTATTCTATCGTACTACCTCTGGTTTTATGCGAGTGTTTTGTATTTTTAAAAAAATTATATGATTTAATTCGGGTCATGTTCGAACTCACCTATGGCACCCACGATTCCAAACATGGAAATCATTAAGAAACTGCGTACCAAATCTACAACGAGAAATAGTAAAATGCGTATCTTTAATTCTTTGTTATATCAAAAAAAGTATTGTAATTTTGAAAAAAAAGAAACATTATATGTAAACTTTGATTGTTTTTTTGGTAATTTGATATGTTTAAAGTTACCAAATGTGATTGTACACGTAATATTATATGCCTCTTATCCATTTGAACTTTGATATTGCTCACAGTGTAAAAAAGTGTAAAAAATATCATTTATATATGTATGGGAACTCTTATTGATATTTGATACAGACTTTAACCGTTTAGAATAATACCCTCTTTGAGAAAGAAATTAAACTGCTTTTAAGAATAACGATATGATCACAAAAATAAAATCTGAATTTTTTTGTTTACATTAAAAGATATTCTGCAGTGAATATCTTTTGGTAACACGTTATATACTGATATAGTAAAAATTAATCAACTTTTATCAAAAATCAAAAATATTAATCAAAAATATCTTTTTTTTTACCAACTCTTTATGAAAAAAAAAGAAATTTAGATAAAAGATGCTATAACAAAGAAATTTGATCCTGGATGCAAAATAAATAAATATGTTTCAAATAAATTGCAATTCAATTATTATTTGCCCCAGATTCCAAAATCGTAATTTTATGACCATGTCAACAAAATATAACTTGATATTAGGTCGTATTTCACTGTCTAGTTTCATACCAGTTGTTAGCCCTTTGTTTAACATGTATACTGAATCTGAGTGTACGGAATGTTTCATATTCCTGATTAATACATAAGGCTCATGCAAGATTATACAGGATATACATACTCCTCCTAAACACCCGATCCCATGTTTTTGTAGACCAGGTTTTACAACAGTTTATTGGAATTCCTATTGATACCAATTGCGCCCCGTTATTAGCAGACCTATTTTTGTATTCATGTTAAGCAGAATTTGTCCAAAACCTTATGCGTGAAATAAGAAAACACTTATGCTTGCTATGGCCTTCAACTCGACATTAAGATGTGTCGATGACGTTTTGTTAATAAAAAATGGTTATTTCCATTCTTATGTCGATATGATATATTCTGGTGAGCTTGAGATAATAGATACCACAGAGTCTGACACATCTGTTTCGTATTTGGATATTTTACTTGAAAAGACGTTAATGGTAATTTAACAACCAAGCTCTGTGATAAACTGGATGACTCTAACATTTCAATATTCAATTGCAACTTCCCTTACTTTTGCAACAATATACATTCATCACCTGCATACGGATTTATATTTCTAAGTTGAATCGATACGCAAGAACATGCTCTACGTATGAATAATTTAATTTGATCACTTGAAACTGAAATGAAATATACTCTTGTCATAAAAATGCTTATTAAGAGAATCCGTAGGAAACACTGAAAGTATCCACAGGGATAACAAAATCACTTGTTTAGAGAAGTCAAAATTGACCCCTTTGTCCAAAAAAAAAGAATCCCAAATTAATGAATTCGAAGGTCAGGGTGGACTCAAATCACACAGAAAGGCAAACAGAAAGGCAAACATCACATACCAGTTCGCAGTCCTGCACGTGCAATTGTATGATCAGTATGAAAATTCTCAGATATGAGATTTATAAACACTACAACTGGGAGTAGGTATATACTTACATTTCTTTCCTGCCATTAGTTTCCTCAGCTTTTAACTCAGATCAACAAACTTTACATACGAATGTACATTTTGTGTTACTTTCAGGAATATGCTCTTAATGGAATTAATTCAATATATAACTCTTGCACCAAAAGAGGATATTCCCAAAGCATTACATGTTTTCAGTTAATTAAAGAAGAAGACAAGGGAAGTATACATGGAAGATCCAATTAATGGGATTGATTAAAAGATAGGAAAAAATTCTTGTTTGCCGTAAAGATAAAGTAAATCTTTGCATTGCCAAATTTATTGTTTATTTTCTGTTTTCTTTAACTAAACCCCACGAAATCCAACATGCAACCGATCCTCAGAACTCTGTTAATATTTGCCAGAATCACAGGACCTATTCAATGAAAAATTGCACAAAGAATATTTTAAATTTATATATAAAAAAAATCTAAGAGGAAAATGAAAAATTTGTGAAATGAAATATATGGAGATAACGAACAGCATTCAAACTTGGAGCAGAGCAAACCTCCAAAAAATCAGAGATGGGATCAGGTGTTATGTAGGAGTGGGCATCCTCTGCCATTGGGTCACAGCCGCCGTGTGCTCCTTCTTCTGATCGGGAAATAACGAAAAAAATTCGTCGATGATTCAGTGTGTATAATGACTCAACAAGCAGTTTGAAAAAAGTCAGTCAGCATTTGAAATAATGATAATTAAATTATGTTCGCTGACAAATTTATTATATCGACTATATAACTCACGAAATGATGACTTTAAACGATACTGTTGACATTCTTGTTTCATCAACTTGTTTGTCAATGGTGAACATCGTTTAAGAAATTGTTCATACGTAGAATATGTCCTCGCATACCGAATCAACAGAGAGACATAAATTCCGTATGCAGGTAACGAAGGCATATTGCTGACAACTGTAAAGTTTGTCATCACGTTTATCATGAAGCTTGGTTGCTTGATTACCATTAACGTCTTTTTCAAGTTGGATTGATTGATGATTGTATGTAGTTTAACGTCCCTCTCAAGAATTTTTCACTCATATGGAGACGTCACCGTATGCCGTTGAAGGGATTCAAATTAAGACCTATGCTCGGCACTCAGGGCAGTGAGGGTTCTTTAACGTTCCAACACCTACCGCGACACGGGGCCTACGTTTTTTTAAGGTCATATCCTAAAGACCTGTGACTTTCACTTCTAATGCCGAGTGTTTAGTGAAGGAACAGTCACTACCTATGTTTACGTCTTAGGTTTGACGCGGCACCGCGAACGAGAATCGAACCCGGGCCTTCCGATCACGAAGCGAACGCTCTACCACTAGGCTACCTTGACCAGTCCATAAGAATGAAAATAACCATTTTTAATTGACATCGTCGATATACTGTGGAATCATTAATTTTCGCGGTTTTCTAGGTATGACGAGACCCATGAATTCATTTCCACCATGAAGAGACCCATGAATTTATTTCCACCATGAAATATAATTTTGCAAATAAATTACCACTCTACAGTTCTTCTTCCACGAAGTTAAATCCCCACTAACGCATGTTTTTTCTGAAGCAAGAAGGATCTGCTAATAACGGGGTGCAATTGGTGCCCATGTGAATTCGAATAGATACATTGTAGTTGGAAGACCTGTTCTCTTAAAACCACCAGAAACTCAAGCATCTTTTTAATATCAACTTCAGAGTACTTGAGTGTATTTGTTTGCACAATCAGAATGTATTTAATGACAAGGTCAGTTAATTCACGAGTTCCATTTTTATTGAAAAAGCAGCTTTCAATGATATCAAAAAGCCTGGACATTAATTTATCACGAGGAATGGTTGCATTTAAAGTTGAAAAGTTGTAAGTTTTCATGCTGTTGATTCTGGTAAAATTTCAAATATTAAATTTCAAATTTTACAAAAGTTCCTCGGAATTTTTAAGTATTCACATCTGATTTAAACCATTTCTTGAATATATTCATGCGCAGTACTCTTGAAACGTCTCATTCACTACTGAACATTATTTTAGTGAGGATTAATGAAAGACTCATGGAATATTTACTGGCACTCGCTATGTATCTTTGTAATGATTTTTGTAAAGTTTTGGAATCCATTATAGATATGGTAATTCAAATTCATTCTGGTTGTTGGGAATATTAGAAATATTTAAAACTGGCATGATTTTGAAGAATTTCCTCCTTAGAAACAAAGCTATGGGTATAAATTGGATTACCTCGTGTCCGGTAGAATTTAATCACATTTTCCCTAAAATACAATTTAGAAACAAAGCAAACAACATTATGTTGTTACCTGAGTTGTCAGCAGGGACCAGTACATAATGACCGTGTAATCTATCTAGTTCTTTTTTCTCTTCTGAATTGCTGAACGCAGAAGGATAGTGATTTTGCCCCTGACAATCGCTTAATGCGAGATTTTAACATACATCTGATTTAATCCATTCTGACAACTAGTCAATGTCTTAGTGGACATTAGAATTCTTAGAATAGATCGAAAATTGGAGCACTGATAACTGTCGTGCATGATCAGGTAGGTCAATATTTATCTATACACCTGTACATGTACATTCAAGATAACGTTTTTGTTCATGAATTCAGTTTTCTCCTGCAAGCATTTGTTAATTTACAGACCCACACATCATTTTGATGGATGTGGTAAAATTATAATTGCACAAAAACTGAATGGGTTCCATAGTCAAGTTATATTCATTGATTAAATACGTATATTATGAGTTTTGATTTCTATACTAACTTTTAAGAATTGGAAAGGGTAATAAAGATTCATTTCAATAATTTACTGTGGTAATTCACGACTATTCGGTGATTGTTCTCTCTCTTATAGCTTCAAGACATGAAGAGTTCTTACTCTCAATTAACATCCAAGGGACATTAACCTTTCCTCTTTTTTAAAATATTTTCTGGCCAAAGAATGCAATGTGTGAAAGGAAACGAAGAAAAAATGATATTATTTCCCATTGCCATCAATTATTCTAAAACTTCTTTTGATCTTATGGAGACTTTGCTCTAACTTCGATAGATCATGCTTTGGAAGATACAGTCTGATTACAACAAGTCATACAATGTAATTTGAAGTAAACTTTTACAGATTTTTGTCTTCCTCGTTTACGAAAGGTGAGTCGGATGTGTCCGCGTCGGCTAGCAGCACCAGATAGTGGAGGGGAAAAAAAATCTTATACATGTCATGCTTATGTAGATTCCTTATTTTTCGCGAGTACTTACTCTTCAACGTCATTCGCGAGTGGACGGTTGGCCAAGAGATTTCACATAGATTTCAGCACCATAAAAATAAAGGCGAGTAATTTTATTTCGCTTTTGGTGCTTATCGCGAAAATTAATTCCTCGCGTATATTTAGGAATCTACAGTACATGGCATGTATAATGTTTTTTCCTCCACTATCTGGTGCTGCTAGCCGACAAATATTTAGCAGGCGCCCTACTATCCGTTAGTTCAAAAGAAATATATGATATACTACATTTGTATATTTCGAAAACAACTAATAATCATCCAACATCAATCATGACTTCTAACACTGTATCTCAAAATGCACATCTCTTATTTTTTGCATTATATTATTATTGCTAAAATATTTTTGTCAGCGAATTTGTAAAAAAATGTTTCTATGTTACTAGTCGTATTTTCACAACGAGTCCTTTTTCGTTTGTCTATTCATATTTACATCCACTGAATATTTTTTTCTCCTTTATTTCTTAAGAAAACCCATTGCGTTAATCGCTGCATGAACTACAGTAGGCATGTCGCCTGTACAGATTTCTTGATCAGTGGCTGTTCCATCAATGAAACGTATAAAGACTTTCGCATCATTAATACAATAATTAATCTTTTTAATCCTACTCTAAATTATTATTTAAACAGATATAAATATAAACAATAAAATGTCTTTCTTTGTTTGTTCTTACTGGAATTAACGGTCGCAGCTATTGCAGAAAACACACACACACACACACGCACACGCGCACGCACACGCACACACATATATATGATGTACCATCAATGATTATTCGTAATTAGAAATAGAATTTTAATTTTACCAATTTGGAGACTTCTTCATTCAATCTGATTAAAATCAGCTCCTTGATCCGCTCCTTTTTTTAATTGTCGATAAGGAGCGGATCAAGGATTTGGTTTTAATCAGATTGCTTCTTCATTTTGTGAGCTGCTTGACACGTATTATTTTAGTTATTTCTTTATTTTTTTTGAAGCCCTTAATTTCATCGGGGGAAATCACAAACACCTAAGAAAAGTACTTTCTTTGCATAATTTTAACTTAATTCCAAATAATCAACTCATTCTGCCGTTGTCCACCCCGACGAGAGAGAAGTGCAGAAAAGTCACCACACTATAAATCAGTCTCGAACGGGCTTAGGTAGAAGTCTGCGTATTTCAATTGAATTTGCGAGTGATGACTTAAGCAATCTGGCTTAAAGTATTACACTTTTAATTCTTTCTGAATATAGAATCAAATGGTGTAATTAGAAGTATAGGATATTAAATATGTTAAACATGTTATATCCCTTGTAATAATAAGCTTCATTTGGTCAATTAAAAAGAAGCCGGTCTAAAATGCTTTAAACTTTTTAAGTATTCATTTCTCCTCTTCAAAGTATTTTGTATACACTGTAAGTATAATTAATTTCTCTTCTTTTTTTCTAAATTAGAAAGTTCCAAAAACATTCTCACAACACCCCTTAGGTGTCTAAATATAAAGAATCTAGGAATCCTGTTGTTAAATAAATCTCAGGTTTGTATTTACTTTTGACTTAACTAAATATATTACTGGATACTCAGTAAAATGTAATGTAATATTACCAAGTAAACAGGAAGTATGATTAGGTTATCAGTCACTTCCTTGATATAATGTCTTAATAGTGTGAAAAGTTCGCATAAGGTTTTTTATAGATTAAAATATGACTCAAGGCTGCAATATTGATTTTTTCCATTCATTTCTCTGAAAGAAATGACACACAGAAGTATTACTGAGTATTATTCCAATTTGTTAGGCTACAATTGAATTATTAAGAAAAATGCAGATTTTGCGCTTTAATTCAGTTTGTTTGCACACGTCGATGCATTTATTTTCTATCAGAAAACATCTTTAAAAAATAAGAATGATTCAGTTCTACATAATATCCTTGAACTTATTCCTACGTAAATTTCATTCACCTATCCTTCCCTTTGTTGGTTTCCTATAAGATGATAAACACGACTACGAATTGAGTTTTATGCAAGTTCAAACCAAACCTCCTGTCTATCTGCAAGCTTCACCACAGCCTAACAAATCGTCCTTGATAAATCAAGTGCAATATGAAAGAAAGGAAAAACAAATATTCCTTTGAAAGGTGGAACATGTACTCAAATATCTTCTCCAAAGCCTACATGTAATAATGTATGAAATTGTGAAAAAAGAGACACTGGCCTTTGAACAATAATCCTTCCTTTTTAATACTTTGGTAATGTTACTCAAAACATTAAAGAGTCGTTCACAAGATGGAGGAGTGATTAGAGCAAGAGTCTTCTTTCGTTGCTTCCAAACTTTTTAATTATAAGAAATCTTTACAGGGCCTTGATATCGAATATCTGAAACATATCCTTCATTGCGTTAATGTTCTTCTTCACCCTACACCTATAGTCCTGCTGGACACGTTATTACAGGTGACGTAAATATAGCAAAAAATGAGGACCTTAGATCAATATTTTTCAAAGCAAATCCCGATTCTTCAAGTGGCATCAGAATTTCATAGATATTATGGATTCTGTAGAAGATTACGCCAGGCGATGGGCCGGATATTAGAAAAGCAATTTGAAAACTGTCTATCCTTCTGTATTCAACAAACCAGAAGTGACAAAATTAGATGGATTAGTGGACTTTTACGAGAAACATTGACTTTTACACTTGACTGTTTACTCGGACATCTACGTAGAACAGAATTGATAATAAATAAGAAACCTTTCTAGTGGTCATAGGTATGGTGTTAGGGGCACGAACATGTGAAAGTCGAGAGTTGAGTGTAGGATGGTTGTCGTTTTCTTTAATGACATCTTATGTGTGAAATAATCAGTTATTTTTATTGAGTTAAATGTTGAACTAAATATCTATATCGTAAAAGAGTTTCCGTACACTGTCCTTGTGTAAAAGTAAGCCGTCAACTGTAAGAGTCAGCGCTCCTCGTACATGTAAAAGTCCAATGATTAGTACGCATTGGTCCCAGCTGACAAAGCTGGTAACAGAATTGCCTTCGATTTTAAGGCTTATTATATAAATGGCATTTTAGAAAATCTTGGGTTTAATTCTACAAGTGGTATTCCAACTAATACTCGTAGTTCCCTTTGTAAGGAAGAAATTCTTTAAAATCATATGTCGGTTTTAAACATTTATAAGATCCTAAAGAACCAAAATGAATTTGAACTCCCATATCTACATTGAATTTCGTAACGTCATAAAAATCATCACAAATAAAGATACATAGCGGGTTCCAGTAAATGCTCAGCCAAGTTTTTTCTTTACTTCTCACGAAGATATAAACAGTAGTGAAGGAGAAACGTCAAGAGTACTGTGCAACAATATATTCAAGAAGGAATGTAAATCAGATGTGGTTACTTAAAAATTCCAAGAAACTTTTGGAAAAATCACAAGATTTTCCCAAAATCAACAGCTTAAAAACTTACGACTTTTCAACTTATACACAACCGTTCCCCACGATAAATTAGAGTCCAGGCTTTTTGATATCATTGACAGCTGCTTTTTCAATAAAAATGGAACTCGTAAATTTACTTGAGAAAGACGTTAATGGTAATCTAACAACCAAGATCTATGATAAACGTGTTGACTTTAACTTTTCTATCGTCGACTTCCCTTACTTATGCAGCAATATACCTTCATCATTTGCATATGGGGTTTATATATCTCGGTTGATTAGATACGCAAGAGTATGCTCTACGTATGAACAATTTCTAAATCGAGGTAAACCATTGACAAATAAGCTGATGAAACAAGAATATCAGCAGTCTCCTTTAAAGTCATCATTTTGTAAGTTCTATGGTCGATACAATGATCATGTCAGCAAATACAATTTATCATTGAGTCAAATGCTGACTGACTGACGTTTCTTTATCCTTATCATGTCCATTTCTCATACAACTGGATTGACGACGGATTTTTCCGTTATTTTCTGATCATGACAAGGAGCACACGGCGAATGTGACCAGTCGACAAGGGATTATCCTCCATGGTACCCGAATCCCACCTATGATGTTTTTGAGATCCGAGTTTGCTCTGCGCCAATTTTGTATTGCTTTATGGACTTTGATCTTGAATAATGTTCGTAATCTCTAGGTGTCATTCTAAAGTCGAAAATGAAAGAGTTGATCCTATATACGCCGTCGATATCAATTCGGGGGTGGATCTTCGGGATGACACCGTATAAAAAGAAACCATCCGTCTCAAAAGATGCTAGAATGAAAATGTATCTCATTTTTCAAAGACCGTAAATGTCAAGCATAAGTTTAAATTTTGCAATTATGGACATTCCATGAGTGAAGTGTTTCAGAAGGGATGTGAAGCAAGCATCCAAACAAAGAGACAAGGAATCAAAATGACGAGCTTCCCAAAAAGAGAGCAATTTCTTCTTAAAAGATACACAATACAGTTGAAAACAATTCTTTGAAACGTCTTTGCCAGAGGTTAGATATTTTTCTTTCTTAAACAGAATGCTCAACTAGCCACTGGGTTTGGGACGAAACATTTCATAAGAGAAGGTGTACATACAAATAAAAATTTTTTCCATTAAACGGGGGCACTAAATTTCAATAAATGGAAACAACAGCACCAGTTCAAGTAAGCATTTGTTGCAAGATCATCATTTTCGATTTAGTCCGTGCATTAGGGGCAGACGTGGAGATTGGTCAAGATACAATCTTTAGGTAACGCTGTATAATCACTTCACCACGATTAACCAAGTTTGTAGCATTTCTATACCCATCCTTGAAATATAATCAGACCTTTTTTACGGACTAGTTTTTCTTATAAAAACTTGTGGTCCCGACCCTTCAATCTAATTGACCAAATATCAAACGTGCACGACAGTGAATACATGTTCATAAAATGAAGAAAAGAAAGCAAAAAGATTATCCTCAAAATTTCTTAAAGTAACCGAATGAAAAAAAAATAAAGTAGGGTCTGAGTCATGTAGGATGCCTGGAGTAGAATTCTAAGAAGGAGTGAACTCTTGGTGAGGAAATGGGTCATCCGACCGAAATACATTATAATGAGACTTGAATGTTCGAAGTGCTTGCCGCAAATGGTCTTTAAAAATTCTAATGAGCAATTCCCTATCAGGACTTCTTAATGATTTTTAATTTTGAAAAAGTCCTTTTTAGTATAAATGTAATAATTGTGATGAAGAGAATTTCTTCTCAGTGTTAAAAAGGAATATAATTATATAAAAATTGGGATAACAAACAGAAAACAAGCTCAAAAGGCCATTAAACAAAACAAATCGTTATTAGAACAAAAACGGACTATAGGTCGGATCAGGTGCCATGAAGGGGAAAGCATTCCCTGTCGTCCGGTCAAATTGCCGTGTACTCTTTGTCATGATGAAATCCGTAGATAATTCAGCGTGTGAATAATTGCTTGACAATTTTTATGTCAGTTAGCATTCGATTTAATAAAAGATTGCACTGATATCGTAAAAAATCATTTATACACATCTATGAGGTTGACTGTGTTCCTTTATGGCCTATATTAAAGGGACATGGACACAGTTTCAACTAAAATTTCAAAATTTATTTTTCCATTTTTACAAATATTAACAAGGGTCTTTCTAATGATTATAAAAAATTTGAACGTCATTCGAGATACAAAACAGATTTAGAGCTACAAACCTTTGTTATGTAAACAAGGTCCGTGTCACGTTTTTGTTTACATAGGTTAATATACTAATATATGTTCGTTCAGAGTAGATCATTTCAATAAAGAAGTTAATTTTAAATACGATTTGACAGTTTCAATTGCTTTGCTGAATTCAATTTTGTTTATTTTATTTTCTATATGTAAACAAAAACAAGGCACGAGCCTTTTTACATTATGAAGAACTTTAAGTTCTGTATCTCGTTTGTTAATCAACAAATGATGTAGAAATTTCTGCAATTCATTAGATGATGCCTAAGTAAGGAATTGTAAACATTAAAATCGGTTTTAAAAAATTCAGTTGAAACTGTGTCCATGCCCCTTGTATAATGTATATTTATCGCCTGTATCGCAGAAAAGACAGGAGTATCAAAGTGATATTCATTACACTGTTTTTGGTCTATCTTTGATGTTTTGGTGAATTGTATTTCACAAAAAGGGAAGGAAAAATGAACCGTTAAGCGTGTCTTGGCTTTTGAAATCCTTAAAAATTTACTATTTAAATTCTATAACTGCATACACCAAATTTCACAAATATTGAAAATATATATGATTATATAGACGATATCAATCGATGTTCAAATTAAATGCTCACTAAATTATTTCCCCCAATAATGAATATTGATAATATTAAAAATCAAAAAATCAGTCAAGAATGATTCACATTGATAAACTTTATAATCTTTAAAAAGTTTTCACATATAGACTTTATAGGTATATAGCGATTTTTGATACAACGTAGCAGCGTTTTTGTAGAAAACTTCTTTTATTTATGATACTTCATAATATTTTTATTAGTACTAATATTCGAAGTTTTCCATTCTAAGTAAATAGATCAAAGGCAACTTAACAACAATTCCTTAGAAATAATTTATGATACTTCATAATATTTTTATTAGTACTAGTATTCGAAGTTTTCCATTTTAAGTAAATAGATCAAAGGCAACTTAACAACAATTCCTTAGAAATAGTGTACGTGATTAAACAGTTAATTATACTCCTATTTGCTTATTTTTTGAAGACACCTTAATCAGGTTTCACAGCTGCGCAGGTTGTGAACATCTGTACTAATTAGAAGGTGGACGTGATACCCACAGGAAAGTTTAAGTTTGACCATGCAAGTCCGGATGTCCTAATTTGACTAGGGCAGGTGCGCAATGAGCCGCACCTTGTCTACAAATCAACAAATCCAGACAATGCAGAAGGCAGATAAAGAAACAGGTGTAACACCTTTGTGCTAGATAAAAAAAGAAAGAAGGAAAGACGACAAATAAGTTTGATTTCAAGGTAACTTAACAAAAAAGTAGACCCAATTTTTAAAACCGAGGTTTCTGAGATATACGTAGGATACAATGCAAAAAAAAAATGATGGCAATGATTAAGCCTCGCCCCCACAAGCATACATCGTCGTCTAAAGAAAAAATGAAGGGGGCATAGAATAATATTTTAATGGAAAAAAGGTTGACGTAAGAGTCCTGGAAATAAAATCAAAATGACCGCTTTTTGAACTCTTTGACGCACTGGGACGGGACTATCTTTTGTAATGAAAAAAAAACATCAAGCGAGAAGAAAGCAGTAAAAAAGCTATTAAAGAAAAATGACGGAAATTGTTTTTTTATACTCAAGACACATTCACATGGATACTATATATATCTATGGTTATAAAAATTTTAACAATAAACCATTTCAAACGCAAGTGTACTTTGTTTTCTAAAGTTATAATGATTCTTGAAAAGTTGCAAAATATAATATCATTGTTTAGTAAGGAAGGACGAGACAAAAGTAATCAGTCATAATCAGTCATAAACAACAAGCACTAAACTCCTGAAACTTGATAGAAATATTCCTTAAAGAACCGAGAGTACTCGGATAGAATTATTATCAGCAATTCTTTATTGACAATTAATAAAGAAGCTACAACATTAAATATCCTTAATAAATGATTGAAATAGCGCCTTTTAAGGCCGGTATTCACGATGAGATTTGTAGTATAATACAAGTATTATAATACTTTTGTATTATAATACTGCCTTGTACACACGCTTATACATATCTTATAAGATTGTAAATAAACTACGTATTCCAACGTGTTTTTCCCCGCCATATTTCTCTCTCTGTCAAAGTAAGAAAAATGAAGGATTAAGATCTGAAAGCGGTGTCTATCATCGTGCTATGCACTGCTTTATATATTCCACAAGTCCTTCTACCCATCCCATTAAGCCACGAGTTTTTCGATGTCTTTACTTGTAAAGTCTATCATTATTATTTACCATGTGGTTTTTTTGTAGTGATGAAAATAGGATGACCCCTAGTGTCATTACATTTCATTGGTTGAAAGTGATAGGTAAGCTAAGACTTGTATTAGAAAATAGAGCATTGCTCTATTCTTAATACAGTTTTATAAGATTCGAAAAATCTTATGATACACTGTATTAAGAGTGTATACACAGTAAGATTTTGTAGTATAATACAAATCTTATAATACAAATCTTACCGTGTATACCGGCCTTTAAACCCACTTGAAAGAGAAAATATTTATGTTTTAAAAACTTTACACGTCATTCGGTGGGATATTTTGGTTCAAGCACCCCACTTATCAATACATGGGCATTATAGATTTTTTTTAGACAGAATAAGGAACAAAATCAGGAAACACATTTTAGCCACAGACTGGTGCAGTAAGGGTACAGTCACGTGATGCTCGGACTTGGGGTTTTGTTGCAATCATCTACTAGTATTTAAATACATGTACGCTATATGTACCCACTAAAACAACACAAGAAAAGTAATATGGTGGGGGTAATTACTTGTCTTTTTCGGAGGGATAGGACATCAGGACATCTTAGGCACATGAACTCGCCCGTGGTTATTGCCCTTTGAGGAAAGCATTATCATTGCTATTTATCAGAAGCTTGCATCATTTAGACAAAAAAATATCACAAAATATCAAAAATATACTTTTCAACCATTAATTAACTTCTGTTTACAAACTTCAAATTTTGATCTTTTACTACAGTGTACGTTCTACATTTTGTATTTTATTTATCAGAAAGATGTGTCTCCAACTCTGATCTGAAAGTATTCTTTAAAGTGAGATGGTTGAATTCATTGAAAATGAGTAATGCAAGCACATTGTTGTGTCGAAATCAGAAAATAAGTACAGACGGGAAGGGGAATATTACAATATACTATTTTCATTGTGTAGATCTGATAGCTTGTCCTCAAAATATTAATTAAAGGCTGTCAATAATTATTTTTTTACGGTCAATATTCTGGCGTTAACAGTAGTTTAAATATCAATGTGAGATTTATTTACGGATCACGGTTGTTGTGGCCGGTCAACAGGGGGTACTTTCTCCTTCTAGGCACTGGATCCCACTTGTGGCATTTCCAGGGGTCCATGTTTTATGCCCTCTGCATATATTTTGTATTGTTTATGGAATTTTCGAGATCAATCACTGTTCGTTTTCTTTAACTTTTACACGATTTAGACTGGATTTCAAATTGTGACATGAAAAACATTGAAAATTCTTGGAGTTTTTTTTTAGCTATATGACACGTTCTTTCCTTAAACTCATCATCTTTGATCAGGTTCTTTTATGGACTAGAAAATATTTTAGCAAGAAAATTACATGCCCTTTTATGATCGTTGTATGGAATGAAATTGACAAGAAGTTCTGCCTTGAAAATCCTAATAATATATATTGAGATCTGCCTGTAGGCAAGTATTTCTTTATTGAGGAAATAACAGAAATTGAGATGTCATGAGAAGAGAAAGACGACTGATAAATGTGCAGAATTTGTACCTTTACAAACCGCTTCTAAATCCATACACAGAAGGTCAATGTTAGATATGACATTGATGCTTCGATTTTGGATATGTCCTTTTTGCGATTTATTCAAGCACAAAGTACAAGTAAGACTCCACTTCTTGTACTTTTTGTAGCAGTGAAATAATATTTTAAACCCTTCAAGAGTAATATTTTGCATTAGGAAACAAAGCTATTTGTCGAGTGATTGTAAGGTCAAACTTCTTGACAATAGCGTATCCCAAACCATTTTAGAAAGATTTAAACTAAAAAAAAAATGTAACTATAAATTATATTTTTCTGACAATCATATTTAAATAGAATTAAAATTTCCAACAAATTTTGGGATTTGTAAATTGACATTTATTCAAGAATTTTAGAAATAGTCGTCGGTATACTTGAATGTCGAATTGAGTGCCGAAGCACGTGGTTTCTTCTTCGCGTATATGTTTTTGATTAAATTCTGCTTCATATGAATAATTTTTATTTCCTCTACATTATCTGTCCCCATCTTCGATGTTCTGAGAAATCGACCCGCGTTTGCTCTGCTTCCAGTTTGTATTGTTTCGATAGACCTCTGAGCCTGATTCATGTTCGTAAACTTCATATTCAATTTAAATAGAAACTCAACGTTTGTGTTGTTTTATTGGACCATTTCTAAATTTGTGATCAACTCTTTCTTTACTTTCTTCCAAATTAAAATTATTGTGGAGGGGACAAAATAGTTCATGCCGTATCGATCCATCAATGTTTTTTGTCAGTTTCATACTCGATATGAAATCTCCAGTTTTTGGTTTGGTCACTTTTCTTTCCTAATGATCGATATTTAATCCGGTTAGGCATTATCTAGAAAAATGTAGCAATAGATGAAACCAATTTCATCTTAACAAATGTATTTCCTCTTACAAAAGACAAATCGAACTGTCATGAAGAGTTTACCTTTTATGCTTTATTGACGTATATACATGTAGAACAATATAGACTGGAGAATATCATCATTGGAGGAAATTTCAATTTCACATAAATCCACTATAGTATAGAAAAGGTGGAATTACGGAGTGAAAAATAAAATTATTGAGGTTACATTCATCAGCTTCAGATTATCTGATTTAACTTATGTGTGGGGAGAACAAAATTCAGATAATGTTAAATGTACATTAAAGTTTTTCCACCCTCACAATTTTAATGGTTCAAAGTTCAAAATCTTCATTTATTTTCATTTATTATAGTTTAAATTAGTAACTATCACAAAAAATTCATAGATCGCCATATTATTTAAGACGGGGGACATAAATAAATAGAAGTGTATGTCAACATGAAAAAATCGTAGATTATTTTAAAATAGTATTGTTGATATTATGTAAAAACTGGTTCAAATGCACAATTCTGATACCAAGAGTTCCAAAGTACTTGCTACTTATTAGATGATTTTGAAATGTGAATATCAGGGAATCTATTTTACATTAAAAGTACAATAAAGAAATGTCTGAATGAAGATATCTGAGGAGTTATTGCCCTTGTAACAATTTTTCTAAGATTGAATGATTGATTAAATAAGGAAAATATACATTTTTTAAGTTCTATTACTTAACAATATTCATCATTACACCTATTGAAAAGCATTCTTTCAAAAAAAAATTTTTCTATTGGGTATGAATTTAAATTTACAACAATTTTTTGAAAAACCTATAACATCATGGGAGGATGGAAATACCTTAAAAGCATCTTGTTAAAAATTTTAATTCCAAATTGAATGAATATCAACACTTAACCACTGGAAAAAGAAGTTTTAATCTGAGAAAGAATTGTAATGAGATAACATTTCCAAAACTTATTAATTACGGAACTGCATTACCTATTTCAAATGATAGGAGAAGAAAATAAATTGATAAGATTTATTTTTTTCATTACCATTTTTGTTATTTTCCCCACTATAAAGTCCAGGTTTTTTGACATTGTTCACAGCCGCTTTTTCAATAAAAATGGAAATCGTATATTTTCTTACCTTATCATACATGTAGATCATTTGAAAATTATTTTAATCGTTAAAAACGTTTGCAAAACTATTTTTCAAAAAACATCTGATTGTACACACAAGTACTCTGAAGTTGATTTAAAAAGATGTTTGAGTTTCTGATTGAAAATATCTGTGTGGTTTTTGGAGACCAGGTCTTGCAACAATCCATTGAAAATCCCGTGGGTACCAGTTGCGCCCATTTTTAGCTGACCTTTTTATCATATGAAGCAGAATTTGTTCAAAATCTTATCGGTGAAAAGAGAAAACACTTGCTATCACCTTCAATTCGACATTTAGATACTAGTATAATGACGACGTATTGCCAATAAATAGTGGTTATCTCCCTTCTCATGTTGATACGATAAACCCCGGTAAGCTTTAAATAAAAGATACCACAGATTCTGGCACATGTTTCATATTCGGATTCTAGTATTTACTAAAAGGCGTTTATTGTAATTTTACAAAGCTTTATGATAAACGTAACGGCTTTCATTTTCAATCGCCAGCTCCCCTTTCTTTTCAGCAATATACCCTTATATATTTATTACCTGCTTACAGGGTTAATATCTCTCAGTTGATTTGAAAAGGAAAGGCATGCATGCTCTACGTATGACCAATTTCTTAATCAAGGTATGTTATTGACAAACAAGTTGCTAAAACAAGAATATCAACAGCCTCGTTTTTAAGTCACAATTTTTAAGTTCTATGGTCGATGCAAGGACATTGTCAGCAAATGCAATCTATTATTAAGTCAAATGCTAACTGAGGGTTTTCAAACTAATTGTTAGGCCATTATTTACACACTGAATTGTGGACAGATATTTACCGTTTATTCCCTATCATGACAAGAAGCATAAGACGGGTTTGGCCGGTCTGCAGGGGATGATCACTCCTCGATGGTACATAATCCCACCTCTGATGTTTTGGGGTCCTTGTTTGCTCTGCTTCTGGTTTGTATTGTTTAAATGACCTTTGAACTTGAATATTATTTGTTAATTCCATAAATTTCAGGCAATCAAAATGTCTTGAAAATAATTTTAACGTGCCAATTTAATTATAATGTGTTGACATATTTTGGTTGCTTCGTCACCGTATTTTTTTTTCAAATAAAGGACCATTCAAATTCCAACTATGAGATTTCAAATTCATTTGTATCAAACAGAGCACGTTCATATAACGTATCCATAAAATATGAAATAGTTGTGAAGGAGGAATATCGCCTCATCCCTACGTTGTTTTCTTATTTATCTTCTTTGGGTCCAATTTCTCAATCTAATTAATGTAAGGCTTATAATTCCCCTCCACTACGATACACCAGTAGCTTAATTAAATTACATTCTCCAATCTCGAGATTTCTGTCCACCGTTACACTTATTAACTGTTAAGCCCCAGTCACACTGTCACAATTTTAGATCACGGTAAGCTACGATCTAGGGATCCCTGAAAATTCTTAGACATCCGCAGTCAGTCCGTTATTATTACCGTGGTGAGCCCCGTTAACTCGGATTAATCCTGAACGATCCGTAAATTGCTACGACTGTTTTGAACTATTCAAACAGTCGTGGAAAACCGCGATGCAACTTCATTTCTTGTACATGTATATCGTAGTTACCTCGTACTGTATGCCTACCATCACCGTGTGACCACCGTGTAGACTTTCGTGATGTTTCGGGGTCATCCGTGACATGTAGGTCTACGCTTACTCAAGGATTTCGACGACTGCAGTAGGGAAAATATAAGAATATACAAGATAATCCGTACCTAAGCGTAAACCTCGCACATTTTGTCTCGGTTGTAGTAGGAAAACGACAAGGAAACAATACAGAGACTCACGAATAATGGCGTCGAACTGTTTTTTATCGGCCGCAGCAGCGGCCGATCTATTTGTGGTTGTGTTAGAAAGTGCACATGGTGAAATGAGATGTTATTATTGTATTAGTTCCGTCAAATAATTTTCAAATGATAACATGTATAAAATCATGAGTAAAATATTTTAAAAACTTGCTTTAAATTAAGTTTTAATTGTTGTTATTTTGTTTCAATTTCATTATCATTTGGCATCAGATAATTGATAATTTATGGTTAAATAAAAAGAGTTTACAATAGGTACTCCCCATCCAGGGAGTGTGTAAGGTATGAAAGGAAATCGTTATATGATTTTCCGGATAATAATAATGACTTGCACATGGTAAAAGTGCATGGTGAATAAAAAATTGAAAAGTTGCTCCACTAGTAAAAACTTGTTTGAAAATGTTACAGCTGCGAATGACACAAAGATTATTTTTATACATTTTGCACCGCACCCTGCAGCATAGCCTACACTGCAGAAACCATTTAAGGCATTACGTGACAAATAACCAGGGTATCAGCACGTGGTATATCTTGAAAGGCATACATCTTCATTTTGATGACAACAATTTCTCATATCATAGGCGTCGGAACCGGGGGGGGGGGGTTAGCTCCCCCCACTTTTTTGCAAATATATACATTATATAGGCATTGAAAACAGGCTTTACCATTTTTTGTTGGTTAAGCCTCCCACCCCCACTTTCAATTAGCCCACCCCCACCCCCCGACCCACTTTCGATTTGCATCCGACGCCCATGCATATTCATCATAGACTTTCTTACATCGATAAATTCATTGGATGAGCAAATGCACTAAAATTTCTAGTTTAAAATATATTTTATTCATTGAATTGGATTGAACAGCAGGCATGATACTAAAATTTCTATCAGATTTTTAAAAATATTTATCTATTAATTTTGCTTTGAAGACGGCCTGAAATAAAAAATGATCACTATTTCAGCTTTGAATATCCTGTTCTTTTCTTGCATGTGAAAGTTCTTTTTTGACAAGTTAAATATGTTAGCGGCCGATTTGATGCTTTGCATCAATTAACTTGTTCTTACGTTGTAATTAATTACGGCAGCAGTAAGAGTTTTGACGTCTAATCACGTGTTTTAAAAGCAATTTTACGGTTGGATACGATAGCTTACGATTTTTCAGTTATTTATTATACATTTTTGTCACAATGTTTGTTGTCATTGTTATCTGTTGTTCATGGCTGTACACATGACCATGAGCACAGGATTCGGCTTCTACATCTGCACCTGTAGTTGAACAGACAGAAAGCACAGAACTACATTGTTGTGGCACATGTTTTTTATACTAGGGAAGACGAAGGAAAGAAAAAAGAAAACAGTTTGGGTATGATGAGTTAAAAGTGGTATAACCTTACTACTTGCATCAGGGGACAATTACAACTCATTTAAGTATAATTTCAGAGTTTTCCTGACACTTTCTCTCAGGTAACCGTGAGATTTGTAAAGTCATCACCAAAAAATAAACCGAAAGAGAACGTGTCTACCCATCACCCCCAATGAATGGAAAACTATTGCCGATGGACCTTCGTCGCGATGGCTGTCAAACCATATGCATTGGATCGATGCACTTTAATTGATGACATACATGAAGCAGTTACTATGGAAGTATCAGGAAGGATTCCCAGCAACACATTCAATCCCAGCTAATGAAAACAAAAAGGTCTCACTTTGTACTTTTAGATGACCCTATTGCCTTGAAGATCTGGCTCATGAAACGACTTTCCAAAAATCAAATTTTTAAGAGGAAGAAAAAATTGACAACTACCACTGTCTGGAATTCTGGTTGACAGATAACTGTGACCTGACTACAATGGGACCGTTCAATATTCTACTGTGCTTACTTGTGTCTGCTTAGACATTCAGAAGAACCTTGAGTATCCGAAAGCACAGTGCTTGTCCTTAATCATATCAAAGATCATACCCTTATTACTTACAAACAAGTTGATAAAAAAAGAATTATATCAACAGTCTTGTTTAACGTCATAATTTCGTAAGTTCTCTAGTCAAAACAATGACCTTGTCAGAAAATTCAATCCATCATTAAGTCAAAAGCTGACTGACATTTTTATACTAACTGTAAGTCCATTATTTACACATTCAATTGTCGACGGATTTTCCGTTATTTCCCGATCAAATCAAGGAGCACACGGCGGTTGTGACCGGTAGATGGGGGCTGCTCACTCAACCTTGGCACCTGATCCCACCTCTGATATTTCAGAGGTCCGTGTTTGCTTTGCTCATGGTTTGTATGTTTGAATGGACTTTTGAGATTGAAAACTGTTTATTATCTCCATATCTTTCATCCGTTACTTACCTCATTTCTAGATTCTTGAGAGATAACCAAATTTTGGTTTAGTCAAATGATACTTCGTAGTGGAAACCGCATTCCGCTGGCCAGTTAAATCTAAACCAAGTATATATCAGGAGCTAGCTACTACACGCAATTAAAGGAAGAGTGACTTGGCAACGTAATAATCTGAATAAATCACAAAAATATTGAATGAAAACACATTGTAAATGATTTTTATTGTAAAAGTGAATAAACTAAAATGTTAATATAAAATAGATCTAGAGCTATTGAATAAATTTCCATAGCTTTTAACACATCTGCATGTATTTCTCATATATAACAGTTATGTGATAATAAGTCAACTTTTATTTGTAGCCAGTTGTATTTTAAAGTAAGAAATGAAATCGTAACATTTGATTTCTCAATGAATCCTCTGTATTTTTGAAAAACGTTATTGCTGGCGTTCATGTACAGAGAACCTTAATTACTTTTACATTTTCCCCAATGTCTTTCACTTGCTTAGACGTAAGAAGTCTTAATTAAAAATTCTTCATCATTCGTGGCATTCTTGTGCAAGAGCCGTGGGGCGTTGTAGCATTAACTTGATTGGCCGTAACCATAGCTTAGCAATCACTAGTGAGACCGTCGCATTATAAGGTATCACTACTGGATACCACGTTGTCCGTAACAGTGTACGGGCGTGAATGGCATGGTCCTTAATGAAACCGTGTCCAAACCTTGTTGAACCGTTCAATAATCTTGAAACAACCGTTTCGTTTGTTTTTCGCACCAAAAAAATCGCATTAGCATTACAATTTCATACGGTATATAAAATCGGGGTGAACCGTTGTAATCCGTGTCTATTACCGTGACAGTGTGACCTAGGCTTTACACATTGAGTATGTTGTACGTAAGGCAATGAGAAACAGGCAATACCTTTCATTAAGTAGAAAATGGCTTTGATATGCATGTTATTCACGAAGAATTAACGAAAAACTTTTAGGTTAAATCTGCGATTGCTGCATAAAAATAATTTCTTCAAAAATAAAAAAAAGGAACTTGTACATGTATGTAATATTTTATCAGACAATCAATCATCTTGTCAATATTTCCAGTATATACATCAGGAGCTCTAAGTGGGTGGACAGAGATCATATTTGACCCTCTCTAGATCTGCTGTTTGTGGATAAACTGTAATAGAAGTTATTGTTTAAATGAGTTAGGATGACTGTTAAAAAAGCAAATTTTACGTTGAATGATTTAAAAGTAACTTCAATACATGCTGCCCCTGATCGATTTACCCTTTATAAGATTGTTTCACTCTATTGGATTGTTTCCTTTAGTTTGATTCGAATTTGAATACTAGTACAATTTCATCTGATTCAAGGTTTTTTTTAAAGTCTTAGAATTTTTATGGAATGAATACTGTTCGTTATCTCCATGTAAAACTTTTCTCGCCTGCCCGATCAGGATTTCAACAGGTTTTCAGCTTATATAATATGATCTCGTTTTAAGTCATCATTTCGCATGTTTTATGGTCGATACAATGATCTTGGCAGCAAATACAACCAATTATTAAGGCAAAAGCCTATTAATTATCAGGCTATTATCGTCAACGGCTTCCCCCTCCCGTTTTTTCCAATCATGACACGGCGGGTACGAACGGTCTGCAGGGGATGCTCACTTCTCCATGACACCTAATCTATCTCACCTCTGATGTTTTGGAGATCTTTGTGTGTTCTGCTCCCGATCTTTATTGAATTTTCACCATATTTCATAAGCTTTAATGAAATGACCTTTGTGTGTTCGCGTTACATAAACTTGTGACATTTTTATACGTTTTCTCTACTTATTTTCAGAACTCGATTCCGAGAAACGGCTTTTCTTAAGAAAGAAAATTTATAACCAGTTTTATTATCTAAAGGCCATTTTAAACGCAGTTTTATACAACGCATTTATATTGTCTGATCGGCTTGAAAATAATAGAATTTTTTTTGTTCTATCTAGTACATTTGCAGATGATTTCGTTTAATATTCTTGCAAATTCAGATCCAATGTTCATAAAAGCGATAAAGTATCTTATCTACTTAATTACCAAGTACCTTCTGTTAATCAAGATTGTCCAATATTTACGTAATCTTATTCCTTAGAGACACATGTAATCAATTCTTAACACTTATTACGAAAGCCGCATTTATCCCGAACTCACAAACTTTACAATTTGCCTCATATAAAAATTCAATCATTTTCCTTGTCCTTTGTCCAATTAGATAAACTTTTGTCATTTCTGTCGCTTGCTTGTTCATTATTTTTGACGAAGACAAAAAATAGATTAGGTTTGTTTTCTGATTTATCAAACCAATAAAGCTCTTTAAAATACACGGATGTATATAGGTGGCCCAAATGGCGCAGTGGTTATAGCATCTGCTCTAGAATTGCGAATTAAGGAGCTGTTCCGTACGTCTGGTGGTTCGAATCCCACTGTGGGACGTGGAGAACGGTCCTATGGATGAGACTGATAAACCGGGGTCCCAAGCCGCAGTAGGTGCTGGCACGAAAAAGATCCCTCACTGCAAAATCAGTGAGGAAATAAGGATTAAATACCATGTCGGGGCTTTGTTTTCTTTCTTAACCTTTAGCAGTTTTTTATGTAAGTGTTTCTTAATCATTTTAATGAAGGCAATCGGGGCAATGTATACGGATCATTATAGAGACTGCTGATGTTTTTTTTTTCTGCACATGTTATGAAAACGTTTATGGTGTCCAATTAATTGGGTGCACTGTCAATGAAAACATAATACAAATTTACAAAAGAGTGCCTTAAGCATGATATTGATGATTAATCCAATAAAAGGTATTATTATTATAAAAATGTAATTATCCAACATTTTCGTATTCTTTACCTGTTCTATACTGTTGTAAGTTGATCTGATATTTAAAGGTGCAAAGGCACATATTAGATCTTAATATTTTCTCAAATTTTCTGTATAATTTCATAGCTTGTGTGTTGCTATAACATTTCATATGAAAATATAACAAAAATTATTATTTTTTCTGAAAGTTATTAAAGTTATTTGTGAAAGTGTAAGGATGTGTCAATCAAACGCATCTAGAAATTTCAATAACTTCCAGAATTTTTTTTTAATCGTTTTCAATTTGAGCAAATACGTTTAAATACAAAGATGTGGTTCATTATAATTATTAATCACGCACATTTTTTTGCCATATACATATTTTCGTCAGTGACATCTTGTACCTTCACCCACGTCGCATATTGTCATCTCTTGGCACATATTAACTCCGTTATCCAGCCTTTTATTTGTCTGCAGAATGAATGACAAAATTTATCTGAACATTAGCCATAATGTTGGTGGTGATATTTGGAGGTTAAACATCGTATCGAAATATGTTATACGCCTTTTGCATGGATTTATTGTAATAATTTTATCAGGATCCTCCGCCCTCCTAAAAGTATCACTAAAATGTTTATTTTCGATTTGTTTTAAATTGCAGATTCTTCATAATAGCTGGTAAGTAAACAATGGAGATAACTAACAGTGATCGATCCCAGCCAACAAAACAAAGTATAAACTGGTCAAAAACAAATCCTGGAAACGCCGTGAGTCCCATGTATTGATTTGATAGACGGGTATCTGTAGTCAAATTATCATAGAAGCCATGACCTGACAAATTGTATGAAACGCGTCAGCCAAATACGGCTTAAAGAAAGGCTGTGTTTTACAATTAAAGTCATTATCATAGAATTTGTTAAATAATTGAAATTGGGTCTTCTTAATACATGTACAAATTAGATAACACACAAACCCTTTGAAACGTCAGAGGTGGAAACTGATGCTACTCTTATAGATAGGTCAAAATGCACGCCATTCCTTCATCACTCCAGATATATATACTGAAAAAGAAGGATCGATGCTTTGAATTTTATCTTTTGATTGTCCAATACAATATCATCTATGATAGAGAGGCTTTTATTTGTTCTGCTTGAAATTTGAATTGTGTAAATATACTCCCAAGACAAATCACGATATACAGAATTAATTTTTTTGTAATAGAGATGAACAATTAATATATCTCTTCTCTACAACAAATTACTCTTAAAAATTGTGGCAATAGCTACATCCCAACTCCAACACACTTAATAAAAACCCAAAATCAAACGAAGATATTTTAAATCTAAAATTGATTTTGATTATACAAACCGATCCTTTAATGTATGAAAAAACATTTTACATCTTTATAGAGGAATTAGTTTTTGATCAGTTTCTTTCGTAAGCGGTAGTTTTCCTTATTCGGTTAGAAATATGAAGACCAATTATACACACCTCCAGAAATTTACATAATGTACAAACTTTCATGGCCTACGTCAGACCACGGTTTTAAAGTACTGTCAGTGCTATACCAAAGTTTGTATTCGCTCTAAACGGCTTACGACTGATTATGTCTGTTCCCACCTACCTTTACTGTGATCACTATCTGTCCTTACCTTGCCTCATGTAGATTTAGCATCCCTCTTTAGCTATGTGTTTGTAAAATATCGGCATTTATGATTAATTTTGTATTTGCATTTGATATAGTAAACGCAACACAAGTTGCTGAATACAACATATGGAGATAACGAACAGTATTCAAGCTCAAAAGTCCATAAAACAATACAAAATATGAGCAGAATAAACATGGACTTCTAAAACATCAGAGGTGGGATCAGGTGCCATGGAGGATTGAGTATCCCCTGCCGACCGGTCACACCCACCGCGTGCTTCTTGTCATGACCGAAAAATAATGGAAAAATCTGTTGTCAATTCAGTGTGTAAATATTGGTCTAACAATTAGTATGAAAAACTTCAGTCGGCATTTGACTCAATGATAAATTGTATTTGCTAACAAGGTCATTGTATCGACCATAGAACTTACGAACTGACGACTTTAAACGAGACTGCTGATATTCTTGTTTCATCAACTTATTTGTCAATAATTTACTTCGTTTTAGAAATTGTGCATGCGTAGACCATGCTCTTGCGTATATTGAATTAACTTAGATATATAAACTCCGTATGCAGGTGATGAAGGCATACTGCTGCATAAGTAAGGGAAGTTGACGATTGTAAAGTAAAGTCATTGCGTTTATCATAGAGCTTGACTGTTAGATTACCATTAACGTCTTTTTCAAGTAAAATATCCAAATATAAAACAGATGTGTCAGACTCTGTGGTATATTTTATCTCAAGCTCACCGGAATATATCATATCGACGTAAGAATGGAAGTTACCTTTGTTAATTGACAATAAGTCGTCGATATATCTAAATGTCGAGTTGAAGGCGACAGCAAGTGTTTTCTTCTTTTCACGTATAAGATTTTGGAGAAATTCTGGTTCATTTGAATACTAAAATAGGTCTGCTAGTAACGCTGCTAGTCATGCTGAAAAAAAAAACGCATTGCACTTATCAGACAGTTTCATAAAAAAAAGTAAAAACATAGTTATGATTCCTTGTGAATAACATGTACAAGAGAACATCATAGAAATGTGTGTTTTTGACATCTTTATTTATATTTTGTACATGACAATAAGTATTCATGTTTTTTATTTGAATTCCTCATTTTTTTTATTTCTAAGTCTCAAACATTATCGGTTATTCTCATTTAAAATTTTCAGAGACATTTTGTAAATTAAAGAAAGAGAAAAAAAAACAACTTACGTAAAGCCAAGATAAAAATCTTTCTTTTTAAATATTCAAATAGATCACTATTCTTTATCTCATCTTCCTCATTGAAAAATAATAATAATTTTAAAGTTAATAGCATTCAGTCTCATCCAAGCTAATTTCAATTAATTTCTCTGGATTCTTTTGGTCTTAAGTTATAGATATATATGAAATCATTCCTGAAATTTGTCTGCTAATAAATGATCATTTAAGACATATATAAACATATAAATACATATAACTCACGTGCGTGCAGCTTAAATATCGTTACTTTTTCAATGAAAGATATTCATTAAGACTAATTCTAGTACTTTTATGCATTATTCGATTTCAAAGAACATTTGATGTCTTTGCATGTATAAAATTAATTAAGGTTCTAGATTTTGGCAGATTTCTCAATCACAATTTAGAATATATAGATTTCTTCAGATACAAATTCATATACAGCCTTTATAGTGAGAAATCCCCCTATTACAAATTATCGAACATTCCGATGTATAAATTCTTTGCACCTTTCACTAGCATCTTTATTCGAAGAAGCTTTTCACCGCGTAACAGTCGGGTTTGATTATCCATATACAGGGTCAAGGTAAGTGTAAAATTGGGATCTAAAAAAGAAATAACTATTTATGTGTTATAATCATCATATTCGAATAATGAATATGTTGATTAAGATTTAAATTCAATAATTTAAGGAAAAAATAAAGTAATATAGGACATCAACAAATGCATATTACTGAGTATTTTATCAATTTTTTTTCTCTAAAAGTCTCTTATTTTATTGTTTACTTCTTATTTAAATTGAATAAGAATTCCGTTTTTCCGAACTGAATTATTTCTTTCAAGATTTCAAAAGAATTCTGAATATTCATGAACATCGTTATATTCGATTTCTCCAATAAAATACAAGAAAAAAGTAGACTAACGAATCAAACTTTTGTTATCTTTTTTAATTAAAATAAAATCTATTGATCAAAAGGGTTTCCTTGCAGAAAAGACTGAGCTAGTTTAACAGCCGACAGAATCAGTAGGAAAATGTAGATGCTATTTATTTCATTGGATAAAGAATGTTATTGACACACAATTTGAGATTATAAAAATCATCGCAAAAACAATAGTGTTTTTATGTACGTATCAATTGAACAGTTTTTTAAAGAGTACGAGGGCCGTTCAAAAATTACGCGGACTGTGCTATTATTTACTCTTACAGACGTCATATAGTTATAAAATTTCACAGAAATATGTATCTTAAAGACTCCAATAAATTTTGATAAAAATTTCTGTACTTTAAAAAAATTCTACTAAAATTATCGATATGTTGATATTGCTGATGGAGAGGTACGGAGCACCACAAAAAATTTGAAGCAAAAGCATGCATAATCCAAAATTTAACACGCGATATTTTTCGACAATTTTCTCAGATGTATCTTTAAATTGTTCTATTTCTATGTATTTAGATTTCTGACGTGATATTTGAAATACTAGCAGAAATATAGTGATTTTTCTCTGATGCAATTCCCGTGAAAACGACTGTGAAAATGACGTCTCCTGAATTGACGGCGCACCACACTTTTGTTAAATTATGCGTAATGCTCGAGATATCGCCAACATAGATCCAAAATATGCATAATAAAACATGTAGTAAACTAGGGTATTCGTGACATTCGTCCACAAATAGCAAATTGAAATTTTAGAACGTTAGACCTCTGTAAAAAGGCTATACGGAGGACAGGAAGAAGATTATCGACGAAAACTTTATCCGGACTGTAAAGAACGTGATTGCGAGTCACTAATATCACACTATATCTCATAAATACCTGCAGTTTTTGGTTTTAAAACAAAAATGCATATTCTTTACTTGTTTAATAGATTTTAAGCTGGACAATAAATTGTGTTTGGATATTGAGTAGATAAGATACTGTAAATGTATTATATTTAGCGTGTACGATATTTAGCGTAAAATGATTATTAACAAGTTAGCGTATATTTGATTTAGCGCATTTCTTGATGTTCTTATTCATGTATGAATGTTTAAGACAAGTAGCGATGTACTTGAATTAGTGAAAGTATATTTCCGCCAAAAGTGCTTAAAAGAATACACCGCCAAATGTAATACGTTTACAGTAACTCAAACTGTACAGGTACTCTTGGGTAATTTTGAGCAAATGAAAGCTCAATCACATATTCTTTTTATAATGCCTATGACGTCGAAGATTTTGCTGCTCCGTGACTTAATGAGATGTCCTGAAAAATCACTCAAAATTGATACCAAATTATAACATTTTGATATGAAATTTTGAAGACCATATAAGAAAAGATTCTTTTATATTATGTGTGACATTTTTCCCTATTATGTCGTCAAATATTTTTTCTGTGCAACAAGTCCGCGTAATTTTTGAACGGCCCTCGTAAATTACCTTATTCAAAACTCCTATGGGACACAAATTCAATTCTTTATTTCCATAAATTCGTATATAAAATTCTTAGTATATGAATTTTTTTTATATAAGAAATTTTTCGCCATAGTTCCAAAACATTTCGCTGCACAAGTTTTCGTAATAAAAAGGTTTTACTGTATTATGTTACGTTAGACAAGTACTGTTGTTTCTTCTGCTTTTTCTAACTTTTTGACACACTTTAAGCTTAGGTTAATTTAAAGCTTTCTTAGTTTCGATAATAAATTAAATTTAATTTACAATCTACAATCACACATGAGTTTACTGTTTAAAGCATTTACTTTGGATTTTTAATGGTCATTCTTTAGCTTGAAAGTAAGTCGTTGAAATATAATATAAATAAAAGAATATCAGAATGAATTATATAATCCTTACGTAATTATATAAATATTGCATTTAGTTGAGTGTAACATTGGAAATTTTCACCCCAAGAAAACCGAGGGGTGAAAATTTTCAATGTTACACTCAACTACATGCAATATTTATCATATTATACTGAATCTTTTATACAAATACATATAACAGTGAACCGTGCGCGCATAAATTCTGCGCAGTCGCTATTTTTTGGAATATCACCCGTCGTCAAGCACTGTTGACTGTTGCTACGCTGGAGGGCGTGGCTTCATTATTCAGCGGGTAATAGTTTTTTTTAAACAAATGTTTCTCGACCAATCACATTCAACTAATTTACATGAAAATCTAATATAACAGCTTATTTACTGAGTGAGTGATAAAAGCGGAGGGAATAAGCCACGAGCGGAATGCAGGACATTAACACGTAGAACACCTACTACACCGTGGTAGATACAAATATATCGGCTCTGTATTTTCACCGCAAATGTAGAAATTTTGTTTAAATTGTGTGTTATGAAAAACTAGAGCAAATAGATAAAAAGTGTATAAAATAACGTCTTCACCATTCACTTTAGGTCTCACTTTAAAATAACTTAGCCCAAAAATAATCTTTGCGGAGGTTTATTTGATTTTTATTATATAAAAAAATGCAACAATCCTACAAATATGATAAATAAAACCGTTGCAATTAAGAAACCATAAAGATATTCTTTCCCCAAATGTCTAGCTATATCAGGTTACGAGAACAATGACCGTTTCTCTTAATAAACATTTATATACAAAAACAATTATTTTATGAAGGATTTCCTGATGGTAACTTCATTCTATTTACATTGCCGTAATTGATTTTACGACAAGATTTTATAAGGTAGGGCCTCAGGTACATTCTAGTACAAATTCCGACTATTTCTGATGATTAACCACGGGTTGGCTATGTTTTATCACTGGTCCTTATTATCATCTTTATATACAGAGGTATACTAACAAATAACAATTCAAACATTCAAAAGTTTTACACAAAGGCATCGATTGCTTTGTAAGTAATTCGGTAGAAACCTTTTAGTCAAAAAATGAATGAAAAAATAAATTTTTTTCTTAACAAAAATTTTCAATTTTTAAACAAAGAATAAAAGAAATTCGAATGAAATGTTTTCAGATCCTTAAAAATAAGTATATGATTTTTTGGCACAAAGTGAATTAAGATGAAAGTGTCAAATTTCTATGGTTTGTGCTTCCTGCTTGGCTTTGCAGATGAACCTGGTACTTTTATCCATTGACAAATATTCAGGATAGTTTGCCTCAGAGAAAAACACGGAATTAGTGTCGATTGTTTTTTAGCCTAATGTTGATGCTCTATATTGCCATTATGTTTAAATTGTTGTCGGAAATAAAGACATTCCGCTGTATCACAGGATGTTACAAATATCCTCTACATACACAAACCTAAAGTGCACTTTGTCCTCAAAACTTATATAAATGTAATTAAAGAATGGGATGTAAGCAATAGTTTGTTTTTGATTCCTCCGCAAATGTGTCGGTTTAAATAGGTTCATCAGTTCAACAAGTTCAATATTTTTTTAATGTTTAATTCTAACACACACTCCAAAATAAATTAATATAAAAAAAAATAAAAGCTCTTCAATGTTACAATACAGATTCATTAATTTTCAGAGAGAGAGAGAGAGAGAGAGAGAGAGAGAGAGAGAGAGAGAGAGAGAGAGAGCACCTAAAACCTTATCTTGATAATTTAAAAATCAAAATTTCCTGATCTTTTTTATCCTCGCGTATTCAACATTTGCAAATCTGAGAACAAAAATAAAATTTTTGAGAGAAATATTTGACAATTTAGTTGAACTTTTCTTCTAAATTCTGCTTTATCAATATCTTATTCCTTTTTTTCAAATTTATAGGTTAACCTAAGGATGAAAGCCATTATTTCCCTTGCTGTCCTTTCAGTGACAATCCTAATTATAGAGGGAGAACATGACGTACGTATTCTTTCCATCCAAATTATTTACAGCCTTTATAATTTAATGTCTAACATTATATATAGTCTTAGCTTACATTCAAAGAATAATCCTTTTGAAATCCGTTTTGGTGAAGTTTAACAAGAACATAGTTACCAACTTTAAAACGTCTTTCATAAGTTCATATTTGAGTATTATAAATAATACTCAAAAAAGGTAATTATATATGTAGAAACTTTCTAGTTCCATTTTAGTTTAATTCTTCAAAATAATCATGTACATTATGCAAAACATGTATATTAGTGGAACTTTTACCATTGAACCAAAGAGGAATATATTAAAACATTTTAAAAGAGCGAGTTTTCTATCGAAAATGGTTTCATTGGAATATTCTTTAAAAACTTCAAGTATTTGTGTTTTTAAAGAAGAAATTATCTTCAAGACAGTACATATAAGCACAAAAATAAATTAATGAAGCTGTTAATTTTCTGATTTATTAACACGAATGCCTTCCATTCTTTTTTCTAGAAAATGTTGAAGCCCTCGAAAAGTAAGTACAATATTGTTCTGAATGCATTTTTCAATTCTTAGCATATTTTTTTATTGGTAAAAGAAAATTTAACCAGATAAATTTAGATTTCAGAAATGGTTCGTCAAAGATAAACGTGTCTCCATTTCTTAGAAAAATCAGTATGTATATCTTAATGTTTAATTTCTTTATATATTTAATATTGGAATGTTGTAAATAACAGATTAATCATAGTAAAAGAATCGAACCCATGAAAAATTAATCAAAAACAAAATAATAAAATGTAGAAAATTCTTAATTTTACACAGTTTTTTTTAACAATTTGAATGTAATAAGTCTTAATTAATATTTATCATGGGGCCTTTTGAAGAAGAGAAACATATCTTGTATATAGGACTGTCCTTTTCTTCAACAGCATATGGCATTTAAGCTGTAAAAGACTTGGAAACAATTAATTGACTATTATATTACATATTTCGAATAATCCTTTTAAAGCATTTCTAACACCCCCCCCCCAAATACATTTGTCAGATTTTGATTTTAGTCTTTAGAGTCGATGTTTTTGTTGCGAAGTCTAAATACTGTATACAGGGAAATTTTCAAATTACATGTAGAATTTTGATTTAAGGAAAGCCAAATCCTTTTCTTTTTATACATTACTTTGAATAATCAAGTTAAATGTATTGACAAATTTTTGTAAATGTAACTTATAGGGAGTTCTCCAGACTTAGGGCCAGAAATTTTTCAAGAACCTGATAGCAAGCAAAGTGATGATTCTGATGATGAAATTGGAGCTAAATTAATGGACGATTTCATATACTTTCTTACATTAAAAGGTTTGTTTTTAATGCCAGTTCAAAAGTACAAAGTACAAAAGATTATTAGATGCATGTAAAGAAATATCAGAATTAAAGAAAAACAAAACATGTTAAAGAAAGACAATTTTAAAAATAAAATTGTGTAATACTTGGAGCTTTGTATATTTCAGATTCTGGAATGCTGGATATGTGCCTATCATTTCGAAAATGACGACAACGAAAACAATGAGTACAAACAAGCCAAATTAAGACAACGTGTGAAGAGTGCTTCAATATATACTTTAATATGATCTTTAAGCTTATTTTGGTTTAAATAAAGACTTTTACTCTAAGTCTTTGGTTTGTAATATCATGTTTGAATTTTGAAGCCGGGCAAAGTTAAGTTTCACTGGTATATTTATGATCACAGAGTAATGATAAAATATTCTTAAAAGCCGATTTGTATTGTTTGAATGAGCCTTTGACTTTGAATATTGTTGATAATCTCCATATTCTACACTAACAAAGATAGACTTTCCTTTATTTTACATTAAGCAAGCAAGCAATAGCCAGTCAGCATTTTTTGTACAAAAAGATAATTATCAAACATCTTAATAATCAAAACTTTAGAGTATATTTGACGATCTCATTTCATCTTAAATCTATCCTATGTAAAATGCCTTGATCTATATTAAAATTTATATTGCATATATTCTTAAAAGAAACAGAAACTGGACAAGAAAACAATTTGGTTAAATTTCTTGTTTTATATTAAGTATCTTCCTCAGAAAAGCAAGCTTAACACAAGAAATAAAGAAAGACTATAGGACATGTTTATCAACATGCCAGTTGCCCAGTTATTACCCAACTATTGACGTCAAGACTTATAACAATCTGATTTGCTCAGATTAATTTTACTTACTTCACCCTGATTACATGAAGATTTATACATGTATTATACTTCTGTAGCTTATACTACCCATAGAAGGCTACATTCTTAATTTTTTATCAGCTTTAAACTAAAATAGATTTGTCTTTCCTATAATGAGCACTCGATAAATGTAGCAAACTGTGAAGAGGACTACATAAGTGATATCAATGCCATAATTTCTTCTACAATTTTGAATAGATTATTGGCAAATTTACAATTTAAAGGTATTGCTACCGATAATATCCCATACTCAATGTATTTAATTGTGAACATGAAGACCACAACTGTTCTCTTCCTATCAAGTATAATATTTTTAAAATAAATTTGATCTTACATAAATCTATCATGGGTCTGCAAAACAGATGGCAATTAGTTCCAACGGGTATTAACAGCTGTGAGAAGAAATCATCTTTAAATGTATCAACTTCAAGGTACAACCTAATTGTTTTTAAACAATTATTTTACAAATGACCAATGTCGCATTTACGAGTTCCAAATTTAATGAATAAGCATCTGTCTGTAACTTAAATATCCCGGACTTTAATTTATCCTTGGAAATGTTTTTATCAAGTGTTGCAAAATTCATACATAGAGAACGTTCCTTGTCCGTTATCCTAACAAATCATTTTTAATATAAAAATTCAATTGCAAACCTAAAGCAATCACTATAGATAGATCTACTGTAGTATAGTCGTACGGAAAAACAAAAGCAAAGGGTAAGAAAATCTATAACTCTATTCTATTTTGTATGCATTAAAATACTAATACGAGATTCCAGAGAATTTTGCATATTTCTTCGTCATCTTTATTTTTCTGACAAAGAATCACATACAATGTACCTTGAGCTTGATTTTGGAAGGCAGTCTGAGGGCTTCGTGACGGTATTCAAGTATACAGTGTGGTGAAGAAAAGCTCTTTGTATAGTAGTTCCTGTTAAGAGCTTAATCAAGAAACCAGGTTCGTGAGGTATTTGAAAAGAATTGTGTATTAGATATAATTTGTATGCTATAATTGCTCTAAGAACCAATGGCAATTGTGCACACATGTCCTGCTATGCTTTAATGGACCAGATTTTCTTAATATGGATTCAAAACCAAAGACAAACTGCATGCAACGTCGGAAAGCATATTTCTTTTAGTGTGTGAGGATTGCAACAATAGGAATAAATAAAAAAAATCAAAAAGATACATCCCAGACAGCTGAGATACATTTACAACATAAATTCTTTCAAATCAAAGCCGAAGGGAGTTAGGTTGAGGGCATAACAGAAAAAAAATCTTTATTGCATTAAGGACATACGCAACGTATCTTACCTACTGATAGATTTTCAAGATATTCCAAATTTAAACGTATAATATAATTACATGATCATTGACAAAAAATCAACATGCCTTACCAGAGGTTTTGAAAAGATATCGAATTTTGAAAATTTTCACATTATTCAAATAAAAATGTACAAAAATTATAAAACATAAATTCCAGATTTTTTTTCATTAAAATATTGTTTTAGAAGAGGTGTACAAATCCATATATAGACATTAAAAATATTGCACACAGGTCCTTCATTTAGTGGAACTCTTCAACTCCAGGGAAGAACCCAAAAAAGTTCAAACTACGTTGCGTATGACCTTAAACTGCAAAAAATCTTTCTCCTTCAAAACAAAACTAAACCCAATTTATTAAAAGTAACAGTGTTCTCCATGAACTCTATTGTCTCTGTGTACAGAATCAATCAACATGATGATATAAGCTCCTTACAAAGATATTAACGGTCATTTATATAAACTATTGACCAGTAAACAGATTTCCCCCACAATATTTTGATACTTATTATTAGATTGTTTTATTGCGATGAACTGATACCGTCACGACTTCCAAAACATCTTTTAACAAGATGTGTTTGTGAAACACTGATGCCCCCGTATGGCAACATAGCGAAGGTTAAGCTTTCTTAAATGCATTTCTCAAATATGTTGGTACCTAAAGTAAGGCCTTTTCACAAGAAATACAAATGTGAAATATAAAACCCTAGCACCATCTGTTCAAAGGTTATGACCAAGCTTAACGTTTTAAAAGGTAAAAGAACCCCGGGGTCAAGGTCAAAGAATCAAGGTTGTTGGTTTCTAAAGAAAGGCCTTGTCTCAAAGATTACATATGGGAAGTATGAAAGCGTTGGTCCTGCTGGCCCTTACCGTGCAAAATTATGGCCAAGGTTAAAGTTTGTAAAAAGTACGTCAAAATCCAAAGTCAAGGTCAAAGGGTCAGAGTTGTTGATATCCAATGAAAGGTCTTCTCACAAGTATTAAATGTGTGAAGTATGAAAACCCTAGCCCTTACCGTTCAAAAGTTATGGCCAAGGTTAAAGTTTTTTTGTAAGTACGTAAATCTCCAAGGTCAAGGTCAAAAGGTCAAAATTTTGGTTTCAAATGAAAGGTCTTGCCACAAGAAATTGATATTTGAAATATGAAAGTCCTAGTATCTACCGATTAATAATTAGGGCCAAAGTAAAAGTTTGGATTTTTTCTGCAAAAATGGGTCGAACTCAAAGGTCAAGGTCATAGGGTCAAGGTTCTTAATATCAAATGAAAGGTCTTGTCACAAGAATAAAAAATATGAAGTATAAAAGCCCTAGTCTTAACCCTTGAAAAATTATGATCAAGGTTGTATTTTAAAAGTAGGTCAAACTCCAAGGTCAAGGTCAAACTTCTTGGTATTAAATAAAGCGTCTTTTCACAAGGATTACATATGTGAAGTATAGAAGCCCTAAACCTTCCCGTTAAAAAGTTATGGTCAAGGTTAAAGTTTTTTTTATAAGTATTGAAATCTCTAACTGAAGGTCAAAGTCAAAAGGTCAAAGTTGTTGGTATTCAATGAAAGGTCTTTCCACAAAAGATACGAGGGCCGTTCAAAAATTACGCGGACTTGTTGCACAGAAAAAATATTTGATGACATAATCGGGCAAAAGGTCACACATAATATAAAAGAATCTTTACTTATATGGTCTTCAAAATTTCATATCAAAATGTTGTAAATTGGTATCAATTTTGAGTGATTTTTCAGGAAATATCATTAAGTCATGGAGCAGCAAAGTCTTCGACGTCACAGACATTTTAAAAAAAATATGTGATTTAGCTTTCATTTTCTCAACATTTTCCCAAGAGTACCTGTACAGTTTGAGTTACCTTATCTACTCAACATCCAAACACCATTTCTTGTCAAACTTAAAATCTATTAAACAAGTAAAGAATATTATTTTTTTGTTTTAAAGCAAAAACTGCAGATATTTATGAGATATTATGTGATATTGGTGACTCTCAATCACGTTCTTGTCAGTCCGGATAAAGTTTTCGTCGATAATCTGCATTCCCAATCTCCTATGCAGAGTTGTCGTTCGTTCCTCTCTCAGACACCTCTGCAATGGGCTCACGTCAAGATTTTTGACGTAACGTATAAAACGTGATATTTGAAGAATTGTTTCAATTTAAATTAACATATCTGGATTGATTTAGTAAATATCTATCTCAAAACTCAGACATAAGCATAGAAACTGAACTATGATGAATTAAAAAAAAAAACCGCACTATTTCTCGTATTTATCGCTGTGATATACATGAGCCAACGACAGAGGTGAATGTATGAGCCGATGGTAGAGAGTGCTGCATTCCGTCCTCCCGTATAGCCTTTTTACAGAGGTCTAACGGTATAAAATTTCAATTTGCTATTTGTGGACGAATGTCACGAATACCCTAGTTTACTACATGTTTTATTATGCATATTTTGGATCTATGTTGGCGATATCTTGAGCATTACACATAATTTAACAAAAGTGTGGTGCGCCGTCAATTCAGGAGACATCATTTTCACAGTCGTTTTCACGGGAATCGCATCAGTAAAAAATCACTATATTTCTGTTAGTACTTCAAATATCAGGCCAGAAATCTAAATACATAATAATTGAACAATATAAAGATACATTTTAGAAAATTGTCGAAAAATAATTATAGAAAATTAATAAGTTAAACTTTGCATTCCGCATGCTTTTGCTTCAAATTTTTTGTCGTGCTCCGTACCTCTCCATCAGCGATATCAACATACCAATAATTCTAGTAGAATTTTTTTTTAAATACAGAAATTTGCCCAAAATTTATTGGAATCTTTAAGATACATATTTTCTTTGAAATTTCATAACTATATGACGTCTGTAAGAGTAAATAATAGCACAGTCCGCGTAATTTTTGAACGGCCCTCGTACATATATGAAGTATAAAAGTCCTGCTTTCTACTATTCAAAAGATTTGGTCAAAGTAAAAGTTTAGAATTTTTGTGTAAACGTGGGTCAAACTCCAAGATCAAGATCAAAAGGTCAAATTTGGTGGAACCCAAAGAAATATCTTGTCACAAGGAATACATATGTGAAATATGAAAGTCATAGATCCACTTAATCAAAAGTTATGGGCAAGGTTAAAGTTTTTTTCGGACAAACAGACAAACAGACAGACAGAGAGACATACCGACAGAAAGACAGACAGACAGACGAACACGACAAAAACTATATACCCCCGAAACTTTGTTTACGGGGGCATAAAAATGGCCATACAATCATTGCGACGTGAAGTTAACGAACAGATAATGCTATGTATGCTTTATATAGAAATGACCGTCACCGAGCGATTGAATGTTGACAGGAAAATGAACGAAGAGTAATAAAATTCAAAAGTCCATCGAAATATTAAAAAAATGCTTGGTTTTATGTGTATTTTTACGTGATTTCTGTTCGTATATTCAAATTTCATAGATCTACAGAACAGAACGGTAAAAAAACAATAAGTCGAAATGTTACATAATCTTAGATTTAGGATAAATCATAATGCAGTGGGTCGTATAGATTGCGTGGAATAAAAAATTTACATGATTTACATGATTTAAAAGGGTGTGAGACAAATTCATCGGAAATTGAAAAAAGTAATATATTGGCCAGTTATCGACCTAACAATTCTCTCATTTCTTAGTTTCGAAAAAAAGAATGTTCGTACAAAAACATAAAAATTTCGAGGACATTATATTTATATCCCTATATTTAGATCGAATTTATTTTCGGCTTTATTGAAAGTTAAGAAAAAATATCATTAAACCGGAAACAATGCAAAATAAAGTAAATATTTATTTCTATTTAAGCACTCTCATTAAAATTGATTTGGAAAAAAGGTTTGGAAAGGTAAGAACTTTTGTATATGGATGGTTCGGTGATTGTAATTCCTAGGATTGTCAAAACTTATTCTCCATATTGTCTCATGTAAATCTTTAAGATTTACTGTGAAATCACAAATTTTCGGGGGTCGGGTCGTTGTTTTCGAAGTATGAAGTGGCCCACGAATTCATGTCCGCTTCGAAATGAATAATGTTGCATACATCGCTATTAAACAGTTCTTCATCCACAAAATGAAATCCCCATCAACCAAGAGTTTTTCCTCAAACCACGAAATTTTGACACCTTGAAAATATATGATTATAAATCTTTTTTTTTAGAATCTACACTAGCCTAAAAATACTTTCGTATAAGTTTCATCTCATCCTGATCAGATGTCCTTGTGAATAAACTATGTATATTTCAAGAAGAAAAATTTTTTCGTCGATTCAATTCAATTTATTCACTCAAAACCATGTAAATGGTACATGAGGCTCAAAAAACACATAAAACATATATGCATTAATACAGTGGGTCTAGCAGAAGGTAATAATTAAAGAGAACAGACAATATTATTAATTTAATTTAGAAATAAATGTACATAATTTTTACAAAGAATCAACATCATTTTGGCACATGACTTCACAAAATTTGATAATATTTGGTCAATAATATTTCGTCAACACATGTAATATGCTATTAAATACTGACAAATCACTGAAGAAGTGACTTTAATTACTGTAACGGGACAACATATCACTGCGGATATAGTACCAGTAATTTCTGTAACTGTACAATTAATTAATGGAATAGTGGAACTATTTTACTGGAATAATAGAAAAATAGTAAAAAAAAAAATCGTTCGGATATTCATAAACTATAGTATGTAAGGTAAGCTCTATGTTCATCGTACTTTTACATGACTGACCTTAGCAGATTTCGGGGATAGATAAGAAGCAGATTATGTCATTATATTTGTATACAGGAAGATGGCCCCTGCAATTCTTATGATAATTGTCTTGAGCGGAGGTAATTCTCGTATGATCATAAATTTTTAAATTATTAATCGTATTCAGAAAATATAAGCACAAGTATTTTTTTTCAAAAGAAAGGACAAGACACATCAAAATGACATTAAAATATATTTTCAACAAACGATAACAACTGATTGCATATTTAATATGAAACTGAATAATGGATTCTACTGTATTCAATATTATGACAAGTTAGTTTTCTATTCTATTTTATATCATGACAAGTTAGCTTTCTATTGTATTTGATATATAATGACAAGTTAGCTTTCTATTGTATTTCATATCATGGACAAGCAAGATTTCTATTATTGTATTTTAAATATAACAAACAAGCAACCTTCTATAATTGTATTTGATATGATTGATAAGTTGTGGGTGTCTCCTCTCAACCTCCACCTTGTCCTCACGGTTGGACCAGCCGCGAATCCTCCTGTTATGCGTTTATTAGTGACACCCCCGAAGATTGGATGACAGCGATGGTAAATTTTATATATATTAATGTATACTGTAGAGACTTTTATTTTAAAGGATTTTTGATCTTTTATACTGTTCGTCATCTCCACATGTTTCATTTGATGTGATTCTTCCTAAAACTATATCTAGAACATAGCAGTTTGTCTTTTAATTAAGTCTTGTAAAGGACGCTAACACAAATTATCACATCCTCTCGATGTTGTAATTGTTTTAAAGCCTGTTGTACTTATAATGTATTACAGTCAAGGTAAAACAAAAGTACACCTTTTATATGTCTTTAATTTCATAATTTCAGTCATATTGTAATGCTCTACATGCAACATTGGTGGAAATTGAAACAGTTGCAGAGGACGAATTTCTTCGCATGCATTTATTAGACAGCAAAGCCACAGGTAACAAATAATCTGTTTAATACTTAAATTTAAGGGTGCTCAGCGGGCCATGAATAATGCTCCTAATCCCCTTGATAAACTCCAAGGATTCATCTCCAAGATTGAAGATTGGCTTGCTTTTTCCGCAAAAATTATCCTTTGATACACGAAAACTCCGAAAAATTTTGACAATTTGAATCAATTTTTTTTTCTGTTCACTTTACTTTTATTTTACCTACCCCTCCTAAAGAAAATTAAATGCAGTCTACACGAACTTGTAGTGAATTTAGCGAGAACAAGAACATTTTAATAGCATGTCGATTGTATATGTGGCGATTTTGTCGTTAGCTCGGTTAGACCTCTGTTTCAGGTGGATACTGGATTGGACTCTCTGACATTCTGGTGGAAGGAGACTGGGTTTGGACGTCTACTCAGACGAACCCAACGTATAGCAATTGGAATCCTGGACAGCCGGACAATGTGCATCATCATCAGGACTGCGGACAGCTGTATGGGCCCTATAGGTTTCATTGGGACGACGGTTTATGCAATACTGCCAACAACTTTATATGCGAGAAAGCGTAAGGCATTAAAAATAACTTGTAGTACGAGTTTACTGATTTGAGGAGGCCTCTTTCTTAGTGAAACAGGCATAAGCGTCGGAACCGAGGGGGGGGGGGGGGGGGGGTTAGAGGGCTTAGCCCCCCACCCACATTTTTGCAAAGATAGACATTACATAGTCATTGATTTTTTTCAATTTGCTTCCGTCTCAAATGATAGGTGGCTAGAAGGAATAGTACTGCAGCCATTCAAGTCCATTCAAACAATAAGAAGCAGAGGAAGGGGTTGGATTAGGAGCCTTTGAAATAAAATGATTCTGAAAACTAAAACAAAGTATTTGACTGTGTTTAGTTTATTATTGATATGAACATAAAGCATTAAAAAATAATTATTATAATATGAGTTTACATCTTTACTACAAATATCGTAATTACTACCTTTTTCTTCCAGAATAAACGAAGATATTGATGTCATCGGTTGAAATTCTCTAATATACATAAAGAAGCATTCAGTATTTATACTTTGATAGTTCACTTAACTATTTTGAGTGTCAGATCTGAGAAAAATATATTTTGTACAATTTTTTTTTTAGAATTATGGATTCCTCATATGCTTTAACGAATAAAGTTACAAAAGATTGATATATTGTTTTCTTTTTTCTTAGAATTGATGCATTTAAGAACCATTTATTGGAACTTCACATACATGAACTGTTTTCATGCTAATACATGCTCTGCATTGGAGATGTTAGTCCATGCAGATGGTTGTGTAGAAGACAATGATTCTGATCCAGTCTTTGATACCAAAGTTATTACCTCTAACTTTACCTCGAAAGGCAAAAATCGGTAATTAGGGAAACAATGAAGGATATGGAGATAACGAGCAGTATTCAATATCAAAGGTCATAAAACAATTCAAACACGAACCTCAAAAATGCCAGGGTTGGGATCAGGTGTCATAGAGGAGTGAGCATCCCCTGCCGAGCGGTCACACCCGCCGTGTGCTCCTTGTCATGATCGGGAAATAACGGAAAATTCCGTTGTCGATTCAGTGTATAAACAATGGACTAACAATCAGTATGAAAAACGTCAGTCAGCATATGGGTCGTTCTGTGCGCACTTGTAGGTATCTCTTTCTATAGGTGTCATAACAGTATTACACTTTGGTTCACGTCAAATCTTGGCTGACGCAAAATAATTCCGGAATCTTCCCTTCCGATGCGGGCATTTTTATACGAGACTGGAGCTGAATTTTTTATGAGATGAAAAACAATATGTAAACTTCCTGTATTGACCAGCCTTATTAAAATTTAGGGCGTGCTGATTTTTTGTATACTGTCACACCGTGTATATCCCAACATGCGGGGTGTATACTATGTTGTGCGCGGGGTGTATGCTTCCGAAGCGAGAAAAAAGGGATTAATGTACGTTCTTTGTCCATTTTCTCAACTTACGGATATTTTTCGCCAGAAAGCATATGCCTACGGAAGAAAGCATTATCTAAGGAGTACATGGATACCTATGAAACCACTGGAAACCTTCTAGTTTTATCAAACACCTCAACACAATTCCGAGGATCGGAGGCAGATTGACGCTAGACTGTGTTTATGACCAAATATCAGAAGAAAGCTTTGCTTTATCATCACTTTTATTTTATTGTTAAATTACATGTTTACAATATAAACGTTTGTACAAATTGTCTGTAAATAAAACAGTTCGTATATAAAGATATTGACGAAAAATCAATGTTGTGTCCGGGGTGTAGGCAACATGTTGTACGCGGGGTGTATACCCCTCTTTTTACTCTATAGTATCATTGTCTGAAATATCATTAAAAATTTTAACAATTGACTTTTGTGAATGTTCTATTTATATTTTAAATTATTCACCAGCCTTGTAATAGCACAACTTCAGGTACATGAATTCGATTCACTGAAAAAATTGATACACGTTCATCGTACTTTTGGCTTTGCAGCACAGGGTGCTTTGTTTAACTATTAAATGTGATGACCAACAATTCATCTCCTTTCGATTTAAAGGCACCTTATTCAGACCCTTCCTTAATAAATGCTTCACACATGCATCATTTTGAACATTTAACATTTTCTCATAATTTCTGTTTAACTTTTTTCAAAATTTTTTCAATGACATTGAAAATGTTGAGCCTTTTGTCAAAAACACCGAAAAAATGTTCTCCTTCAAGTATTTATATGCTGTGTACTTTTCCCCCAGGAGCCCATAACTGGCAATAAACTATTCTAGGAATGGGCCTGGGGAGGGTGTTTTTGTATCTTAGGTCATTTTTTTAAAGGGGAGGGGGGTTACTTTACTACGTGTATATACGAAAATAAATTAGAGGGGGGGGGGTGAACATTAATTGATATTATATACACGTCAGCATAAATGTGTAATTTTACCCAAAGCATTTTTTTTTCAATTTTGCATGCCCTCAGAAAATTGTCGTCCCTTATTACATTCTGTACAAATGTACATTTTTATAGGCGGCTTTACATGTTTATTGTGATTGTAAAATATGAAATCTTTTCAGATAAGGAAAAATGAGTCCACACATTGCAAAAGTTGAAAGGGTAATTAATACTGCATACAGACACGCGTAGTATCACACCCTTTTTTGTTCCAGACACAACTTTACACCACAGAAAATATTCATCAAAAGTCAGGTTGCCCCCCCTTTTTTTTTGTTGCAGGATAGTCAAATAATGGTTATGTAGTATGTTGTAAAAAAGGAGAATTGGAATCGAAAACGATGGAATCTACAACCCAATCTGAAATACGAGTTTTGAGTTTCGAGTTTAGAGTTCCCCTTTTTATAGCTAGTCAACTTATGTCAGGCTAGGGTTTTTTTTTCAGGTATTCCCCCTTCAAAAAAGATTTTACATCACTGTCATAAATGCTTAAGAATAAATGTATTGATAACATAAATGTTGCAGACGCACACAAAAAAGATTTATTCATAATACACCATTCATGTACTGTCTCTATTATTTTTAACAGGCGAAATATTAAGATTAAAACGAGCTGAAGAAAGGGCAAAGTGTCCTCAATGCAGGGATTGGGGGGGGGGGCCTCCTTTGGAGAGATTTTATGATAACGTAGATTTATACCATTGCGCCATCTACAATGTAGCATTAATTCAGATAAAAATCACTCTTTGCACACCTAGCGCCCATTATGTTTGAATATGATACTTTCTTTTTAAATTCTTTTTTTATTCTTTTGATTTTTTAAAATTTAGTTTGTTTTATAAATACTTCAGCAAGGTTGTGGAAATTACTTTTTGGTTCGGCATTAGTAGGCTTTTTATCAACACTATACGTCGCTTATAAATCTGTGTATGTAATATTTGCATTGATACTTCGCACTAACAATCTTGAGAAAAATATGAGGTATACACCCCGCGTACAACATGTTGCCTACACCCCGGACACAACATTGATTTTTCGTCAATATCTTTATATACGAACTGTTTTATTTACAGACAATTTGTACAAACGTTTATATTGTAAACATGTATTTAACAATAAAATAAAAGTGATGATAAAGCAAAGCTTTCTTCTGATATTTGATCATAAACACAGTCTAGCGTCAATCTGCCTCCGATCCTCGGAATTGTGTTGAGGTGTTTGATAAAACTAGAAGGTTTCCAGTGGTTTCATAGGTATCCATGTACTCCTTAGATAATGCTTTCTTCCGTAGGCATATGCTTTCTGGCGAAAAATATCCGTAAGTTGAGAAAATGGACAAAGAACGTACATTAATCCCTTTTTTCTCGCTTCGGAAGCATACACCCCGCGCACAACATAGTATACACCCCGCATGTTGGGATATACACGGTGTGTCAAGAGTGGGGAGTGATTAGGCCCTGCACTAGATTTTCAAGCACCTGTTCGACTTCGACCGAAACAAACTTGCGTGCCTTGCTGGATGGCTATGTATTTCTTGGTACCAAAATCTTTATAAAGAATGGTTTTACAAGATCTGAAAAGGAAACTTCTCAGAAGTTTGTTTTGAATTAGTTACGTCTACTCAAACTTGCGCAATTTTGGTAAGAAAATATAGCAGAAATTAATACTGTTGTGACACCTGTAAAGTCTCTTCGTCTGGTTCAGATTTTAGTGCCTGCTGTCTGTTAACAGATATTTTCTGTAAAAGTCATTTTCTCGATAGTATTCCATGAATACCCGGATTCTCCACCAACTGCGACGATGAGTGGCTACTTGTATCTACTGACAAGGTCACTGTATCAACCATAGAACTTTCGAAATGACAACTTTAAACGAGACTGATGATATTCTTGTTTCATCAACTTGCTTGCCAATAATTTACCTCGTTTTAGAAATTGTTCATACGTAGAGAATGCTCTTGCGTATCGAATCAACTGAGATATATATACTCCGTATGCAGGCGATGAAGGTATATTGCTGCATAAGTAAAGGAAGTTGACGATAGAAAAGTAAAAGTCATCTTGTTTATCATAAAGCTTGGTTGTTAGATTACCATTAACGTCTTTTTCAAGTAAAGTGTTCAAGTATAAAACAGAAGTGTCAGATTCTGTGGTATACTTTGTCTCTGTAGCTGGAACTCCATTCAAGTTTTGGTTAGCAAAAGCAAAGAATTATGTCCACCATTTTAAATGTACAGTCAAACTTGTCTTAGCGGCCACCCGAAATCAACGGCCACTCGCGATCAATGGCCACTTTCAGTTCCCCCGACGATTTTTACTATATATTTTTACTGGAATAAACGGCCACCTGTGTAACACGGCCAGCGGCCACTCAAATCGTCACCCACAGCCTTATTGACACTGTAATAGGCGGCCATTTCGTCACTTGTTGCGATTCTATCATGTCTTTTAAACACATTAGCTTGGGTAATTATATGCTCGATAGTCAATTTAACCTATTAAAGCAATTAAACAAATTACTGAACTCTGTGTTAAAGAAAAAAAACATTCTCCAGATAGACCAATTAGAAATTATTTTTCATGATCGACGATTGAAAAATTAAAAGAATTTATTCACAATTAATAGTTTTCCCATAGCTAAAGAAATCCAATCTTAAAGGTAGATATTAATTTATCATTACCTTGAATGTTTACCGTATTGCTACTCTTGTAAAAACAAAGTGCTTTACATGGCATAATTATCTCGTGAATTTCACGATCAATAGGCGATCGATAGGGATTAGTTACGCTCTACTGCACCTGACACCTGTGTTGTAGAATGATTTTCAACTGCATAAAAACACCTCTCTGGTCAACTAGTTAATTTTATTTGTGTCTGAGTATGTTACATAGAAATTCTGCTTCCTAAAAAATCGAATTTACCAGACTTTAAAAACTTCAGCAAGTAAGTTAATTGCTGATTAATTAAGTAGGGGAAAGGGGGGGGGGGTTACACTGCTGATCATTACTTGAACATATGAAAGTGAAATGGATTATAAGGTTTCGTCAAAGGTCAACATGTCGAAAAACTCCAACACTATTAGGTATAAAGTTAAAACTTTTACAGTTTATAAATTTCTCATTGATTAACAGTTAGAAAGTATCACTTGATAATAAAAATACTTGGAAAAAAATATTTAAATTGAGAAAAAATCTTTTTAAAAATGCATATTTTTTTTTCAGAAAATGCACCTAATTTATTTCGTGCTTTTAGTGAAAACCATCACTGCAGAAAGAAAATATGTTTATCAATGAAGTTCAAGTTGGACTTGGATAGCCTCTGAAAAGTTGTTTTCCCTGTTTATTTTGTCCAAATGTTCAGACTTGAAAGCGAAAGTACATTGCAAATGGCGGGTTTTACAGGGGTCTTGTCTTTATACATGTCATGCTTTCAATAACAGCCTTTCAGAGGCCATTCACGTCCAATTTGCCCTTCAGTGATAAACAAATACCGGTATTATTTCTGCAACGGTGGTTTTCACAAAAAGGACAGAATTAAGCAGGTGCATTTCTCTTAAATATGCACATTTACTGATACAATTTTTTCTCAAAAAAATATCTTTTTTAAAAATATTCCTTATCAAGTGATACTTCCTATCTATTAATCAATGATATATTTATAAACTGTAAACATTTTGACTTTATACCACACATAGTTTTGGAGCTGTTGTAAAAATAATTTTTTAGACCTGTTGACCTTTGACGAAACCTTAATGACATTTTCTTACTACCGGTACTAAAAATAAATTTCTAGCCTCGTTTACCATTAACCTGTGTTTTAATAAATGTTTGTGTAATTTTTTTTATATAAAAAAATAATAATAGTAAGGCACATGTATTTCTTCAAATGATTATTAAAAGAGTTTGTTTAATATTTCAAAGTAACCAAATTTAAGCACACTGATGAATACATATGTAGGAACAGAAACATGCACAAAACCTTAAAAATTTCAAATTGTTAATTTTTTTAATAAGCATGAATTATTTTATATATACATAAAAACTGTTGTGAAATCGACCTGTTTAATTATGTTCCCCAAACGAAGTTGGGGAACATATTGTTTTTACTCTGTTTCTTATTATGTTCCCCAAACGAAGTTGGGGAACATATTGTTTTTACTCTGTTTCTTATTATTATTATTATGTTCCCCAAACGGAGTTTGGGAACATATTGTTTTTACTCGGTTTCTTATTATTATTATTATTATTATGTTCCCCAAACGAAGTTGGGGAACATATTGTTTTTACTCTGTTTCTTATTATTATTATTTTTCTTCTCGGGAAAATTTTGTCCGCGAATGATCTTGTAAAGTACACATCCGATTAAGGGGAAACCTTTTTAGGGTAAGTGGGCATGTTATGTAGATGTAACGAAGGTCATTTTGCGCGCACGTGCTTGCAAGAGCGCGCACACACGTGGAATGACCAATATACTTGAAATTGCCGTAACTTTTACATTTTTCGATGTAATGCTTTGATATTTAGAATATATAGACATATTATAAATGTAGATAAGATGACATTGTCAACATGCCATTTTGTGTGCACGTGCTTGCAAGAGCGCGCACGAGCAACACGTGAAATGACCGATTTAATTGATATCGGCGTAAATTTTTACCTTCTTGATGAAATGCTTTGAAACTCGTAATATAAGGATATAGTTGTAGCATAGACAATATGACATGGTCAAAATAGCAAGATCTCACGCGCATGCACGTGCACTTCGCTCTGATTGGCTGAAACTAAAATCTCAATATCTTTCTTGTTTTTTGATGAAATCCTTTGAAATTTTGAACATAGCCATGCATTAGGATATCCTACAACATGATATATAACAATTTTCATGAAAACACGTGCATGCACGTGCGCTGCAATCTGATTGGCTGAAACTTTAAATAGCTATAACTCCCTTGGTTTTCAACCAAACAGGATGGGATTTGGAACATATTAGATATAATAGACTTCTACAACAAGGTTTGATCACAATGCACATCCGTACACGTGCATGAACGTACGCTGCAATCTGATTGGCTGAAACTTTAATCAGCTATAACTCCCTTGGTTTTCAACCAAACGGAGTGGTATTTAGAACATAGATAGATGTAATGGACTTCTACAAGAAGGTATGTCACCATGCTCATGTATGCACGTGCGTGCACGTGAAATGAGTAAAATCAAAAATACAATTGAATGAGCGTATTTTTTAATACCTTTGGATTAAATACTTTAATATTTAGTATATTAAAGTATATAGATTGTGTAGACAAGATGATATGGTCATTACGCACATGCATTCACATGCGCACGCGTGCAATGCTAAAATTTGAATGAACTTTGTACCCTTCTCGGTAAACGTTGTTAAAGTCTCAAATGCATAAAGTTTGTCTTATTTAATGAAGCTTACAGGGAATATGGCACCAAAAGGGAAATGGGGAGCGTTTGGGGAACATCTGTAACGGTCCCCGTTACAATTAGCACTAGTTATTATTATTCTTATTATTTTTCTTCCTGGGAAAATTTTGTCCGCGAGTGATCTTGTAAACTACACATCAGACTAAGGTGAAATGTTTATAGGGTCAGTAGACATGTAATGTAGATTTGCGGAACGAAGGTCATTTTGCGCGCACGTGCTTGCAAGAGCGCGCACGTGCAACACCAGAAATTACCGATTTAATTGATATAGGCGTAACTTTTTAAATTTTTAAAGAAATGCTTTGAAACTCATAATGTAGGGATATATTAGTAATATAGACAAGATGACATGGTCAAAATAGCAAGATCTCACGCGCATGCACGTGCGCTTTGCTCTGATTGGCTGAAACTAAAGTCTCAATATCTTTCTTGTTTTTTGACGAAATCGTTTAAAATTTTGAACATAGCCATGCATTAGTATGTCCTACAAAATGATATATAGCAATTATCATGAAAACACGTGCATGCACGTTCGCTGCAATCTGATTGGCTGAAAATTTAAATAGCTATAACTCCCTTGGTTTTCAACCAAACAGGATGGGGTTTGGAACATAGATATATATGATAAACTTCTACAAGAAGGTATGGTCGCCATGCACATGCATACACGTGCGTGTACGTGAGCTGCGATCTGATTGGCTGAAAATTTAAACAGCTATAACTCCTTTGGTTTTCAACCAAACAGGATGGGATTTGGAACATAGATATATATAATGGACTTCTAAAAGAAGGTATGTTCACCATGCACATTCATACATGTGCGAGTACGTGCGCTGCAATCTAATTGGCTGAAACTTGAAACAGCTATAACTCCCTTGGTTTTCAACCAATCGGGATGGGATTTAGAAGATAGATAGATTTAATGAACTTCTTCAAGAAGGTATGGTCACCATGCTCATGTATGCACGTGCGTGCACGTGAAATGGGTAAAATCAAAAATACACTTGAATGAGCGGTTTTTTTAATACTTTTGGATTAAATACTTTAATATTTAGCATATTAAAATATAGATTGTGTAGACAATATGATATGTTCTTTACGCACATGCATTCACATGCGCAAGTGTGCAATGATAAAATTTGAATGAATATGGTACACATCTGGGTAAACGTTGTTAAAGTCTAAAATGCATAGAGTTTGTCTTATTTAATTACGCTTACAGGGAATATGACTATAAAAAGGGAGTTGGGGAGCGTTTGGGGAACATCTGTAACGGTCTCCGTTACAATTAGCACTAGTTATCTTATTAATTCTTTTAGTTGTAGTGGTTAATGTTTTTATTTATTGACCAACTGGCTATTTCGAGGGCAAACTGGAATAAGAGGCCACCTGTCTTAAGTGCCAGTTTCCAGACTTCCCAAAGGTGACCTCTTAAAACAAGTTTGACTGTACTTCAATTTTAAGTACATTTAATGTTACATATTTGCTGTATAAGTACGTTATTCTGTACGTAAACAAATCAAGAGGTCACATCACAGAAAGATAACAAACGGCTATATAATTGGAAAATGTCCTCAGACAATGAACACCACTTTCTGTATATACTTCTTTTGAGTGCAGGTAACATTTTCTTTTTTAACATTGATCAAGTACGGAATTAGAAAATGATGAAATTGATGAAATTAAAAAGAATTACTTCAGCAACAGTTGATCATTATGTAAATCTAAATTCCTATTTCAATGGAAACATTCTCCCTAGATCATCATTCTGCTAGTCTGTAATATTTTTTATTTATTGTTGATAAGTTACCGTGGTAGCTTCCCAGCCTTCCTCCTGTCCCCATGGTTGGATACTTCGTGGATCTTCATGCTACCTGTTTATCACCAGTACCCCGGAGGACTGGATGACGGCAACGGTGAGAATTTCTCAATAACTTTCAGTACATAGAGGACATATTTAAAGGATAAAATGTGGAAATAATGAAACATATGGAAATAACGAACAGTATTCAGGATCAAAAGTCCATAAATAATAAAAATAGGAGCAGAAAACACGGACCTCCAGAACAGCAGAGGTGGGATCAGGTGCCATGGAATAGTGAGCATCCCTTCCGACCGGTCACACCCACCGTCTGCTCCTTGTCATAATCGGGAAATATCGGAAAAATCCGTCGTCAATTCAGTGTATATAATATATAATAATGGACTAACAATTAGAATGAAAAACGCCAGTCAGCATTTGACACAATGATAATTGTATTTGTTGACAAATAACAAAAAGTGTTAACCCAATCTGTCTATTTAAATTATTTAATCTATAAGCGTGTATTGGAAGCAATTAAAAATTTGCATACTTGAAAACAGGGGTTAGATCAGGTAAGATAGAGGCATTAAATTCCCCTGTAGACTTTTCACAACCGCTACATATGTGCCCTTTCTCTGATAAACAATAACTTTTGTTTGTGTCCCCTATCTCATTCAATATGTAAATGCTTGCTACATTGTATGCGAATGAATATTTTCTTAATTGAGGCAAGTTATTGATCATGACAAACAAGTTGATGGAAAAAGATAACAATATTTTCTTTAAAAGTTGTATCATTTCAACGGAATTTTGAGTTTGAATACTGTCCGCTAACTCTTTATTTTACTTATATATTATTTTTCATAATTTCAGTCTTATTGCGATATTCTTCATGCAAAGTTGGTGGAAATTGAAACTGTGGCCGAGGATGAATTTCTTCGCTTACATCTTCTAGATAAAAAATTAACAGGTTTGATTGATTGATTGATTTGTGTACCATTCGAGAATTCACTAATAAAGAGGTGTCACCACATACAGATAAACGGCTTAAAATTTAGATTTTTACTCGGTACTCTGGAACAATTAATCTTGCCGCTGCCTGTCGTGACACGGGACCTCGGTATTTTAGACCTCATCCGAAGGTCCTGCAACGTTCATTTCAAAGTGCCGAGCCATGCCACTTTGAAATGAAAGTTGCAGGTCCTTCGGAATAAAAATTCGTTCCAGTGACAATAGAGAGGTTTAGTTACAACGTGTACGCGAAACTTTGACATACGCGGTATATTTGACGTCAACGTATGCAATTTTTTTGATTGGAAAGTACAGTTAATTAAATAAACGGTATTGCATTTATCATTTTTATTTAGACAAATCAAAGATGAATTGGAATTTATACTTATTCTAGTCATAGATATAAGAAATAATGAAAAATTATTATATTTATTGTCATCTTAATGCAGTGAAGCGCTTTAAATATTTTTTTCCCTATTATTTCTACATGACAAGCTTTTAATTCTGAATAACATTAAAATGGAAGCAGTCATAAAGATACCGAACTGACGACAAAGATAAAAAACGATCACATTTTGCACTTTGTAGAGGATGGGGGTTCCAATAGAAAACCTTTAGAAAACGATAAAATGTAAGGGCTCAATCATTGTAACATCTAGAAAGGAGGCATGAAATAATATTTCATACAGCAATACATTGTTAAAACCAAAGTACAAGTCAGACATCGGCCACCTCCCCCCCCCCCCTTTTTTTTTAAATACGCGTTTACTCTAAATCTTTACAAGTGCTAGTACAAAAGGAAAAAAAAATAAATAATGCAATACAATTTCTATAAGCATTTGACGTTACACAAACTACCTATTTACCAGTATTGTCCAAGGGGTTATTTTTTGTTATATCACTAGTGTCTGTTGGTGTTATTTTACAGAAAATATTTTATTTGAAAAAAAAATTAAAGCACATAGAGGTGTTAAAATAGGTTATAATAAAAAATAATTTTCAGGGAAAAAATATTTATTTGAAAAAAAAAATTATTTGGTGCATTTGCGGGATTTTCTTCGATGAATCCTGCGTACTTAATAAACATGATTGGTATCAGTTTAACTTTTCATCGATAAACCTATAAATCATGCAAATACTTTGATGAAATCATCGAATCATCATGCATTTAAAAAATTAATATAGTGTTCTTGTTTTATTTCATAAAAATCAATCAACTGTATTATTTAAAAAAATAAAGAATTTTTTTTCGATAATTTTACTCGTTTTATGTGGCAAGTGTAGACAGTGAATTACACGTTCTAAACTTGTAGATAAACGTCGGATTTGATGTCATGATGTCGAAGAATACAACAATTGATGATGTCACACGTACAAGTTCGTGTAACTAAACTTCTCTAATGATGAAATGTGCTTGTACTTTTGGCAGACTAGTTTTTGCAACAATCAATTGAAACTCCCTACATCCTATTGTCCTATTATGCCCGGTCAAAAGCAGATCTGTTTGTCATCTCCCTCGGGAGATGACACATTAAGATTGTATGCCGGAAGTGAAGTCCTAGTGTAAGCCTCCATTAATTCTTCGGGAATCCTCGATGTTTTACAATATCTCAAGTGAGAATCTACACAAGGAGTTCCAAGTAGCCTGTAAACTGGTTTTCTTTTAGAAGAACTAGCTTAGAAGTGTGATATCTACTTTCGGTTTAGGCCTATTTGAAAAGGAAAATTTAGAAAAGCAGTACGATGCTTATTGTCATCTCTCACGAGAGATGACACATTAAGTTTGATTTCCTGATGTGAAGTCCCAATGTAAGCAGCTATTTTTCAGTCTGCAATCCTCGGCTGACTCCACTACGCTACATTCAAAAAGTGCGAGGCCACCCGAAAATCACCGACTGCTCAGTTTGACGCGATGATGCGATTTTCTAAATATAGAGATGTAAACAACGAGCGATCTGCCCTATTATTGATAAAGAAAACAAGCTGCAAAGAAATCATACAGAGACCAACACACACAATCGCCTGAATAATGGGGTTTTTCAAAATATACACTGTATGTTCTTATATGTAAAGTCTTCTTGGCTATTACCTAAATGATGACCAGAACTCGATAGAATCTTCTTACTAGGTCAGCGCGTGTGTAAAGATCCTCTGCAGCCGAGGCGTGGATCCAAGAATTCACAGAAAAACAGCATCAAATAAAAACATTCACATAAGTAATCGCATTACTGACTAATAGGAATTGATGGTGAAAACTTCACTTTTTTTGGTACACTAGTCATTCTATAACGCGGTGTCATTTTTTAAAAAAGTAATACAAGTCTGATTATAGAATCAAATGCATTGAGAAATTAAAAGCACAACTTATAAGCGGATACATTAATGTCTATAAAAAAAACTACAGACATTGAATGAAAGATCACAAAGAATGATTATGAGTATTTTCTTGCATGTATTATCTATTCTTTTTAAGGATTTATCATGATTAAAGAACTTGCAATCATTTTCTTTCTGCAGTTTTAATTGCATAAATGTCAAAAATATCTTTAATTCACTCCTCCTATATTATTGAAATGAAGACCAAATTATAATACATAATAAGTTATATGTTTAGTATGCAGATAAAGTTTACTAAAACACAAAAAAATATACGCACTGCACGGCCACTAATGGCACAACACTGTATATTCCGAAGACAGCCGTAATTCAGGGTTGGCAAATGAGAACTTTTCTCTGATAATTTGTAAATGCTTGATTTTAGCTGATAGCATTTAAATGTTATTACTTACTTATGCTTAAAAGCATATGAACGTTGGGTAGGGGCCCAAAGCCACACAAAAAATGATTTAATTAAATATTATGTATATTTTGGACAAAAAAACTGTGAGTCTGGGCACCCTCTAAATCCACCAGTGCTGTTAAAAGTCGATTTTGAATAGTTAACTTTTTGATGTAAGTTTAGTTCATCTCCCCCTTTAAAACCAAAGGGGTTTGACGACCATATCACTTTAAGGAATGGAATTTAGTTAACGTGAAATCTTTGGAAAGGTTTGGAGTTGATTAAGTTAGCGCTTCTGTCCGCTGTCAGAGTACATAGAGTAAGAAGCTGCGAAATACATGCAATATGTAACGTCAAAAGGAAGGCTAAGATTTTACCCGAGTAATTCTTGTGATTTTTTTATACAAATTTTACAAATACTGCGTTACTGGGCAAAATTGCACAAAAACTCTTCCATTTGACAAATTTATAAAGGGATAATGGGCACTTTTGTCATAAAGAGTTATCTCTATCATGGATTTAGCTTACTTTGTGAAAGTGCTAGGATATATGTCAATGAAACTTGTCTCAGAGTTTGTAGTTTTGATAATTTACAGATAAAAGAGACTTTGAAACATTATTTTAGTATATTTCATGCAGTGTAAAATGCTATAGCAACATATAAATCGTGATATTATTTAAACAATTTTAGAAAATCAGATCTACAAATCTGTGTACCAGCTCTTTTAACTTTTTATTGCTGTAATTGTTCAATGCCAGCCCCTCCCTTATCCACACTTTTTGTTCGAGTATAGTCATATACTTAACAAAATGAATTTGTTTTTCGAGAAAAAAAAATCAAAATATTCCCTTCTCATCCACAGCATAAGATTTTGATCACTGTCCTTTTTCCTAATCTAAAATTGTTTTTGCCACTCCCCTTCCCCAGAAGAATAGAAAAATCTGTAATAGTTGAGAAAAAATTACACTTTACTGTTTATTCTGTGACATTAATGAAGCCAAAGAGATGACATTTCAGGCTTTCTGGAAAGCCAAACTTGTTCTGTATTCTTTTCATGGCTGGATAGTTTACTTGATATAGTTGTTAATGGTAATCTAACAGTCAAGCCCTATGCTAAATGTGATGACTTGATCTTTTCAAGGAGAGAATGTATATAGGCCTTGCCTGTTACCCAATCCTTATTGTATTATTCAATAAAATATGTTTAAAGTAACTTTTCAATCGTCAACTCCCCTTAATTATGCAGCAATATACCATCAACATCTGCATACGGAGTTTTTAGATCTCAATTGATTCGATACGCAAGAGCATGCTCTACGTATGAACAATTTCTAAAACGAAGTAAATTAGTGACATACACGTTGATGAAACAAGAATATCAGCAGTCATGTTTAAGTCGTCATTGTTGTAAATATTCTATGATCGATACAATGACCTTGTCAGCAAATACACATTATCAATTTGTCAAATGCTGACTGCCGTTTTTTTAATTGTTAGTCCATTATTTACACACTAAATTGACGACGGCTTTACTGTTATTTCCTGATCATGAAAAAGAGCACACGGCAGGTGTGACCGGTCGGCAGGGGATGCTCACTCCTCCCTGGCACCTGATCCCACCTCTAATGTTTTGGAGGTCCGTGTTTGCTCTGTTCCTGTTTTGTATTGATTATTGACTTTTGATCTTGAATACTTTTCGTTATCTCCATAAGTTTCATTCATTCACCCGTTTAAAGTTTGATACATTTGTCTTTCCGATTTTTTTCTCAAATAAGGATGATGAAGAATAAGAGAGAGACAATGTAGTATGGTTCCCGTAGACAAGACTTGGAACAATATCATTATTATTGAAAGGTTCATTATTATTATTTATTACTGTTCTTTATAAGTATAAGAACCTCACTTTAATAATACTTCTGTAAGTCCTACATATACCGGTACTCGAGATTTCATCCATTTAAATGAAATTCTTTCAATTCACACTTAAATGTATTATTCCTTTTACATTCAAGTCAACCAAGTGAAATTGATCTTCATTACCATCACTGTTTTTTTTTTAAATTTGATTAAAAATCTTCCCAAAGAGAGACACTATAGAATCTCACTGTCAAACGAGATGATCTTAGCATTTTATTAATCAACTTCCCTTGATTATACATGCAAGTACATGCATTTAATCACTGGCATGTCACTGACTGTTGCTAGTAATGGGCACATATCAGAAACAACTTTGAAAGTCAATAATTCTTCAGTTTAAAAAAAAACACGTTTTCTCTTGTCTCCCTGATGAAACATCATACAGCTTTTGATTAAACTGGGGCCCGCGTTTCCTCTGCTGCCATAATGTGCAGGTATTTTTTTATTTGAAGTTTTTGAACAAGAATACAAGAGTGTTCATTATCTTCCTAATTCTTTCCAGGAGGTTTTTGGATCGGCCTATCTGACATCGCGGTAGAGGGAGAATGGATATGGACGTCTACACAGGAATCCCCGACTTATAGCGACTGGTTTCCCGGTCAGCCCGACAATATAAAACATCTCCAGGATTGTGGACAGCTACTGGGAGGAACTTACGGATTTCACTGGGATGATGAAATATGCACGAGAACTAAAAATTTTATTTGCGAGAAGGAGTAAGCTTTTAAAATCCACACAAATATAAGACTTACAACTTATATCAATTAGTGATTGATTTTCATACATGTAAGATGATTTACAAATTAAAGGTTTTGATTAATTTTTTTCAGATTGAACGGTGATGTCAGTATTATTGGTTGATTGCAATTATTCTTAGACCATACAAGTGTATGTTTTCCTGAATGCGTATTAAAATTACTTCTGATTTTAGGTGTACACACGTTTTTCTTGTTTCTAAATGTAAACAATTCCTCAATGGCACTATAGAACATTTGGATATTACTTTGTTTGTCAGCCCGTTCCTCCAAATTAACATTGTTTTACTTGCTGCATCGCTAATTCTTTTGGACAAAAACTCTTGTGAATTGATAATTATTTTTGAAAAATATTTATCCCTTGATACTATTGATTAAAAGTAAGGGCATGTTTAAGGTTAAAAGATAAAGTAAACTATAAAGTATGTATTTGCACCAAAGCTGTCATGATTTTATCAATAAATGATTTCATATACCAAAGTTATAAAAGCGAATCCTGAGCGTTTAATGTGCAATGTTTTATAAATGTAGAGAAATCAAATAAGTTTGAAAGTGGTGGAAATTATATAATCCAGTAAATATGGGCAGACTTAACCTTATTTTTTCATCATGCATATTTTTCTTGCTCTTGATATAAAGTATTCAATATATAATTAAGAATTTTGAAGATTTATGAATAATTTTTATACTAGTCGAAAACACATTGCTGGATAACGATAAAAGTGAAATGAACCACTTTCACAGGAGTGATGACATGTATGAAGCCGGTCATTTTGCACCATAAAAGTTTTTTAAGAGTTATCTGCCTTTGATGAAAAGAAAAAAAAATAATTTTTCAAAATTTCTGTGGTAAATAATTCATTTTATTTCATGGCATAAGATCCAAAGTCATCATTTCGTAAGTTCTATTGTCGATACACTGACCTTGTCAGCAAATATAATTTATCATTTAGTCAAATGCTGACTGACGTTTTTCATACTAATTGTTAGTGCATTATTTATACACTGAATTGACGACAGATTTTTCCTTTATTTCCCGAACATGACAAGGAGCACACGGCAGTTCTGACCGGTCGGCAGGGGATGTTCACTACTGTATAGCCAGTGATCCCACCTCAGATGTTAGGCTTTACAATTTTTCGTTATATCCATTTTTTTGATAATAGTGATTCTATGTATATTTTCATTAAGAGATTTATTTGAAATTCATATAACATTTTGCAATTTTGTTATCTGAAAATAACTTGCGCTGTCCATAAACTTCAGGGTAAATCTTATTTAATTTTACAATAGTCAATTTTTACAAAAAGTCCTTTGGTGGATCATTTTTGGTTGCTTACATCTTTAAAATACTACAATAAAATATATAGAAATAGCAAGCAGAGTTCGAGCTGAAAAGTCCATTAAACATTACAAAATAGCAGCGGAGCAAACACGGACCTTCAAGACATAAGAGGTGGGATCAGGTTCCATAGAGGAGCGAGTATCCCCTGCCGAACTGTCGCATCAGCCGTGTGCTCTTTGCCATGATTGGAAAATAACGGGAAAAAATCAGTGTGTAAATAATGGCCCACTAATCAGTACGAAAACCGTCGGTCAGCATTTGACGTAATGACGGATAGTATTTGCAGACAATGTCAAGGTGTCGACCGTAGGTTTTATGAAATGATAACTTTAAACGAGAATGCTGACATTCTTGCTTCATCAGCTTGTTTCTCAATAACTTATCTAGTTGCAGAAATTATTCTAGTAGAATATGCTCTTCCGTATCGAACCAATTGAGAGATATTAACTCCGGATGCAGGAAATAAAGGTATATATTGCTGAATAAGTAATGCAAGTGGGGGATTGAAAAATAAAAGTCATCACGTTTATCATAAAGTTTGGTTGTTAGATAACCATTAAAGTCCTTTTCAAGTAAAATATCCAAATATGGAACAGATGTGTCAGATTCTATGGTATCTTTTATATTAAACTCATCAGGATATATCGTGCCGAAAGTAGAATGTAAATAGCTACTTTTAATTGACAAAACGTTCTCGATGTATCTAATTGTCGAGTTGAAGGCTACAGTGAGTATTTTTTGGTTTTAGGTAAAAGATTTTGAATAAATTCTACTCATATTAAGTACATAAATAAGTGTGCTAATAAAAAGATGCAATCGGAACCCATGGGAGACCTGGTCTCCAAAAACCACATAGATATTGTCAATCCTAAACTGAGGCATCTTAAAATATCAACTTCAGAGTACTAAGCTTGTGCGTACTATCAAAATATTTTTGAACAAAACGATTTTGCAAATGACAAGGTGAGTTAATTCATGAGTTCACTTTTTATTGAAAAAGTAGCTGTCAATGACAACAAAAAATTATTTCATTTATCATGGGAAATAAATGTATATAAGTCGTAGGTTTTGTGCTGTTTGTTTTGGCAAAATCTTGTGATTTCAATTTTTTCAAAAGTTCCTTGAATTTTAAGAATTCACATCTGATTTATACCACTTCTTAAATATATTGTTGCACTGAACTCGTGAAGGTTCTCCTTCATTTAGGACTTTCAACTAATTTTTTCAAGTTGTAACAACATTGCATTGATAGATTTATAGGTACATGAAATTATCAAAAAAGATAACTTATGCATACATTTAATTAAATCAATAATTTTTTATTATTATTCATAACTGAATTGTACGATGTTGTGTTTTAATGATAGGTTACTCAGGTGTGAAAAATGACCAACTAAATGCCGATTTACGAGTTATCGTTTATAGGAATGACATATACAACAGCTGTACAATGAAACGCATTGAAGTGGTAAAATTTTCTGTTTGGATGAAACGTTCTGAGTCATGTTTTAAACGTCAATTATAACATTATGACACGCCCATTTCTTTAGAAACGAAAAAGAAATATTCGTCGTAATGTTTAAGGACACCCCACTCTTCGTGACAAACAACATGAGTTACACCGAAATGGAGATTTTTATATCATAAGAGAGAGAGAGAGAGTTTGAGAGTTCCTGCTTCTGTGAAACACATATCGCAACGAACTTGTCCATAACTTTGAATTTATCATGTTCATTGGAGTTACCATAACACAGGTATCGGTCGAACACGTGCTTACTTGGTGTTTATATGTAGACCGCCAATTTCATTGGCTATTATATTTACAGAATATCTGTTCTACAGGTATTCGAATGAACAATTTGACCGATCTTTCCTTTCTAAGGAAATGGGCGTGTCATTGTATGACAATCATCGTCCTAAAGATAGCCAAAAACGTTCCAGCCAAACGGAAAATTTTACCACTTTAATGCGCTTCATTGTAGGCTACTTCAGCATTGATATTGTTACGTACACAAAAGGGTTCCTTACATTGTTTTGTACACAAAAGCGTTGCCCAAAAGAAGGAGAATGTGTTCAATCTACCTGGAATAACAGGGTCAATTGAATGGGGAACAGTCTATGTAATAGTAAGATCATATGAAGATTTCTCTTCATATGATCTGACTGACTTAGAACAGAACCTCAGCTAATCAAATGAATGGATTAAAAAATAAACTCCTCCCACGGCTTTGTAATATATAAGGCTCAACTTCGATTACCGCTCGTTGTACATATCGAGCACGCAATCAATATTGAACACACGCGGTTTCAGAATGGACTCCCAACCCATTCAGGTTAGCACGGGATTATATGAAATAGCTTGATTTACTGGGGAAATGGTATGGTGAAGATATTAAAGTTACTGAACTAATGAATGCCAGTGTAACAAGAATTGTAATATCTATATATTATTGAAAAATGATCGTGTTAAGATGACAAAGCCCTAGTCAGCTTTAGTGGGTATCGCTGTCTAATATCAAATAAAAATTGGATGAAAATTGTGATTAAATCTGTCTTCAAAGACAAGTTTCGTCTCTGATATACATGACGATGGTTGTATTTTCTGTATGTACCGAAATGTGAAAAAATAATATTCAAAAAGGCGACAAAAGATTACAGTGGGAAAAAAGTGTAGCAAGGCCTAGAAAGTTTTTTAAAATATCATTGTAAACAGCACGTTGGTTTTGAATAGTTTCTTTTTGTGTGTTGAACAAAAGCCAATGAAGACACACCCATATAACTGTCAAGTGGACCAATCAGACACCGCTGAATTTTTCAGAAATAGAAGAATTCTTCACCATGAAAAATCAATTCTTCGCGAGAAATAGAAGCATTTGATTGGCTGAAAAATTAGGTTATGTTCTAAATTCAAATTTTTAAACTCTCGACGATTGATATGAGGAAGAAAATATAATGACATGTTTTTTTGTGCGCACTTTTGCGCTTCCTATATACGAGTACATATATATATATTTTTACAAGTACTAGTATATGCAACAATTTTAATTTTAAAATTATCTTATTTGTGTTACCTAGCACAAAGAAGAACGATCGAGTATAAACATTTAATCAGGTTAGAACTAAGAGGGAGGGTAGATTTCACTTTTTATTTTAATTAAAAATTTCACTGACCATAAAATAATAGTTGGATTTCATTTTGCCCTTCACTCGCTTATTTAAACATACACCTACGTTTTTAAAGGGAATATATAGAGAAAAAAGGGATACATGTTCATATTCTAAAAAAATGTATTTGACCCCATTTGTCCAAGTGTGAAAATCGAAATAATACATTTTAACACATCTACAGGACATTACCAATTCTATTCTAAAATATGAGTCGGTTACAGCCAAAAAGGGAGTTCATGGAACCACTGATTTTTTCCCAGACAACAACATTTTGACCCCGAATTTCCTCAATGATCAAACTTTAAACCCAGAAAACATTGCATATGAATATGACATCTCCAATGATATTTCAAAAGATGAGATGGTTGCTGCAAAAAAAATTGGGAGATAACCAGGAACTATGTATTTAACCCTTAATCGTCTCCGGTGAAAATCAAAATCCTTACACTATAAGATAAAGTTTTAGACTCCATCCAATGTTTTTGTTTTAAAAATACCAGTTTCATCGTTATATATGTATCCCCGCAATCTTTGAAAAAAATCCTTTCCTAAAATCAAGAATATTAATTCGTGGGGAGAAGGGGGTGATCTTCATCTGTTCAGCTTTTTTTTAGCAGATTTGCCTCAATTTTCAGGTCAGTTTATCAAATTAACAATACAAATATTTATTAGTGCAATAACAAGGACTCTGGAAAAAATTGTCCAATTCGATGCTGAGGAGATATAAGTATCTCCTGCCATCTTGTCCATATCCATCAGTCTGGTTTATTTCAAAGAAGGGAGTTATCATATTAATATAATTTAATTTCACTTGTTTCAAGCAATTTCATTGGCTGAATCATTCAGAGGAACATATAATATTTTGTATAACATAACTTGCCTACGTCACAATGAGTTACGTCAAAAACGTATTACTCCGCTTAACGTTACTTTTAAAATAATGCTCAATTTGAAGCCTTTTTCCGGAGGAAATATTGTCTCATTGTCAACACTGAAATTATATAAATTATAAGGAATGAAGCTAATTTCAACTTATGTTATCCGATATAACAAAACTTGGGGCAGTTTACGCTTTAAGCGTAAACTGCCCCAAGTTTGTTATATCGGATAACATAAGTTGAAATTAGCTTCATTCCTTAATAAAACTTTCTAAAAGCTGACAGTGATGCCTCTATTGAAAGCTTGATCATACTCGGAAAATGTTTTGTTCTCAGTTCAGTATGAAAACATATACACCAGTAGCAGCTGATAGAAAAAAAATATTGCATAAACAGGTATTGATTTTACATGTACATTGAATTATTTTCTTTTATTGTTTACATCAAACTACAAACAAAGGAATAATGACAGGAAAAAAATATTAAAAGGGCTGACATCACACGAGTCTTCCCATAAAGACAGCATAAAATTAATCTTTATCATATTGATAAGAATATAGACTCAGTCCTTTAAATCAGGTCACAGACAATGTTTTGGATAGCTTTTACCGTATTTTTAATATATGCAGGTAAATTATGTTTTTGTTTGAGTTGTCAGTCTCCTAAGTAAATCTTTAACAAAATATGTAATAGAGAATACGTGATTTATAAATGAGCAATTTGAAAAAAAAAATAACAATAACACTTCAAATGTTTGAATTTCTAAATGAAATGCTGAAAACCTAGATGCATTATATCTGATATATATTATAATACAGTTGCCAACAGCTCTGGTCAGCCCCCGTCCTGTCCCCACGGATGGGTTTACAATGATTCATCCTGTTACGCCTTCATCAGTGATTATCCAATGGACTGGAATGAAGCAATGGTTAGTGAAATGTTTTGTATGGAAATATATGATGCCGAGAGGTTTTTTTCTGGAATAGTTAGTTAAATAACATACAATTACATAAACTCGATAAATCATGCAGTAAACAATGCTCTCTAGATGTACTTTATTTCCCCATCAATGTATTGGCGCGGTTCCAAAAAAAAAAAGAAAAACCACGTGCAGGTCAGGACAAACAGCTAGACAGAAGCAGGGCTTGGAGCACGTGGATTGGCGGAATCAAAGCATATAAATATAAGGAATAACTGTCAAATTTTTCAATTTCATGACGATACGATGATCAATCTATTGGCTTACGTGATGCATTAACGCCTTCGGTGTTTATGCAAATTATCACGCAAGCCAATCGATTGATCACATCATGAAATCGAAAAATAAGACAGTTATTCCTTAAATGATTTTAGCAGTGTGTGTGTTTATAATTTTTAGTTAGCAAAGCGGAAGTGCATCGGGATTGATGTCAAATTTTATCTGAATTTATAGATATGTATTTTTCTAGAGGATAATCTGCTTTTCTGTACCCTTGTTATTAATGATGTAAAGAATTTGAATTTTTTATTTTAAAAACTTTACTTTTCCAATAACGTGGATGAATTTGCAAATATATAATGCAGTTTGATGAATAATTTATAAAACGAACCTTTTTGCCTTATTATTGTTGGTTATTACATTTGAAAAAAAAACTAATATGCGGCTTTTTCAATAAACGTTTGTAAATTGTAATCCCCTTTTCATTATTTCCTGAATCTGAATTTTAATCATTTTATCCGTCTCATATTCTTATTAATCGTTCCTTTTGTATACATCTTTCTCCAGATGTATTGTAGAGCCCTCCAAGCAAAACTTGTTGAAATAGAAACAGCGAGTGAAAATGGATTTCTTCGGCTACATCTACTTGACAATAAGGCCACGGGTCTGTATTTACTGGATCTTTTAAGCAATAAGTAGAATTAAAGTGTTTCATTTAGTATATAACTCCCGTTATTCAATTTGTTTTCACTTGCAGTTGCAGTTATAAGAACATATATATTAAAAGAATGATCCTTTGCTTAAAGGTTCCTGACTCCTCGAAATTTTCGATACTCACTATGCATACTAGCTCCGAATATGATCCATTTTAAAACCTATGCGAGCTACTGACAAATAAGTTGATGTTACTGGTACTGTATTTCAGCAACCTTGTCAAAATCATCAACGTAATATCATACGTAAATTTTATGGTTGCTATAATGACTTTTATTAATGAAAAATATATATAATCGATAACTCGGTCGGATTTTGGCAAACACGAATTGTACTGATTGATAGGACTTTGTTTTATGCTTAATTCGGCTTCGAATTATTCCTGAATATCATTGATAAAAAACTATTGTGACTTTTTATTTGGTAGTACCTGTGTATGTGACCAAGTCACTAGTGGTAAGACATTCGCTTCTCGAACGGAAGATCAAGTTCGATTCTCTCTCACCTCTCTATTTCTCTCTCACAAAAAACAAAGACGTAAATATATAAGACTTTTCTTTCGCCCAACGACCAACAGAAAGTGAACATCTCGGTCTTCCAAATTATATACATTAGATACTGTAGTCTCTTTACTTGTACATTGGTCGCTGGTGCTGTCAAAAATTCCACTGCACAAATTCGTTAAGTTCCGAATAAAAGTCCAATTAAACTTTAAGCCTAAACCGAGTGCGAAGAAATTGAGCATTTTCATCGGTTACAACAAACATGCGGTATCCATTTTTATCCAAGACAAGCTAATTAAAAATAAAAAGATATATATGTATTGATTTCCCTATAAAGGCCTATCATTTTATACTTTGTATGCCTAATTTGTATGCCTACGGAATGTTAAGTCACGGTGCCACGGTGGGTATGCCGGTCAACAGGGGATACTTACTTCTCCGGGGCTTCTGATCCCACGCTGGAATTTCTGGATAATCCATGTTTTATGACGTTCACAGATTTATTTGTTTTGTTTTTGCTTGTTTGTTTGATAAATAACTGTTATTTATTATATAGCTAATAAATAGTCTCTAATAAAATACTACCAAAATTCTAGAGAATTTTAACGTTCAATATCTTGACGTTTTATTGAACGCTAACTTTGTATTACGAATATGAATATGCCCGAAACATTCCAAATACGAGCGTTCAATATCGAATGCTCCGTTGAAAACAAAAAACGTCGTCTGGTCAAATTCTCAGAGCTAAATTGAAGAAGGGAAGTGGCATCTAGGTAAGATGTATTACTTTTTCACACAAAAATGAAATTATTCATTAAAATATAGTACGTATTAGACCCATTAAAACCTAAATAAGCAAATCATATCACTCGGTAGGGTCATCGGAATGATGCGATATTGAACGCTAACAAGACGGACGTTAATTTGAATACCGATACAAAAAGATCATTAATTTGAGGAGTTTTTTGTTGAAATAGTTATTATAAATTATGTGGAAATGCTTTAGCTATATAATAAAGGAGTTATTGAACTTATACTGGTGAATATCGGCACTCGTAAGCTGTTCAAATGCACTCGCATGCTCGTGCATTTGAACAGCCAACTAGTGCCAATATTCACCAATATAAGTTCAATAACCCTATATTATCCTACTTTTTTACCTATAAAATCTATTGACTTTTGGAAAACATATTAATATTTTGTCAATAATGTTTTTATTGTATGATAGGTCATTACTGGATTGGATTAAATGATATTTTGTCGGAGGGAGAATGGGTATGGATGTCTTATCAACAAACACCAACGTACACAGACTGGTCCCCCGGACAACCAGACAACTATCAACAACACGAGGATTGTACATTACTTTGGGGAGCTACACGTTTTCACTGGGACGATGCATTGTGCTCCTATAAAGAAAATTTCATCTGTGAGAAAGAGTAAGTAATCCAAAGTCCCTAATACAACCACGTGTTATGGACAATTCCTTTTTTGAAGAATCTTCATATATTATCCTTCATTCGCGGATCTGTTTTATAGTCGAAATAAGAATTGGTATATATATAAGAAAATTAATATCGTCTAAGATCTATGACTTAATTTTCCGTCAATAATTTCCAGAAAAAATACGTCATGACAAATAAATACTTGATCAAAGTCTCGTTCTACATGTACATTGTTTCTCTTAGTTTTGAAAAATTAAAAACACGTACCCTTTTCAATATAACTCCACATTTTTGGAGTCAAATATTACGTTACTTACTACAAGCACTTTTTCATGTATAATTTATCGTTATTTTTACTTTGAAAAATAGGCAGTACCTTAAAGTCTTAGTAAGCTCAACGATTATATTATTATAGTATAAGATGAACGATTATATGATTATAATACAATCTGCTACAAATAAGTAATAAATAAATAAGTAATCCCAAGTCCCTAATACAACCAAGTGTTATGGACATTTTTTTTGGGTGGGGGGCAGAATCTACGTATATTATCTTTCATTCGCAGATTTGTTTTATAGTCGAAATAAGAATTGGTATATATAAGAAAAATTAATATCGTCTAAGATCTATGACTTAATCCTCCGTCAATAATTTCCAGAAAAAATACGTCATGACAAATAAATACTTGATCAAAGTCTCGTTCTACATGTACATTGTTTCTCTTAGTTTTGAAAAGTTAAATACACGTACCCTTTTCAATATAACTCCACATTTTGGAGTCAAATATTACGTTACTTACTACAAGCACTTTTTCATGTATAATTTATCGTTATTTTTACTTTGAAAAATAGGCAGTACCTTAAAGTCTTAGTAAGCTCAACGATTATATTATTATAGTACAAGTTGAACGATTACATGAATATAATACAATCTGCTACAAATATTCTTCCAGATCGAGTGAAGGAATTAACATCGTGGGATAAGCGAGCAAACAGAACAGCTGTTGTATCCTTGGAACTAGTCTTATCAATTAAACAAGTTTATCTTCCAAAGAGTAAAATCTTCATTTTCAAGTATTTTTGTGGACAATATCTTTGATATTCTTCTTCCTCCGCCACTCTAGATCAAACGTACTTATCACTTCGCCATCCTGGCAATTACGAAAGAACACTGCATGTTAACTTCACCATAAAACACAACTCATTCATTGTCAAAAGAAACTGGGGATAGCTTTACCCTTACTCAACTTATCACTCCCACATATTTAGCTTTGGTAATTCTTAACATTTTAACTTTTAGCGGTTGGGACCGGTCGATAAGGGATTCTTACTCCTCATAGGCACATTATCTCACCTAGCTCTTGAATTTCCAGAGGTCCTAGTTTATGACTTCTTCAAAGTTTAGCATTGTTCATTGATATTATTTGATCGAATAGTGTTCGTTTTCGAACATAAGGTGATTTTACATTTAAGGTGATGTGATTTCAACGACCTCGTTGAAATTCAGTCATATTTCGTAAAATCTGTGGTCGGTATAATAACATTATATGTAAGCAATGAATCAATATGTTTTGAAGGATATATTCTCATACATGCAACTGTAACGGTGTGTGGAAACAAATTGATTGAAATTCCGTTTGGAAACACTGTTGCAATTATGAGACTATAATTTTCCTTAAAAAAAAGACTCTTTGATTATATATACATTTTTAAAACTCTCTGCAAATCTGCTTCATATTTCATCATCCAGGTATTTTCTTTCGTTGAAGGTACTGATAATGGAAGAACTAATGAAACAACTTCTAGTCAATGTGCGCTTGATTTTTGATTTTCCATTATGACGTTGCACTTCTTCGCCGTTCAACGTCTGTGACGTCAAAATAAAACGCATGCTGTAACCTTTGAAATCCCTTTCCGTGTTATGGTGTTTTGAGTGCCATAGATTTCTACACACTTTATATGCGAAATATTTGTAATGTAAATATTTGCAATGAACAACTAAAATCTAATCAAACTATATTTGATAATCCTACATGTATATAAAAAGGCAGAAATGTATTTATAAGAAAGCACTTCATCCATCGAATGGACAATATATTTTATCATTTTTAACATGATATCCTACTATCAAGTCTTATGTTAGTTTAGTTTACAATCTGCATGTAAGAAATTAAAGTTTCAAAAGTACCTAAATAAATACTGACATATGTTTCCATGATTGTGATAAAGATATAAAGGAATATACATTTTATTATAAATGCAAAACATGTTTTAACCTCTTTAACATCGTTTGATTATGAAGAGTATTCAATCTCAAAAGTCAATTCAAACAATGCAAAATAGGAGCAGAGCATACACGGTCCTCCAAAACATTAAAGGTGGGATATGGTGCCATGGAGGATTGAGCATCCCCTGCCGACTGGTCATACTCGCCATGTGCTCCTTGTCATGATCGGGAAATAACGGAAAAATCCGTCGACAATTCAGTGTGCATATAATGCATGGTCTAATAATTATAGTATGAAAAACATCAGTCAGCATTTGAATTAATGATAAATTGTATTTGCTGACAAGGTCACTGTATAGACGATAGAACTTACGAAATGATAACTTTAAACGAAACTGCTAATAATTTGATTGTCAATAACATCATTTTAAGAATTGTTCATAGATAGAGCATACATGATCGAATCAACTGAAATATAAAAACCCGTATGCAAGTGCTGCATAAGTAAAGGAAGTCAATCAATGTATATGTCTTATGAAACATACGGCGATAACGAACAGTATTCAAGATCAAAAGTCCATAAAACAATACAAAATAGGAGCAGAGCAAACATGGACCTCCAAAATATCAGCGGTGGGATCAGGGGTCTAAGTGATGGTATATAATAAACTAAATTAACCCTAACCCTGCCCATTATGTGATACCTCCTTCCTTTTTGAAAACGATCTATTCTCTTTGCTTGAAAAGAAAATCACATTAAAATATATACGAGTACGAAATAAAATAAATAATTCAACTTCCATAGATATCCGGTCACCTGAATTTGCTTTAACATTCTTAATTTTCTTAATGTTGCAAGGAAAAAAATATTCACGCATGTTTTCTGTTCTGTTTTGCATCTAGTCATTTTTTCTTATACGAATATATAATCTGTAAATAGAATTCCCTAACAAAATTAGGGCTAAGAGAACAGGTACAAAATTTCAGGTCAATTGCATTATATTATTGATTACATGATAACTTTATTCTAAGATTCATATGTTCAAGGTTAAACAGTGCTGGCGCTACATATGTGAATATAATATATTTAGTTTGGGCGGTTTTTGTATTAAAGGATACGATTGTTAATGCAGTTTACGGGGAGGAAGTGAGAAGGGATCCGGGGTCAAGAGGAGGGCATATGTAACTACATGTACGAGGGTTGTCCCGTAAAATCGTGGACAAGTTGTCTAGTGTGAAAAATAAACATCACTGCGTTCTGAAATTTTCACTATTATTTAGTACATATTTTAGTAATATACACAGCAAATTTCAGATAAATATATGCATAAATAAACAAATTATGAGATTTTATGCCATGTATTGTATCACCTTACGGCGCATGGATTATAACGTCAAAGTGTCTAAAACAGCGTCACGTTTTATCTTTGCTGAAAATGAAGTTGGATGAGTCCGACTTAAATTTAGGAATTTCATTGATACACATTCTTTAGTTTCCATAAACAGCCGAAGAATCAATTGGCACCCTCATGCGATCTTCTGAAGATTTATTAGTAAGTTACGGACAATATTCTCGCCATCATTCAACTACAAAGTAACAGATAATCACATATCGGCGGTCTACTGTGATAGCGTCTTTTGCTGTTACATTAGGAGTTTGTCCGTATGTTTTGTACTCCCCAGGGACTCGATCAAAAAGAACTTCGCTAAGAAAACTTCTATTTCATTTGTAGACTTAAGGTATGGTGATATTTTTATAATCTTTTTTTTCTTCTATGGTCATTTCAAGTCTCTAAAGATGTCATTATAACATCGAAATAAAACTGAACTGTTCTCCGGTGCGCCGTAACGTGATAAAACGTCGCCAATTTTCGTGTGTTGTGTTTACCACTTTTCCATTTCGAATGCTCGAGAAACTGCCAAAAATTAAGCAATTGCCTTAAAATTTTTACAAAGACTACAAAATTGATTGTGGAATTGAATTAGGATAATTTTAATCCATAACTAATGTATTTAAAACTTTTACTTTGAATTCAAACTTGTGTATTCTTTAATAAAACCTTGGTTTTTTGACCGTGCGCCGTAGGACAATACCTCGTGCACATTCAAGCATAATAAAATCTTTATTTTTGCCTATATTTTATCAAAAAAATTATTATGCACTTAAATATGATAAATAAACATTTACTGAAATTTTCAGCTTAGTGCACCCATTACTTTTCGAGAAAAACGCTTTGTCCACGATTTTACGGGACAACCCTCGTATTACTAAGACATTCTAATGATAGATTTAAGATTAGCGAGGAGCAGGACAGATAGCTAAATGACAAAATCGTCTCATTTCTCGTTGAAGTCACTTTTTTTAAATTGGTGATGAATTATCTGGGCATAGAAATAATATTTAATAATACATAACTCTCATCAGATGTGCATATTTATTTGATTTCACGATCACCTCTTTTTTCTGAATAGATATCATGCTGTTATCTGCCAAAATGAGTCACCAAAATATTTTCCTTTGTAGTACACGTTTATAATACTTTTTTACAGAATGTTGTCTTCTTAAATACTGGCAGTTTTATCATTCTTTTTTGTATTCATTATTGTCAAAATTAAAAAGTGATTTAAATTAAGTTTTTTCGACACTTATTAAAATATTATTGTCAAATTAATAATTAAATTTCATAACAATTCTTTTGACAGGAACATTAAATAAATTAAATGAATATTCACAACAGTTATTCAATTGAGGTATTTTTATTTCCTCAAATGATATTTATCATCAGTTGTCTATTTTCCTATTGCAATAATATTTTACAAAAGCCCAGTTTCTTGAGATAAAGATATATAATGTCTTTCTTTCCTTCTTTCCCTCTCTTTCACGAGAATCATATTGTTTTTTCTGTTATCCTTAATTTATGTCTGTTTTTCTCTCTTAATTAAAAGAAAACACAAATTACCTAAATGAAATATGAATACTGTAGATCTACATGTACAAGATCTCCTTTATCAAGAGAAACTTGAAAGTTTTTTTTAAAAAAGAAGTTTTGATCATGCATGAGTTTAAATATGTTTTCATTTCCTCAAATAGATAATGAAATAACTTTCACAGATTCAGCTAACAATATCTTTAAAATGCTAGTATAGTTTATTAAAAGGTACTTACTTATACTTTAGAATATCATATATTTTTGTTTTTGCATGAAAGAATATCACTTAAGGCTTCCCAGAGTATTAAATGAAGTAAAGAATTCAAAAACGTACATGGTCACCACCACTGATAAAACTATACAATGAAGTTATTATTGATAAAAACCAAAGCAAAACTTCATTTTGTCGTTATCAAGGACTCGCTTTACCAATAAGATCTCTTACATGAAACATTAAACCCTATTATTTCACTGTAAAGCAGTTCTTTATCAAATTGCTCATGAATTATATAAAATGTGCATCGTTAAAAAAGTAACAGATTAAATCTTAATATTTACATTCGCAGTGTTTTTCTGCAATGCCAACTGTGAAATTGATTTGAATATCATTTTCGTGTTTACTTCCGCGAATAAATTTATACGGAGAAACGTGTGTTAATGTGACGTTAAGATGAGGTTGCAGCGACGTTAGTAAAAATGCAACGATATAGGGCTGCAAGGAATTCAAATATTGAGTTTATTTAGTTGCTTCCAAATATGTAAAATGTAAATATTGTTGCGAACTGTTGCAATTATAAATGTAGAAATTTAATGATGTACATGTATAATCTAGAATGTTCTATATGTTTCATGAATGCATTCTCAAGAAGTCTGTAGAATATGTTTGAATATAATTACCTAGAATTTTATAGAAGTTTCTATTTCCAGAAGTTTCTTCAATACTATATATATGAGAGTTTTTGTGATCTTAAATTATTATCGATTTTATATTGTGTTTACATTGAAGAAATATTGAATACATATCAGAAACCATCTGATCATCTTAGCCAATGTGGTATTGTGATTGTTAACCCTTGTGGATTTGTTTTGCCTTTAATCGTCATAATAAATTATAAAAAGAAGATTTCCGTGTGATTGTGATTTGCCACATTGTTTGGTGCCGGAACCCGGGAATTGGAGCCTGAAATCAAGAAGTTATCACGGAAAAGAAGAAGATGTCAACCTCATACTTGAAAGGACTTTGTACAAGGTACAAGAATCTACTGCTGAAGGAAATGATCAAAAGTAAGACATTTCTTTCTTCAGAAGCTGAAGAAGAGGATTTGACAACCAGGATAAGGCAGATTCAATCTTCCTTGAGACGGTTAAATGACTTTGGTGCTAAATTAGAAGAATCGATGAAAGAACTTTCCATTGCCTTGGAATCAAAACAAGACAATGAGTCTGAAATTGAAAAATTTACAGAAGATAGTGAGAAGTTGTTTGAATTGCTCACAGATGTTACAGAGCGCTCAGAAGAACTTCTACTATTGGAAAAAAGACTGGAACAAGTGGACATTCCATATATGAAAAGTGAAGCACCAAATGACCCACGAATCGACCACATGATAGATTTGCAGACAAAAATGCAGGAACAACTGATGCATTTCCAAGAACTCCAGATTCAGGAACTGCACAGAAAGGAGAAGATTTGCAAAGAGACTCCAGTAGTTAAACTACCAAAGTTTGAGCTCCCTTCATTCAACGGAGACAAGTTAAAGTGGAAAGAGTTCTGGGACTCCTTTGAAGCTTCCGTACACAAAAACACAAGGCTTTCCAATATTGAGAAGTTCAACTACTTGAAAAGTAAAATGGAAGGAAAGGCACAATCTGCTATTTCCGGCCTCATGCTCTCCCGTGAAAATTATGATGTAGCTCTCTCCATATTGAAGGAACGATTCGGAGATGTGCAGTCTGTAATTAACAAACATTACGTGGACCTTATAAACATTAAGCCTGCACTCAATAATACTTCCAGTCTCCGTAGACTATTTGATGATTTAGAAAAGCATATGCGCAGCCTAGAAGCATTGGAACAGGACGTAAACCAGGATGTCTTTGTTTCCATGATTATAACGAAGTTACCAAAAGAAGCCAGATTACAATTAGAAATACAGAAAGGAAAGAAAGAGAAGTGGACTGTGCAAAAGCTGAGAATGTTTCTTGATAACTACATAGCAGCCAGAGAGTCTACAGATATGGAAAACCTAGCCGGTCATGAAGAACAACCTGCTAGAAAACCCCCATCACCTGGAATGCTATATGAACATGAAAGAAAACATACATCTGCGGAAGCCTTAACAACATCATTTAAAGAATCTCCAAGAAGAAACAAAATTCGAAGAAAGTATCCCATTTGTATCTTCTGTGAACAAAATCACTGGAGTGACGAATGCCAAGAATTCAGGACAGTTGAAGACAGAAAACAGAAGATTAAGGGAAGATGTTACATTTGTCTTAGGCCAGGTCATCTTAGCAAAGACTGCAAAGTCGACAAACCATGTTTCCATTGCCATCAGACAAAGAAACATCACCGAAGTCTCTGCAACAAGAAAATGCTGCCTTTGAGAGAAACCTCACACTTTGTTGAAACATCCGAACTATGTGACTCAGAAACAGTTAACAATGTTCGAGAAAACAGCCTACTGTCATCAGGAAGTATGGTCCTAATGCAAACTGCAAAAATTGATGCATCAGATCTGATTGGATCGAGATTTGAAACAATCAGAATTCTCATGGACTCTGGATCTCAAAGAACGTATGTTACCGAGGAATTAGCTTCAAAATTGAATTTGAAAAGAAAAAGAACAGAGGAAATATCACTTGTCACCTTTGGATCCACGAAACCAAAAATAGTAAAAACTCCAAATGTATCTTTAAGAATTAAACTGAAGGATGGACACTATATGAGAATTGAAGCAAATGTTGTGCCTCAAATAACCGGACCAATACACAGAAGACCGTTATCACCTAACATCATTGAAAAGGTACAGTGCCAATGGAAACATCTACAGTTTGCAGATACCTTACCAAAAACTACAGAGAATTCAACCATAGACATCCTTATTGGGAATGACTATTATCTTGATTTGGTATCATCAGAAAAAATTGAAGTTGACCATGGACTTTACTTGCTCTCATCAAAGGTAGGATGGATTCTCACTGGAAGAACACAAGCTAACTTTGAGGTATCCAGAGATAATTTACACCAAATGCTGATTGTAAATGGAAACAATCTAACAACGGAATATTGTCTTCATTCGTCTGTCGATGAATGTTTGCCCTTGAAGCCATCACTAGACGAGTACTGGAACTTGGAAACTATTGGAATCAAGGATCAGCCCCATTCATCAGATGATGACAAGGCTTTAAAAAACTTGAACGACACAATAAAACTAGTCAATGGTAGATATCAAGTCACTTGGCCCTGGAAGGATGAGCAACCTGAACTCCCAGAGAACAGAGAACTTGCTTTTGGAAGGTTGAAATCTCTACTTCAAAAATTAAAAAAGAACCCTGAGCTGCTTCACCAATATGATGGAATAATTCAGGACCAGTGCAAGCAAGGCATAATTGAAAAGTTGACAAAGAGCAGTGAAGTGAAGAATAGTATCAAACACTACATACCCCATCATGCTGTCATTGATCCAACAAAGCCTACCACAAAAGTACGGATCGTCTATGATGCATCGGCAAAGGTCAAACCAGAGTGTAACAGCCTTAACGAGTGTCTTTACAGAGGACCAGTGATGCTAAATGATTTGTGTGGACTGTTGATGAGATTTAGAATGAAAAGGATTGCAATTATTGCTGACATAGAAAAGGCATTTCTACAGATTGAATTACAAGGAAAGGACAGAGATGTGACAAGATTTTTTTGGTTAAAGGATATTGAAACTCCATCCACAGAGAACAATATTCAAGTATATAGATTTACGAGAGTTCCATTTGGAGTTATATCAAGCCCTTTTCTATTAGCTGCAACTTTAGATTACCATCTTGGAAACTACAACACTGCAACAGCTGAAAACATAAGAAGCAATATTTACGTGGATAATGTTATCACTGGTGTAGAGTCCGTCTCAGAGGCTAGGAAACTATATACAGATGCCAAAGAGATCTTCAGTACCATGTCAATGAATTTACGAGACTGGGCATCTAACTCCACAGAATTTAGCCAGTGTATTCCTCAAGCTGATCAAGCAAACAGAGAAACCATAAAAATTCTTGGTTTGTCTTGGAAACTTTCTGAGGACTCCCTATTCATAAACAGTCCAAAAGATGAAACTCATATTCCACCTATCACCAAGAGGAAAGTCCTTCAAAGAATTGCTTCTGTTTTTGATCCACTTGGATTCTTCACCCCAGTTACTTTGAGAACAAAGTTGTTTCTACAAACATTATGGAACCAAAAGAAAGAGTGGGATGAAGAACTGACCAAAGAAGACATTCAGCGCTGGGAAAATATATCCGCAGACCTGGATGATATTCCCAATTGCCCTATTCCTCGTTTTATAGGACTCACTGGTACAGTGACATACAAATTAATGTGCTTTTGTGATGCATCAACTAAAGCGTACGCCTGTGCGATCTATTTACACCAGAGCAAAAAAGAAAGAAGTACTGTCAACCTGTTGTTTTCAAAAACTCGGTTAGTGCCACTCAAGAAAATAACACTGCCTAGATTGGAACTATTGGCTGTTGTCATTGGAGTCCGCTGCATTAACTTTGTTGAACAACAACTGAAGTTACCTGTCACAGAAAAGATCCTTTGGACCGATTCCCAATGTGTATTACATTGGATAAGAATGAAGAAACCTCTTAAAACTTTTGTGGAAAACAGAGTAAAAGAAATCAGAAACAACAAAGATATCACTTTTCAATATGTGTCTACAAAGGATAATCCAGCTGATATTGCAAGCAGAGGAACAGCAGTTAAAACTCTTCAAGAATTTGAACAATGGTGGAATGGTCCAGAATGGTTAATTAAAAGGAAAGACAATTGGCCTTCATGGAACAGTCAACAAACCTGTAAAGAAATGCAGAGTGTCATAGAATCAGAATGCAAGACTCCAAAGATAGTTTATGAAGCAAAACTGGTGGCTGGGGAGAGTCCTAACGGAAGAAATAACAACTCAGATTCTGAATCAACTGGATATCCAAACATCATTGACTACCAAAATTTTTCATCATTTATAAACCTTACTCGAGTTTTAGCATGGACTCTTAGGTTTATCAAAAGAGTGAAGAAAATTCCAATGCCATGGAACCATCTAACTTACTCAGAACTACAGAATGCTAAAATTCTTATAATCAAGAATATCCAGACTCAAAACTATGGTGATGTCAAAACCTCACTCAAGGAAAATAAGAGAAATAATTTAATTAGTCAATTAGGACTTGTATTGGATCAGGAAGGGATTATCAGATGCATTGGAAGACTCATGAAAATTTTATTCATAGGTTCAAAAAGCATGCTCAGCTGACAGAAGGTGCAAGATCTCCTATCCTCCTTCCAAGAAAGAACCATGTGACGGGACTGATTATTGATTACATCCACAAAAAATCATTTCATGTTGGAGTCTCCCAAACACTGTCATTGGTTCGTCAAGACTACTGGATTCCGCAGGGAAGAGCAGAAGTAAAAAGAATACTTCATAAATGCACAATCTGTAAGCGGTTTGAGGGTGGTCCATACAAGATGCCACTGATGCCTCCACTACCAAAGAAACGTGTGAGTGAATCAGCACCATTTACGTACACGGGAGTGGATTACTTTGGACCAATCTTCATCAAAACAGAAACTGGCAATAAAAAGGTATGGGTCTGTCTATTTACCTGCTTGGTAGTAAGGGCCATACATCTTGAACTCATGCAGGACATGTCCACAGAACAGTTTCTCCTAGGACTAAGGAGATTTATTGCGCGTTGGGGCAAGCCAAAACAAATTATCTCTGATAATGGTGCTCAATTTAAACTTGCAAGCCTGGTTTTGGATAAAAGTTGGGAAAAGGTTACGTCTGATAATGATGTCCAAAGTTATATTGCAAATGAAGAGATTCAGTGGCAATTTATTGTGGAACTGGCACCATGGATGGGAGGATTTTATGAACGTCTGGTTGGTGTTGTCAAACGATGCTTAAGAAAAACTATAGGAAAACTCTGTTTAACAAATGAGCAAATGAGAACGATGCTTGCAGAAGCTGAAGCAGTCGTGAATTCGAGACCCTTAGTCTATATTGGAGACGATATTAATTCAAACATCACCCTTACTCCAGCGCATTTCCTCACTTTGAATCCAAAAATAGGACTTCAAGATAGTGAAAATTTTGATCCCATGGACCCAGACTATGTACCCGTTGCAAGTTCTGTAAACACTTTATTGACAATTTGGAAGAAAGGTCAACGACTTTTAGATACATTCTGGAAGACATGGAGAGATGAGTATCTTTTAAGTCTAAGAGAAAGAACATCCTATAAATTAAAAGGGAAAAGAATTCAAGATAACAGGCCGGTAAGAATTGGTGATGTTGTTCTCATCAAAGAAGATCTCCCTAGAGGAAGCTGGAAGATTGGAAGAATTTGCGATTTGACAAAGAGTCAAGATGGACAATGCAGGTCCGGAAAGGTAATGTTACCTAACAAAAGAACATTAAACCGACCGTTAAATTTACTTTATCCTATAGAATGCACCGATGAATCTGACCATGGTGATAGTGATATGACGAAGGAAAAGCCAGCAGTTGATGTTATTCCTCCGTTGCCTAGAGTAAAAAGACAGGCCGCTGAAAGAGCAACAAAACTGATGAAAGAACAATTAAATTCATGATTGACTTTCCTTGGTCTTGGGAGTGTTGCGAACTGTTGCAATTATAAATGTAGAAATTTAATGATGTACATGTATAATCTAGAATGTTCTATATGTTTCATGAATGCATTCTCAAGAAGTCTGTAGAATATGTTTGAATATAATTACCTAGAATTTTATAGAAGTTTCTATTTCCAGAAGTTTCTTCAATACTATATATATGAGAGTTTTTGTGATCTTAAATTATTATCGATTTTATATTGTGTTTACATTGAAGAAATATTGAATACATATCAGAAACCATCTGATCATCTTAGCCAATGTGGTATTGTGATTGTTAACCCTTGTGGATTTGTTTTGCCTTTAATCGTCATAATAAATTATAAAAAGAAGATTTCCGTGTGATTGTGATTTGCCACAAATATAAGGAATGTTTTTTTTTTAAGTTTAGTGTGAATTAGCGCACTTCGTGAAAAGTCTGTGTGATTCACACACTAATAACTCAAACAAAACTTAAAAAGCATTCCTTAATTGTTACTGAGATATAATCCTTTGTCTTAAATCCATGTCAACCATTGGTAATCATTAAAAATTCTTCCACAAATTATGCAACAAAGATCTTGAATACAGTTTGTTATCTCCAAATGTTTCATACATTAAAACCCATGTCTAATTTTATTTTATTAACAAAGAAAGATTTAATTAAGTTTTTCAATGACATGCGCTTGTAATATTTTTTTGCAAACAGTTTTAAGATTTTAATCTTTTAGAAACTGTCATTCATTTTTTTTTTTTACATTTCCACAGTCTTTAATGGTTGGATACTGAGTATGTATTATTTAAAAATGTGTATTGATCTAGTTCAGAGTAAGGGCAAAAAAGAGAATACTTGAAAGAATTACAAATAAAGTACAAAAACAAAGCATAATTGTATCAATGCATAGAGTCAACATTTTCCACGTCACTTCAAGGTCATCAACGTCATCAGCAAAATCATCCTCGTTCTCTGTTTTGGTTGAAACTTTTTTTTCGATAACATGTACATTTAACAATAGTTGCCCAAATCTTCGGCATTGGCGACTTTTCAGAATCTTTATGATGTAGAGCAATTTCGACGATCACAACAAAACAGATAAAAGTACTCATTACTAGATCGGAAAGAACAAAATAAGACAGAAGTGAAACAGGTTCTGAAGTTGGCGGCAAATTATTTTCCACTATAGTCAAAAATACAGCTACTGCCAAAAGCACAGTAACTGCAAAAGAAAGTCTTTCACCACTCTCCAGCGGTATTATAAATACAAAAATATTCATGAGTAGTATAAAAGTTGGGACTTTTCAGAATCTTTATGATATAAAGCAATTTCGACGATCACAACAAAACAGATAAAAAATACGAAGGATATCCCCAACATCCGAAGAGCATTCGACAGGTCTGAGTATCAAAAGGGTATTTGGTAACATCTACATCGCACCTGCTGGAGAGAACGTCGCCTGGGCTCCACAGCGCCCTGCAATCAGAAGAGAACCTCACCGGAAAGTTCCCCTTCGCAATACGCTCAACTTTAATATACGGATTAAGCAGACTAAGACTCGGTATCCAAACTTTTCTTTCTGGAAAGTCCATTGTTTGTACATCAGCGTAAGAGGAAGAGTTCCATGTTAAGCGAGAGTCTCTCCATCTGACGAAGAAAGCCCCCGTCACAGAAAACATTCCATTGACTTCATCAAAATCCTTTATACCAACAAGTGTAAAAGACACATTTATAATCACCGGAGACGTTAGCGTTTCTAACGGACGAACGTACCTGTTATAACCTGTCATTAAAGCCGTGTACAGCTTTTCAACCTGCGTAAGATTCGATGCAACACATATCGACATTGTTTGAAACAGACATGTAACATGAATCCAATGCATGTCTTTTTGTCCTTGGATCTTTGTAACACTTACCAGTTGATGTACCAATTATTAATTAAAAATTTGTACTTTGCTTTTTTTGATATTCCACAAAAGTTCTTTTTTAAAATGTCACTGCCGATCACGGAGATTTCCGCAATTACGGTTCAATTAATCTTACTCTAGTACACTACAACGAGTCCTACTAATTTTCTTTACATAAGATATACTTAAACCAACGCAAATTGTCATAACATCCTTTAAACAGAATTTAAATTTAGATTAATAAGTCATACATTTATATTAACGATTTATCTCAAATCACATACCTCATATTACGTCTTCTCATTTTTATTTCATTAAGACTACATTTTATAATGCAGAAGTAAGTTTATAAATAAAAGTAACCAGCAAATATTTCACTGATTAAGCAAAACTGAGAAATTACGAAAATAACCACAGCGGAAATAAAAATTAGATTACGAAAAAGCTATCAATATTTAGCATCGTTAGTCGTTATGTTCCCAAAATAAAATATTAGCTTTTTGAGTTGAAATTGAAATTTCATTCAATTCAAAAAACATTACTTATATGGCAATAACTAGCGTGGTTTCCTTTCAGGAACCAAAAAGAAAAAAAACAACAACAAAAAAACCATTAAATATAATCAAAATTAAAAAAACAATCCATGCATTTGTATTTTTATATGTTGTAGCTCCTTTCAAAAATGCTTACAAGATTTTGATGGTTCCTTATTCATGCCCTGCCTGTCACCCTTATCGTTATATTGATGGCAACAAGGAGTTTTCGCGGTTAAGGAGGCTGGGGGGTCAACAAATTAATCACAAATTAACCACCAGATTTAACTTATTTTTTTAGATATGATATCTTAAGCTGTCAACTATCATTTGGCAAGAAATATTTAAAAAATTTTAGATTTAAAATTCGATCATTTTCTATATCTTTATATGGAGCTCTTCCTTTAAAGGAGACAGAAATGGTCTGAAAATGGCTGCCACACCCCAGCCTCGTTAATATAAATAATATTATTGATCACAAAATGGTACTTCCCGTGGGGATCCGGGTTAGAATAGGTCCTCAGTACCCCCTTGCTTCTCGTAAAAGGCGACTAAATGGGGCGGTCCTTCGGATGAAACCGTATAAACCGAGGCTCTGTGTCACAGCAGGTGTGGCACGATAAAGATCCCTCCCTGCTCAAAGGCCGTAAGTGCCGAGCATAGGCCTAAATTTGCAGCCCTTCACCGGCAATGGTGACGTCTTCATATCACTGAGATATTCTGGAGAGGGACGTTAAACAGTATACAATCAATCAATGAATCAAAAGTACAGTCTTGTATTCCATATTATTTCAAGTTAAAAATTAGTACACCTTGTATTACCTACAAATATACATGGACAATCGCTTCCAAAATTTTTAATTACAAGAAAACTTAACAGGACCTGGATATCGAATATCTGAGACATAATCTTCCTTTCTGTTCATGTTCTTCATCACCATATACGATGTAACGTAGTTCTGCTGAAACGCTATTCATGGTGACGTAAATATAAAACAATAACGAGATTATTAGGTCACTTCTTTAATATGGCAAACATTTTGGGAACTCCGATCTTTTTTCCTGGCGTCATATTTTCATTAATATTATGGATTCTGTGGAAGATTACGCCAGACAATAGGCCAGACATGAAAAAAAGACGTTGACACTTCGTAAAAATGGATTAAATGTATCAGAAGTATGTTAAAATCTCTCATCAAAGGATTAAGGGGCAATGTGAAAACCGTGTATCATTTTGTGTTTAATAATTCAGAAGTGAAACAAGATTTAGGTAGATTACACAATAAATTTGTACTAGTCCCTGTTGACAAAGCAGGAAAAAACTTTGTCTGTGTTTGTAAAATTCATTATCTAATTGTTTTTTTTATAGGAACTGGCATTTCATTTTACAAATTATAATCCAGTTTATACCATAGCTCCCTTTCTAAGTAGGAGATTTAATTTTTTAATTTGACAAACAATGTGAATCTATATCTAAGATGAATCGAAATAAATGAACATTTAATAAATAATGCAAACAAGATGTTGAATAAATTCGAGGCAATTTTTTTTTACCCCATGTTTTTTGTGTTATTTAATAAAATGAAAAAAAAAACCCAATAAGCACTGTTTTTGTGTTAATATATAAAGGTGTCAGGAATTTGAGGATACATTTACAGTGAAAGAAAGGCTGCACTGGCAACTTAATAAATTTTATCCCTCATCCTCTGAAGGCTGTGTATAGCATTTATTATATTTCAATAACTCTCGTTTATGTTTCCTGGTCATAAATGTTATCTTTATAGTGCACCAGTTCAGAGTTTATGTAGGAAAAAGATAAGACACACGGGTCCAATACAGAATGAGTGTCTATTTTACTGCAATTACTCTCCTTGGTGCAGGTAATATTATAAATGTTTATTTAAAAAAAAAAAAATATGACTTAAACATTTGCAATATAAAAATAAAAAAAATCTTTATATACCTGAACTTGTTGAAAGTCTATTCAAAAATAAATTTGAAAAAAATAATTCAATCATCTTATACATTTGTTTGTTTTTAGTTCAGAATTAAATTTTAAAATGATATGCTAATTTACATGTTTCTTAAAAATGTTGAAATAATCCATCTATCCACGTTGATAAGATACCATGATAACAATCCAGATTGATCACTGATGTGGATACTTCATAGATTTTTATGTGACGTGCATGTCACTTACGATACAGTAGTTTTGGGCACCTTAGGGTTGAATGTAATATTAATCTTTGATTTTTTTAAACCTTTGTTTTGTGTTATTCAGTTACCTTGGTAACAGCTGGGTCTGATCTGTGTCCTTCTGGTTGGGTACACCATGGATCGTCCTGTTACCTGTTTGTCACTGACGACACAGAAGATTGGATGGTGGCTATGGCAAGACTACTTTATAGTACCTTAGAGTGGACATTCTCCTTTAGATGAAACATATGAAGTTAACGAACAAAATTCAAGATCAAAAGTCCATTAAACAAAACAAAATAGGAGCAGAACAAACACGGACCCCCAAAACATCAAAGGTGGAATCAGGTGCCATGGAGGAATGAGCATCCCTGCCGACCGGTCACACCCGCCGTGTGCTCGGGAAATAACGGAAAAATCCGTCGTGAATTTAGTGTATAAATAATGGACTACTAATTAGTATGAAAAACGTCAGACAGCATTTGACTCAATGATAAATTGTATTTGCTGACAAGGTCATTGTATCGACCATAGAACTTACGAAATGATGACTTTAAACGAGCCTGCTAAAATTCTTGATTCATTAACTTGTTTTTCAATAAATTGTTCATACATAGAGCATGCTCTTGCTAATCTAACCAACTGAGATGTGTTAACTCCGTATGGAGGTGATGAAGGTATACTGCTACATAAGTAAGGAAAAGTTCTCTTTATATTTTCTCATTTTCGATCTAAACTTAGAAAGGCAAACTGACAATTTCAATTTTTTAGCTTGCATCTGATTCAATAGTTATTTCTTGTGTTCCTCAAGTTATCTAGAGGTTCATTTGTTTTTTTTTATTCAACATTAAAACAGCATTAAAATCTATTTTATGTAAAAATTTACCGAAAAAAAGTATTTAAAAGAAAAACAAAATCTCTCAATTACTGGTAATTCTATACGCGAGAGCATGCTCTACGTATGAAAAATTTCTAATCAAGGTGTATTGTTGAAAACAAGTTGCTGAAACAGGAATATCAGCAGTCTCGTTTAAAGTCAAAATTTCGTAGGTTCTATGGTCGATACCATGACCTTGTCAGCAAATTCAATCTATCATTAAGTCAAATATTGACTGGTGTTTTTAGTGCTCATTGTTAGGCCTATTATATACAAAATGAATAATCGACGGATTTTCCGTGATTTCTCGATTATAACAAAGATACATGACGGTTATGACTGGTCTGCAGGAGATGCTCCCTTCTAGATGACACCTGATTACATTTCTAATGTTTTGGAGGTCCGTGTTTGTTCCAATTTCGCGTTGTTTAATGCATTTTTGAGCTTGAATATGGTTCTTTTTCTCCCTACATTTCATATATGAATACATGTTATTGGTCTATATCCATATAGAATATTGCAGCATAACTTATTTTCAATTTGTTAAAAAACACGATTAAATACTTGAAAACCGTTCTCCATATATTTCATTGACGATGCTAACGGTTAATGGTATGAAGCAATACTATCATTTTGTTCAATAACATTTTTTCCTTAGTTCTAATATTCTACTTCCTGTTATAAAATACATGTATATTGTTCCGAGTTTACAATAAGGTAACTGAAACAAACGTTAATATTATTGTGTTTTTTTCTTGTTTCCTTTTTTTAGTTTTACTGTAATAGTCTCAATGCAAAGTTGGTGGAAATTGAAACAAGAAGCGAAGACGACTTTTTACGTTCGCAATTGTCACATAGAAGAGTAACAGGTAAAAACAATATAAAGTAGACTTTGTCTAATGCAGAAATTCATAGAGATAACGAACATTATTTGGAAAATATTTTTAAATTTTTTAGTTAAGTAAAAAAAAAATAATATTCATATTTTATAGACATTCAATGGTTTGACAATCTGACAAATGCATATGCCCTGGAATTCTTTCTTTCGTACTTAGAACCTTCACAGATAACAAAAAAAAAAATCTATGTCTTTATATATTCTTCATATGCGGATAACTACACTATTATGAAAAATAATTCTAATCACAACTCCTGAGGAATGCCGAAAAGGAACTACAACAGATTGACATTTCTATATCTATCTATGTAAATTCTTATTTTACTGATACATGTATCTAGACTGAGATGTAAATGCTTATTTTAGGTAATTATTGGATTGGATTGTCTGATATCCAGCGAGAGGGGAAATGGGTGTGGTCATCGACTCAGACAGTTCCAACGTATACCCACTGGTTTCCCGGTCAGCCCGATAACACTCGCGATCAACGCTCCGAGGACTGTGTACATATGCATGCACTTATGGGATTTCTCTGGAATGATTTCCACTGCAATGCGGCAAACAATTTTATCTGCGAGCAAGAGTAAGAATTTCTCATCGAACTTTAATTTTTTATGACATTTTTGTACGGGTTTATGAATTAAATTATCACGTAATCTGTCATTACCCATATTCCAGACAATTGCTTAAAAATAGAAAATCATTCAATTGTTTTTCTTTTTAAAATTTTGAATGAGGCATAACCTTTGATTCGAAAAATAATAATGAAAACCTCGGAAATACATTAATGGAAGTCTGTATTTCAAATATTTTACAGTATGAATAGCAAATTTTCAACTATAAGTACTGAGAAAAATTAATTAGTGTCAGTCAGGGTCCATGTCCATCAGCCAATCGATATTATTAATATCTGTAAAATTTGAGTTTTATAGTTTCTAAATGTGAGAAATTAGCAGCTTTTTATGGTGAAGAAACAGAGAATGAACCAATAAACCTTTATTTTTGCTATACCTTCCTTGCAGAATGAATGTAGGTATGCTAGTGGGATAAATGAGCAGAGAGGCCATCAGCTGTACATCAGTTGTACATTTTCTTGCTCTTAATAAAATATGGAAAAAGCAGTCACTTTCTTACTAATACTATAGAAATTAGCCATGCCTAGAGATTTTTTTAATAAAAAGTAAAACTAGTCGACTTTATTTTCGTGGAGTATTTGTGTTAGCTGTATGCCAACGATTAAGTATATTGTTGTAACGACTTAGTATCTCGTAATTACACCTTACTGTCTCGTTATTACGACTTACTATCTCGTTATTACGACTTACTATCTCGTTATTATGGTTTACTGTTATTTTGAGTCATTATTTCGAACATCGACTTAGTATCTCGTTATAACGACTAAGTATCTCGTTATTACGACTTAGTATTTCGCAATCTAATTAAAATTAGACCTTTCATCTCGCTCTTTGTAAATTGATTTGTCGCTCATGAAAGGATGTCGCTCATGAAAGGATCTAACGCAAGCCAGTTCAGGTCACGTTCTGGTGACCTTTGGACCAACCAATCAGCTTCTCTGCTGTGACAATCTAATTAAAATTAGACCTTTCATCTCGCTCTTTGTAAATTGATTTGTCGCGGGAAACGAGCGACAAATCAATTTACAAAGAGCGAGATGAAAGGTCTAATTTTAATTAGAATGAGTATTTCGTTATTTTGAATGTCTATCCCGTTATTATTACGTACCATCTCTTTATTATCACGTACCATCTCCCTTTTACGACTAATTATCTCGTTATTACGAATAACTATCTCGTTATTACGACTAAGTATCTCATTATAACGATCTACTATCTCAAACATACGACTAAATATTTCATTGTAACGACTAAGTGTCTCGTTACAGCGACTTATAGTAACTACTAGTATCTCGTTATTATGACTTATGGTCTAGAATGAACGACCTATTTTATTGTATTTTTGACTTAGTTTCCCGTTAGTACGACTTACGATACTCTTAACTAACTTTAATTCGCGTGCGAGAAATTTTCGCGAGGTTCGCGAGAGCATCGTCATCGCGAATATTTCTCACCGTGAACCGTCCTTTAAAGTCTATCAGCCTCATAAAACAGATCCAAAATGGGCTTGATTGCGAAAATTTATCGTCTCGAACTAGTTTATCCCCGGTAAATTGCGAAATAAAGTCGTCGCGAATAAAAGTTGGTTTACAGTATATATATTTAAGTTTATTCAAACCAGTATTAAGTGTATTATACAACGTTAGCCTGTAATACAAGGACATTGTTCCGAGGAAGCATTGTACAAATTACTGTTTAAAACAGATTTAATTGTAAAGGTTTAGGATTTGTGGGGGTTTCGGGTTTTCAGTTTGAATGGATCAATAGAAATTATTGGTTACTTAAAAAAAATTATGCTATATATATTGAGAAAAAATGTTAAAAAATTATGAGGATGCAGTATTTTGCTTTTTAATCTCTTAGTCTCCAGAGCACAGTTCACTCGACATTTAAAATTTTTTTCGATAATACACTGTACCTTGCATTGCAAGGTACAGTGTAAAACATTTTTCTAAAGAATAAATTATAGATAATAAAATTAGCATTTGTTTATATTTTTCTCTCACTGCAAATGTATGTCATTTCTAAATAAGAATATGGCGAAATGTCTTCAGTGTTTATTATTTTTTTTGCAATTTCACAACCTCGAGCTCAAAAAATATATCTGCAATTGAATCAGAATAGGAATCAAAATGATTATCGATTATTGATAACACCTTGGCAAAATTTCATAATGTCAAAGATGTTTCTTCATGAAAATTTATGTAGGATTTTAAAAAGAAATCCTGGCCCCGGGATCATGAAACATCTTAAGCTTAATTCAAAATCTTTATTTTATTATAAAATTTTGTAAAGGTCAAGAAGACCAAAATTTAAATATTTTTCAATATTGCTTCTCAAAGAGTTGTTATCTGCAAATTTCTAACTAAATTCCTGAATTAATGAATATTTCATAGGTGATTGAAAATTTGATTTAAGTCTAAGTTTGTTTCATGATCCTGGGCCCTGATTTTACTCTACAGTAACAATAAGATCCGTCAATAGCAAGAATTATGAAGTACTTAATATGATAAGAAGAATAGGTAAGGGGTAAGTTTATTAAATAAATTTCCTAGCAGAAATTTATTCATTTGAAGCAGAATTTGTCCAAAATCCTATACCTGAAAAGAAGAACAATTGCTATGCCTTTTAACTCGACACTTAGATATATAGATTACGTATCGTCAATTAACAATAGTAACTTCCATTCTTATGTCTAAACGATATGTCCTGGTGAGCTTGAGATAAAAGATACCACAGAGCCTGACACATTTGTTTCATATTTGGATATTTTTCCTGAAAAAGAAGTTAATGGCATTACTACATATAAGCTCTATGATAAACGTAATGACTTGAACTTTACAATCGTCAACTTTCCTTACTTATGCAGCAATATACTTTCATTACCTGCATACATAGTTTAAATATCTCAGATGATTCGATACGTATGAGCATGCTTTACGTATACAAAATTTCTAAAAAGAAGTAAATTATTGACATAGAAGTTTATGAAACAGGATTATCAACAGTCTTGATCGATACAATGACACTGTCAGCAAATACAATTTATCATTGAGTAAAGTGCTGACTGACGTTTTTCATACTAATTGTTAGTCCATCATTTATGCACCGAATTGACGACACTGCAGGTGTGACCGGTCAGCATGGGATGCTCACTCCTCCACGGCAACTGATCGCACCTCTGATGTTTTGGAGGTCTGTGTTTGCTCTTCTCCTACTTTGTATAGTTTTATTGAGTTTTGATCTTGAATACCGTTCGTTATCTCCATAGTTCATAGCTTTACCTTTACACTTCTGACTCCAACAGAAGGTTTCCTTTAAGCCTTAGGAAGTTCGGGGCATAAAAATTCATTGCAAATGAGTAGACTTCTTCTTGAGATATCCTGTGGGAATAGTGTTTAAAACAGAAAGCTAGACAGCTAAACAAACAGAAGAACAGACAACCGGGAAAACAAAATTTTCATTTTTTAATTTTTTTATTAGTTGTTCCCTGCTGAAAATGGGGGATATTAATTTCCGTCAGCCTGTACGTCTGTCCGTCCATCTGTAGTTCTGTCTGTCTGTAACGCTTTCGTTTCCACGCGATATCTCGAGAACCTTTGAGCTTTTGCGTTGAAATTTAATACAGTAACTCCCTATAACCTTATTGATTTTGAGGTCTGTAATAGATGTAACAACCATGCAGCCACGCTGATTACTAATTTATTATCTCCCCAACCAGGAGAGTTCCACAACATAAAAAATTAGATAATTCGTACAAAAGACAATTCTATTACATCCTCTTTTGTTTAAATAAAAAAATCTAATACACAATCTTATCAGTTAGAATTGAATTTCACAGAACATACATTGCCTGAATTTTTCAAATTCCTTGACCTAACACATTTTTAGTAATTATGCTTATTAAACAGATCAAATATTAAAAGAACAAGTAATGAAACCAATAATACATGTGCCAATTGAGATTTCACATATGTTCATTAAACATCTCAGAAAGCCACAGTAGCATGTGCAACATCACTAAACACAATTTTGGTAGTCAAAATATAATTTTCCAGATACTTCGGTTTCTTTATCTCTCGTCCCGATCTTGTTCTCTGGATCTGTTCACTGTCAACGGTCGGTTTACTTGGAGGGGAAGCAGATTGCTTCGGTACAACGCATGTTTTTGTTATTTCAGTTTTCGGTCGCGCCCACAATGGAATATTCACGGGTGGTATGTCACACTCTTGGGTTGAAATCACATGCGGCTCTTCCTTGGTCTTGAGAAGCATACTGTTGTTTCTACGGTAAAGTCGACCACTTCCTGCCTTCACAACATAAGAACGAGGTTCACCTGACTTTCTGACGAACTCGGCCGGCTTCCATCCATCCGGACTATGAATACGAAGGGTGTCACCGGGCTGACATTCGGCACGCTCTTTTGCCCCATGATCATAGTAAAACTTCTGCTTCTGACGATACTCCATCAGCTTCGATGAAACAGCTTCTGGTTTGATGGTTGTTGGTTTCCTCAGACTATCACTTATGGGGAGTAGCGTTTTTGCTCGTCGACCCATCAATCTCTGCATAGGTGATCCTATCTGCTCATCCCGAGGAGTGTTCCTTAAATCTAAAAGGGCTAGGTACACATCATCTCCTGATTCGCGGCATTTGTTTAGCAAGTTCTTCACTGTTTGCACAGACTTTTCAGCCAGACCATTGGACTGTGCATATAAAGGTGAAGAGGTCACATGTTCAATCCCATAGCTAGCAACAAAAGACTTGAATTCAGCACTAGTGTACTGAGGACCATTGTCGCTGATCAAAGTGTCAATGATGCCATATCTGGCAATGTTTTCTTTCAGGTGCTTGATAACATTCCTTGAAGTGGTGTCATGTTTTAGTGATGCCACTTCGATGAAGTTAGAATAGTAATCCACCATAATTAAGTAGTGAAAGCCATCTAATTCAAACAGATCCGTGGCTACCTTGCTCCATGGTAAGGAAGGTAAGGGGTGTATCATCATAGGCTCCTTCTGGGGTCTGTTTTGATGAAGTAGACATGTGCTGCAACGGCTCACCACGTCCTCTATCTGCTTATTCATTCCAGGCCAATAAACCAGTTCTCTTGCTCGTTGTTTGCATTTCAGCATCCCCATGTGCGAGCTGTGAATAGTTTTCAATGTAGATGGTCTCAGCTCTACTGGAATTACAATGCGTTCTCCTCGGTAAATCACACCATTATATGTTGAGAGTTCATCTCTGAAGTCCCAAAACTGTAAAACCTCTAATGGCGCATCAGCTCTTCTGTCAGGCCATCCGTCACTAATGACCTTCTTCAACATTTGCAGCTGATCATCGCGTTTGGTAGCTTCTGCAATCACATCATGCTTGCTGCTCGTCAATGTATCTGTTTTGAAAACCATCATTTCATCATCCATTGACTGACAAGTATCTTCTAGAGGTAGACGACTAAGACAATCCGCAAGTCCTAGATCTTTTCCTTTCACATAGACAAGACGAAACTCATATGGCTGAAGTTTCAGCATCATCTTCTGAATACGCATCGGTGCAGAAGGTATCGGCTTGCGCATAATAGTTTCTAGAGGTTTGTGATCAGATTCAATTGTTACATCACTTTTGCCATACAGAAGCTTGTGGAATTTTTCGCAGCCAAACACTACCGCAAGCATTTCTTTTTCTATTTGTGCATAACGCTGTTCTGCAGGGGTAAGGGCTCTTGAGGCGTATGCAACAACTCCACTCTGTTGAATAATTGCTGCTCCTAGTCCCTTCATAGACGCATCTACGCTTAGAGTTACCGGTTGATTGGTATCAAAATATCTGAGAACTTTAGTTGAGGAAAGTGCTTTTTTCACATTCTCAAATGACTCCTTTGCTTCGGAAGTCCAATTCCAGTGATCACTAGTCTTAAGAGCTCTGAGAGGTGCATTCAGGTCACTGAGATTTGGAATAAACTTTGCAACATAGGCAAGCATGCCCAGAACCGTTTCCAGCTCTGCATGATTTTCCGGGTCCCTCATCTCTGTTATTGCTCGAACTCGTTCAGGGGTAGGCTTCAGTCCCTCACCAGTCAATAAATGACCCACGTAGTTGACTTCACTCTTAGCTAGAATACATTTGGCTCTGTTCAGTTTCAAGTTGATGGACTTGGCACGTTCAAGTACACTACGCAAACGACTGTTGTGTTCATGTTCATCACGGCCATGTATCAGGATGTCGTCCATAACCACTTCGACTCCATCTATACTCCCAAAGTGGTTGATCATTTCTCGTTGAAATACTTCTGCTGCACACTTGAGGCCCATCGGCATGCGTAAGTAACGATATCGGCCAAAAGGCGTGTTAAACGTAGTAAGAAGTGAACTCTTCTTGGAGAGTTTGATCTGGAAGTATCCCATGTTTGCATCCAATGTAGAAAATATCTGGCTTCCATGTACTCTGGTGACTATATCTTCTATAGTGTTCATAGGGAAATGTTCACGTAGCACTGCTTTGTTCAGATCAGTAGGATCTAAGCATATCCTAACTCGTCCATTCTTCTTGCGGACACATACCATGCTGCTCACCCAACTGGTTGGCTCTGTTACAGGTGCAATGATGTTACACTTCATTAGATGGTCAAGTTCTTTTTTCACATCATCACACATTGCCACTGGTAATGGTCTTGGAGCATGAATAACAGGTTCCACTGAATCATCCACTTTGATGTCATATTCCCCTGGTAAGCAGCCAATACTGTCTCCGACCACATCCGAGTATTCTTGAATAAGCTCATTTGTGGATATACTAACACTGTTCACTGTGTTCACTCGCATAATCAGACCAAAGTGTAGACAGTCAGGTCTCCCTAACAGGCTGATGTGTTTCGGTGTGTCCATAATCTTGAAGGTTACATTTCGCAACATTGTTCCATATTTACAAGGTAATGTTATTTCACCATACACTTTTGTCGGGTTGCCACACACACCATTGATAACTGTGCCACTTTCATGAACTGAAGCAATCGAGGTAAATTGTTGAGCTATTGCCTTGGAAATTATGCTACATCTCGCTCCACTGTCGATTTCCAATTCCAATGGAAACGGTGATCCTTGTATCTCAAAAGTAACAGTCCAATCACCATCAGCACTAGACACTGCATGAACACTTTCAAATGATTCCTCCATAAATGCGGTGTAGCACTGCTGTACCAAGCTCTGATCAAAAATGTCACAGACATCCGGATCTGGTTCCTGACAGGCAGAATAGTGCACACTATGACGTTGTGGGGGTCTGCTAGTTTCATGGCCACGTCCAGATCTCCAACCACGTCCACGGCGTGAATTTCCTCGATTTTGTTGATATTGACGAGAACGTCCTTTACACAGTGGTGATGCTTTAAAGTGTCCTTTTAAGCCACACTCATTACAAGGTTTGTTGAATGCTGGGCACTGTCGAAAAGCATGATGCTTCGTGCACTTTTCACAATAGGGGTACTTTCCTTGATAACCCGATTTCTGCTTTGGCTTGGAGGTGCTAACATAGTTGACTGTCGGATTTTCTGTGAGTGTATCAAGATGAGCTTTCGTGAGTTCCACTTGTCTGCATGTCTGAATAACTTTCTCCAAAGTCAGTTCTGCTGCCGAAATTTCCATAAGTTTTTCTGTACACTTTCTGTCATTCACACCATTTATGATCATGTCACAAATAAATCCTTCACGCTGATCTCCATATTCACAGAACTCTGCCTTTTTCTTAAGTTCAGATATGTAATCCATAATGGTTTTGTTGCCTCGTTTAGTGTTCAGAAATTCCTGTCTTTTAATGTTTCTGTAATTATGTACACCGTAATGTCTGTCAAACTTTCGAAAAACTGTGGTTAAATCATGTTTGTTCTCCGCCGGAACAGCCTGAATACCCGCCTGTTCATCAGCTTCAACTTCCGGTGCCCATGTAAATGAATCGTAAATCTTTATCGCCTCACGTCCCATGTTAGCTAATTAAACCTCCTACCTTGCGTTTTCCCGGTTTATCATCAAGACCAAGCGCGTCAAGATGTATAAAAAATGAACGCTTATAAGCATCCCATTCCTGTGCAGTCGTGTTAGGGTCACTAGGGTTAAATTCTGGCAAAGTTCTAAGAGACTGTGTAGACATGACGTTCCGTTTCTCGTTAAAATAAAGATCCCCAAATGTTCATGGACGTGTTTTCGCTATTATCAAGCGTCGATGGCGTTCTCTTTAGGCGATATCCCCAGCTTTCTGACACCATGTAATAGATGTCACAACCATGCAGCCAAGCTGATTACTAATTTATTATCTCCCCAACAAGGAGAGTTCCACAACATAAAAAATTAGATAATTCGTACAAAAGACAATTGTATTACAAGGTCAAAAGATCAAAGGTCAAGGTCATAAATTAAATGATTTGGTCTATTTTTAACACGTTTGTTTCCGCGCGATATCTTGAGAAACCTTTCAGCTTTTGCAATGATATTCTATACCACACCTCCCTATGGCTTTAAGAAGACCCCTTTTTGAGATCAAAAGGTTTAAGATCAAGGACGTTAATTCATACATTTTGTGTGTGTAAAACTCTCATTTCCGGGTGATATCTCAGGAAGCTTTTTTGAGTTTTTGCAATTTGATTTATACCATTATTCCCTTTTTCCCTTCTATCCTTCTGTCCGTCACTCCGTTCGGCTGTATTTCTGTCTGTCTGTAACACTTTCGTTTCCAAGCGACATCTCTAGAAACCTTTAAACCTTTGCAATTAAATTCTTGATGACAACTTCCACATATATTCTCTGAAATAGATTATTTTTCATTAATTTCAATGAGAATGGGTAACAATAAAGCTGGCCCTGCACATGCTTTTATTACGCCTCTGGAGATTTATGAGGTGATTATTGATATTTCATCCTTTTATTCATTCTGTTTTCAAGAACTCTAGTCAACATCCCTCCAAGCCTTGTCGTTAACTTAATGATACATTTGTTAAATGTTTATGTACATAAAGATAAGACACACACACTGAAAGAAATACCTAGTTGATTTAAGTAATATGTATAGTAAAGGGTTCGTCGTGATTAGTAATCATTCTGTTTACTGGCTACGACAGTGAGTAGAGTGTGTCTCGTGGAGCTGGGGTCATAAAAATATCAGATAATCCAGTGAAAGTTACACATAAATTCTAGATTTACTAATGTTATCTAGTAAATTTACTCAATACCTAATAAATATACTTTTGAGTGGTTTAAAGGACAGTACATACAAATTTACTAGTCTCCTTCGTGACTTTTACCAGTTATTTTTTTTAGTGCAGATTTGATATGATTCTCGCAATCGCTTCAGTTTTTATCCTTGGTGCAGGTAATAATCCATTTTCTTGCTATTTAATCAAATGTTTACGCTGATCAAAATCTGTTTGTAAACTTTGTCGTTAAGTTTTCATATTTTTTTTCTTCTTCTCCTAAACCACAGATTCAATTTTAACCTAACTTACAACAAAGAACCTTTGGGTATGGGGGATTCAAGTTTATGCAAAGGAATGGCCAAACCTTTTTCAGAGGGGAGATGAGTATGAAATAGTGAAAAATAATGGCATCTTTTAAAAATCTTCTTTCATACAGCCACTGGGCCAGGAAATATGAAACTCATTTGGAAGCACCATGTGGTAGTACAGAATCAAATTTGTTCAAATCATGACCCCGAGTATAGAGTGGGTCCCCAAAGGGGGACAAAGTTTAAAATCAAAAATATCTTAAAAAATCTTCTTCTCAAGAACGGCAAATCCACGATTGGTCATAGTTTTATGGAAGCATCCTAAGGTAGTGTACATACAAGTCTGTTTAAATCATGATTTCCTGGCTTAAAGTAGGACCACAATGGGTGATCAAAGTTTTACATTGGGATAGATAGGAAAAGTCTTTAAAATTCTTCACAAGAATTACAAAGCCATGATTGGTCATAAATATATAAAAGCATCAAAAAGGTAATGTATATTTTTTTTTAATTCACGACCAAGTAGGAGAATAAAGGGCACAATAAAGAGAGACATAGTTATACCAAGGAACATAAAAGGTATGTCAATAAAAGAAAAAGGTACGGTTATACAAGCTTCATTGTGTCATTAAACTTTACTGCTTTCAAAAAGTTTTGAAACTGGCTTACACATTAGTAAAGAATATGATTGTTACAAATCAGAAAAAAAACATATGGCATGAAGGAGTACTATTCTGCAAAGATGACGTCATTAATAAGATGCATTTCTCTATTTTTAAGATAAGTAGTCTCAAAATTACTCATTTCAAGGGTTATTTTTCTTGAGAAAATAATCTCCACAGCTGTTGTACACTTTATGGTGTTCAAAACTCTTTGAAAAATCACATATCTCAAAATCTTTGTGAGTGATGCCTTTAGACAATATTAAGTAAAAGAAAATTCCATTAAGAATTGATGTCTTCTACAATTTATTAAGAATAAAACGTGAAAATGCGCAAGTTTATGACATCCCAATTAGCATTGAGAAGGTCATGAAAAAATAATGATTTGTATATTTGTATGATATTTATGCATGAGAGAATAACTATTTGTATGATCTTTATACATGGAATATCAAAGATTCAGAAAACACGAGTTTTAATTTTTTTTTACATTATGTTCATTTAAAAAAAAAAAACAAGGCAGGATCTGTATTGAACCCGTACCTTTTTCATTAATTCAAAAACAACCATAGAAAGGGTAAATTAAAATTCGTTAAAAGCCCCCGAACCACTTTTATATTTAAACTTTTCAATACTGACCTGATTTCTGGGAATTTTTTTTGGTCCGTGTTTATGTCAGGCTTTTAAACACGGACCCCTGGAAATTCAAGAGGATGCAACATGTACCTGGAAGGAGTACGCCTCCCCTGGTGACCGGTTACAACCAACGTGAGCGTTATGAATTGATTAGGTACTTTCCGTTGTCAATTTACAGTGAAAAAAACAAAGGCCTTACAATTGATATGAAACAAGCCAGTCGAAATAGGACCCAAAGAAAGGTTACATTTACTTACAAAGTCATTACAACGACCATACGATTTACGAAATGCTAACTTTAAAGTATCAGTCACATTATCCAGCGATGGGGTATACGATGAGAAACCGATGCGTTTTTTGATGAAAATGGCGTGGTTGCCGACCGGGCACCACTAGTGATCGGACGGTGACTGAGGCCATTTTGCGAATCGGTGGGGTCATCGGTAGGAAATAATTCGTAGTTAAAATTCAGCGATGTCTTTAACGATGCCTCACATCGGTCCTCATCGACAACCCATCGCTTACACATCTTTCAAGGATCGGCCGATGTATGGCCGAGCATCGTCAAGTGTCCGTTGAATCTGAGGTCATCGGGGGGTTGAGTGGTGTTCAACAGATAACGGCCGATCATCGGTCGATGTTCGACCAAACATTGGCCCGATGTACGAATGATGTTCACCAATGTATGAACGATGTAATATACATCGGCCGATTATCCTGGAACATCGTTTTATGATTAGCAATGCATCGCTGGGCCTTTGTATGTCCGGCCGGCAACCACGTCATTTTTATCATAAAACGCATTGGTTGCCTATTGTTTACCCATCGCTGGATAATATGACTGATACTTTAAGGACTACTTGGCCGATGTGGACCGATGTTGGAGCATCGTTAACACCACGGCTTACCACCGATTACCACCGGTCTACGGCTATCGGTCGGGAAATGTGACCTAGGTATAAACGAGGCTGTTGTAATCCCTATAACATCAACCTTTTCTTCAGTAGAATACCTCGCTTTTACAATGGATAATTCTCTGGGCAAGCTCTTTAGTAGCGAATAATTGTCCATAATATCTTTGGTCAGTAAAGCACCAAAATTTAAAAAAGAACTTGGATATATTCAGTCGACTAAAAAAAGTCTTTTTAATTAATATTCCCAGTATACCACAAAACATATTAGAAAAACGTGATGTCTTTGTATACTCAGTAGCATATGAGTCTGATTTTATTTTGCATATTCTTTACATTTAATACATATGCAAATAATTTCCAATAAATCGTTTCTGTCTACCTCTTTTAGATATTTTTCGTATGAAAAGTAAGTAGCCATGTCTCTCTTCTGAAGATACTCACAGCAGTGTAACCTACTTTGAGGCGCCTTGTCAATGTTCTATAAGTCCGTTATCTTTGTATTGCAGTTATGAAATAGTTCCTGTAAGTTAGCGATAAAAGAATTGTTTTCAAACGGAATGATTGCCACTTTCATAATATTAGTACTACTGAATGCAGGTAATATTTTCTTGTGGTTATTTCTGGATGTTAAAAGGGGGTGGTGATTGGAGTGAGTGATTAGTATCACTTAAACTTCATTGATTTTGTTGTTTTCAATTCAAATTCAAATTATTCTTTTATTAAATTCAATTTTTATTTGAAAGATCAGCATGGATTTTTTTTCATTTATTTAAGTCATTTGTTCTCTGTTTATAAGTTACCTTGGTAACTGCCCAGCCTCCTTCCTGTCCCCATGGTTGGATACTCCGTGGATCTTCGTGTTATTTATTTGTTAATGATGACTCTGAAGATTGGATGGTCGCTATGGTTAGGGCACTTTTACGTTACCTCTTCATCTGCATTATAAATTTTTCAAGGTTTAAAGTTGGAAACCTTCTTTATGAATAAAATGCTTTGCAATATTAATTATATAATCTTAATATTGCATGTTGGATGATGGCATCTTTTTTTAAATTCTAAGTTTATTTTATACATATAAATTAAATTATTTTTTATAACGCAAATATTACTGGTCTACGCTAACATTTAATTTGAAGTATTCAAACAATGCTTTTCAAGCTTAAAAACTTTTTTCTTATTTATATTATCAGTCAAATCTTCATATCATTTCTGTTATTTAATACACTCAAAGTATTTTTGCTAAACGTTGTGCAAGGAAACAATATTTAAAAACTCTGGATTTTTTCCCTTTATTTCAATTTCAAAATTCAAGTATTTGTTAGTTGAAAAATAGTTTCTTTGTTCATGATAAAAAAATTCAAAACAAATCATACACACATTGCCAATTCAAAACATAAAATATAAATTTTTCTTTTCAGTCATTTTGCAATACTCTTCAGGCAAAGTTAGTGGAAATTGAATCTGTAGCAGAGGACGAATTTATACGCATGCATTTAATAGACAACAAATTAACAGGTATAATTATACAGAGAGATGTAATAAAACAAATTAAACACCTGTTTTTAAGAATGACTAAACCCATATGTTTTTTTTCTTTCTTGCATTTTTTTATTTGCTCGTTTTCACTAGTTTTGTGTACACGGCATTATAGGATTCTTATTTAGAGAGTTTTTGGATTGGTTAATCTGACACAGAAGCTTTGTGATATAAGATTGTTATTTAGACAGTTTTTGGATTGGTAAATCTGACACAGAAGCTTTGTGATATAAGATTGTTATTTAGACAGTTTTTGGATTGGTTAATCTGACACAGAAGCTTTGTGATATAAGATTGCTATTTAGACAGTTTTTGGATTGGTTAATCTGACACAGAAGCTTTGTGATATAAGATTGTTATTAAGGCAGTTTTGGATTGGTTAATCTGACACAGAAGCTTTGTGATATACATGTAAGATTGTTATTTAGACAGTTTTTGGATTGGTTAATCTGACACAGAAGCTTTGTGATATAAGATTGTTATTTAGACAGTTTTTGGATTGGTTAATCTGACACAGAAGATTTGTGATATAAGATTGTTATTAAGGCAGTTTTGGATTGGTTAATCTGACACAGAAGCTTTTTGATATAGGATTGTTATAAAGGCAGTTTTTGGATTGGTTGATATGACACAGAAGCTTTGTGATATAGGATTGTTATAAAGGCAGTTTTTGGATTGGTTAATCTGACACAGAAGCTTTGTGATATAGGATTGTTATAAAGGCAGTTTTTGGATTGGTTAATCTGACACAGAAGCTTTGTGATATAAGACTGTTATTAGGCAGTTTTTGAATTAGTTTATCTGACACAGAAGCTTTGTGATATAAGATTGTTATTAAGGCAGTTTTTGGATTGGTTAATCTGACACAAAAGTTTCGGATTAGACGATTCTTATCGAGCAGTGATTGGACTGGTTTATCCTACATACAAGCTTTGTTGTATTAGATTCTTATTCCAGCAATTACGTTACTTGAGAGGTTTATCCTATATTTAAGCTTTGTAATATAAGATTCTACTTTAGGCAGTTATTTGATAGGGTTAATCGACATTCAAGCTTTGTAATATAAGATTCTTATTCAGGCAGTTACTGGAAAGATTTATCCGACATTCAGGCTTTGTAATTTAAGATTCTTACAAAGCAGTTACTGAATAGGTTTAACCGATATTCAAGCTTTATAATATAAGATTCTTATTCAGGCAGTTAAGGATAGGTTTACCGACATTCAAGCTTTGTAATATAAGATTCTTATTTAGGCAGCTATTGGATTGGTTTATCTGACATCCAAGCTGAGGGAGAATGGGTATGGACGACTTCTCAGAAAACCCCCACCTACAGCAACTGGTACCCTGGCCAGCCCGACAATGCCGTCCATCGCGAGGATTGTGCAAATATTTATGCACACTTTGGACTACACTGGAACGACTCTGTCTGCAATTCACCCCAGCACTTTATTTGTGAGAAAGAGTAAGCATATTTATTCCCGATATTTCACCAAACACGCTCTATTTACATAGAATTAAACCTTTAAAATCTCAAGTATATTTTTCTGGTCATATTTGTCCTAAGTCTGTTTGGCTGTCCGTCTGTCTGTGTACTTTTCCATCTCTTGGGACTTCTTTTCTAGAACAATTTAGCTAATTCAAATTAAACTTGAACAGGCAATTTATTAAGAATCTTGTAAAACTTTTATTTAAAATAAAAAAAATACTGGATCGCCATTTTCGCAAGCTATGGTTGACAATCCACTTCTCTTCTCTTTTCACTCTTTGCATAATTGTGCCTCTAACAAAAGTCCTTCTCAATCTACCAAGAGTGAAAAGAGAATTGAAGGAAATCGCCGACATCGGTTGTTGAAGATGCTGGCCAGAAAAGGTGTACATATATATATTAAGAAGCTTCAATACATCGTTTAGATTAACTTTTATTTTAAATCTAAATCTACCAATACAAATCGTTCAAATTTGATTAAATCTATAAATATATTCTTGTTATGAACAGAAAAAGCATTATTAGCAATATTTGCTATAATGCAGAAATGACATTTTATTGCACAAAGTTTTCATTGTAATTTTTTTTTACTCCGAGTAAATATACTTCCGTCCCGTGCATTTTACATGAAATTTTGACCCCCCGCCCCTTCTAATAGGGTCAGATATTTTTATTTTATATAAACATGAATAATCATTATATTGATGTTTTTTTTTTATATTTTCAAATAAAAATTGCATTGCATTCCTTTTCCCTAGGATACTGTTATATGGAAACTATAAATTTGAAAATGCACTATCTGAAGCGGAGGCTGAGATTTATGGAGATAGCGAATAAATTCAATCTCAGGCCTAAAAACAATACAAAATAGGAGCAGAGCAAATAGGAAGGAATGAGCATCCTCTGGCGACCGGTCACACCCGCCGTAAATGAATAAAAAGATGACCGCTTGTGTTTTCTATAAATAAGAGGAATGGGGCTTCAACCTTTGTTTAAAGTTTTGAAATGAGAAAGATGGTGAAAATCTTCTGTTTAAGAAAATCAGGACCATAGTTATTTAGGTGAGCGTTGTGACCCCTTCTGTTTTTATTTTCTTCATTCTGGTTTTTAATTTTGTTTAAAAAATTATAAAATGTTTGTATCTAAACGTAAACCTTTAATACTAGATCACTGTTCTGGTTTTGTGTTATAAAAACAAACACGTAAGTAGTAAAAAGATTTGTGTATTTTTCTGTTTTCAGTTCGAGTGGATCAATTGAGGTCATAGGTTGATTTTGAAGTGTATGCTACATATAATTGAAAGTAAATTAAAAGTTAAAAGAAAGCAATTTTCTTGCCCTTTATTACCATCGACTGTCTCCAGAATACAATTAACTCAACATTCTAATGATGTAATTGTTAATGCGTGTTGCATATACACAAAAAAGAATCTCAATTATTTTTTCAGTACGACTTGTGCAGGGGTTTTATGAATGTACATGTATGAATGTATTTATTCTGAGTTCATTCATTGCTGAAATAAAGGCCTTAATAAATAAATAAAACGTTTCCTATGAACATGTTGTAAAAAAAATATACTTACGCATTTTTAAAAACTGAAAAAAATTCACAAGATAAAGATAACTTTGATGAAACATATGGAAATATCAAACAGTATTCAAGATCAAAAGTCCATAAAACAATACTGAAAATGTCTCATTGATTTTGGATGTCATAAAATAATTCAAAGATCGTCTTTAAGTTCAAGCTTAAAAAGCTTTGAAACTCCCCGCTTCTGTAAAATTTTCAATAAGAAAGCTTCCAAAACGATTAACCGACCACTTTATTGTATGTTTGCTTCTCAAAAACCTTGTATCCTCTAACTTATGCACTTGCAAGCAGTTTCCTCTGTCATTTGTTGTGTTCAATGAAACATATGGAGATAACAAAAAGTACTGAAGTCCATAAAACAATACAAAATAGGAGCAGAGCAAATACGCAATTCCAAAACATCAGAGCTGGGATCAAGCGCAATGGAGGAGTGACATCCGACCGGTTGTAAAGAAGAATAATGACCCTAATCGAAGAACGACCGGGGTCATTATTCGACGTCGAAGATAAAAAGATCTATTGGCCAAAATGCTCACCTGACCTAAATTGTGAATAAATTGGGGATGTGTTGATCTCATAACATTATACAATTATTGCTATTTTAGGGTTGATAAGTTACATTGTAATGATTAAGAAACTAAAGGAGTTAAAAAGATTTATCTAGCCTAAAGGGTTAGGTGAAAAGGGTTCGATAGTGGAAAATTATTGTACTGCCAGAAAAACCCAGCAGTATTATATATTATTAGTCCTCTACCGGTGAAACAGGAGGGAACTATATGTTTCCTCTGCGTCTTTCCGTCCATCAGTCTGTCTGTCCCACTTGGTTTTCTACACTTTTGCAGATATTGAGCTGATTTTTGGTATTTGTGTGTAACTTGATGAGGTTCATATCAAGTTTACAATTTGTTTCACTTAAATGATTTTTAAGTAAAATTACAGCTTTTTTAAATATCTTAATCGAACCAGAATACACTTGCCGGTAGGGGGCTAGTATTGCTAATGCTATACTCTCAGAATGCGAGTGTGTGATCGGGATGTCCGTCTGTCTGTTACGCTTTGGGGTACCCATCTCTTATCCACAACTCCTCTTATACCAATGAATAAATTTAATGACACTTTCACAAATTCTTTGTTACATAGCGCCATTGTGCACCACATATTTTACTGTTTGATCGGACACATATTTTGGGTTTCCGATGACAGAGCATGGACACTACTATTCTTTCTATAATATTGAAGAAAATCCATCTGTTATCCACAACTCCTTCTATAACAATGAATAAAGAAGATGGGGGGGGGGGGGGGTGAGTGCCTCTAATGCGACAAACATGATGTAAAAATATGAATATCAATTACTTCAATTTTTTTTTTGACATTTCATCTCACAATAAAGTATACTTAATGTAAAATCTCAGTAATTTACCAAAATCTCACAAAAAGACTGAAATTATTTGCTTATTAAATACATGTAGCATTTACAAACTAAAGAGGAAAAAAAGATCATTTGTCATACATTAACAAACTTTTTCGATATGAATGGGTCTTCACTCATTTTTTTTTTAAAGATAATCCTAAAGATTTTGCAATAAAATGTACATTTTTTGTTTACAAAACATGGTGCAATGACCCACTATACCTTAATAGTACACTTTTATAACAAAACATTTGCATCTTTACGAGAATACTTGAAGTCTGTTTAGTCAAGAGTCATATCACAAACATGATTTAAATGCCACAACTCATCATGAGCTATATAACGTAGTGGTCAGCGTACGGATTTTTTATTGCTAGGGTTCGAATCCCAATATTTCAATATTTTTTTAAAAGATTTTTTTTTGAGAAATGTTTGGTTTATCATGATTTCATAAATTTTACTACCTAAATTTGCCACCTATTTTACTTCTTTGTCTTATTCATTTTGTCTGATTTTATCTTATATATTATTTATTTTGGGTCTCCAAAAGAAAAATATAAAACATGAACTTTGGCATTTTAATCATATGTGAGGCGAAATATATATAACAAGATGTGTTTATGAAACACTGATGCCCTATAGCAACAAAGCGAGGATTAAACTTTTTCTTAAATGCAAATTTAATATATTGGTACCCAAAGTACGGCCATCTCACAGAAAATTCAATTGTAGAATAGGAAAGCCCTAGCACCACATGTTCAAAAGTAATGGCAAAGGATTAGTTTTTTAAAAGGTAGGTCAGACTCAAAGTTCAAAGGGTCAAAGTTATTGGTATCCAATGAAAGGTCTTACGAAAAAGAATACATATGTGAAGTATGAGAGTACTGAAATCTGACGTTCAAAATTTATGGCCAAAGTAAAAATTTATGGCGAGGGCTGAATTTTCTCAAATGCAAGTTAAACTCCAACTGTCCAGGTCAAAAGGTTAAAATTTTTGATACCCAAAGGAATATTTGTCACAAGGAATACACATGTGAAAGATGAAAGCCGTGGTTCTAACTACTCAAATGTCATAAGCAAGGTTAATTTCTTTGCGGACAAACAGCTAAAAAGACAGGCAGGCACACAGGGCAAAATCTTTATACACTCGAATCTTTGATTACGGGGCTAAAGAATTGGCCTTTGATAACAATGCACCAAATTCATAAATTTCATCTCCAGCGCCATGATGCGTTTGATCCATGTACCATCTTTGATTTTCTCGTTTGTTCCTTTTAAAAGAGAAATGAAGATTAATTGATTAATTGTCAATATTTTATTACTGATTTGTTAATATTTCGGCAGAGAGAAATGAGGAACTTCATTACCCCCTGAGAGCTAAGAAGAACAAAGATCAAATATATTCGAACAAATGCACTTTTCAATGGGGATCAATTTGTTATAGGATTAAGATATAAAATAATGACCCCTAGGACTCTTTTCCTACAAAAAATAAAATTTTCTACGGGAAGGGGGAAGTGTCAATTTTGTCGTTTGAAAAATGACACCCCAGGTCATTAATCGATGGGGATCATTATTCGTCTTTACACCGGTCACATCCGCCGTAAATGAATGAAAATTATTAATGCCCGCTTGTGTTTTCTATAAATAAGTGAGTGGGGCTTTAACCTGCGTTAAAATTTTACAATTAGAAAGATGGTGAAAATCTACTGTTTAAGAACATCAGGGCCGTAGTTATTCTAGTTTTTAATTTTGTTATATAGATTATAAAATGTGTATGTTTTAACGTACACCTTTAATACTAGATCACTGTTCCGGTCTCGTCAATGTCATCGTCAATGCAGAGTATAAATAATGGACGAACAATAACAGAATGAAAAAAGTCAGTCAGCATTTGACTCAATGATAAACTGTATTTGCTCAAAAGGTCATTGCATCGACCATAGAATTTAAGAAATAATGACTTTAAACGAGACTGCTGATATTTTTATTTCACCAACTTGTTTGTTAATAATTTACCTCGTTTTAGGAATTGTTCATGCGTAGAGCATGCTCTTGCATATCGAATCAACTGATATATATAAATTTAATATGCAGGTGATGAAGGTATATTGCTTCATAAGTAAGGGAAGTGTTGACGATAGAAAAGTTAGTCATCACGTGTATCAACTGTTATCAATAACAAAGAGATAAAAAACAAATATTCGAACAACATGACGTCAATCCTTGATTATCAAAGGAAATTAAAAATGTAACAGAGATTGGAATGACAGTGAATCGTCTATTGTCTAATGTTTATACTATTGGTCGAAATATTAAATTCCTACGATTGTGATTATTTTTTTTGAATCGGACAAGAAATGAAATCTTCGCCAGGACGGATATCTTCTGGCCTAAATACTGAACTCATTAAAGATCGACGTCAAGATAGATAAGAACAGTTGCTACAATTCATCTATCAAATTCGACAATGTTTCCAATCGCCATCCCGATCATTATTATCAGTTCAGGTAAATGCTAATACTTCCTATAACAAAGGCATCTCAGCTATTGCGTTTGAAGTTTTGTTTTATATATAAATGGATCTCGTAAATTAATTTACCTAGTGCAGGTTTTTTGACATCATTAACAGCTGCCTTTTCAATAAAAATTGAACTCGTTTATTTACTTACCTGTCATTATCCGTTCGCAAAATTATATTTTTAAAGCATTCTAATGGTACGTACAAGTACTCTGAAGTTGATTAAAAAAAGATAATTGAGTTTCTGATTAACAATATTTAGTTGATTTTTTGAGACCAGGGGCCCGTTCCACAAAAGAACTACGACTAAGACCAAAATTTCATTCTGAATATAACTTTCTAATATAAAATCAAGTCATCATTTCGTAAGATCTTTTGTCGATGCAACGTCCTCATCAGCAAATACAATCTACCATTAAGTCAAATGCTTTCGGACATTTTTTTATACAAATTGTTGGACCATTATTTTCATACTGAATTGACAACTGATTTTCCGTTATTTCCCGATTATGACAAAGAGCACACGGGGGATGTGACCGGATTGCAGAGGATGCTCACTCCTCCATGACACCTGATCCCGCCTGCCTTTTTGGCTGTATGTCCGCTGATGTTTAAAAGGTCTGCATTTGCTCTAATCTGTGTATTGTTTGGTGGACTTTTGAGCTCGAATACTGTACATTATCTATATAAATTTCATTTTCTTTCAACACGTTCAATGCACAAGAAGTTCGACATTTTGATAATATTTTTTGAATTGTTAATTTGATGTTGATTACAGTTTCTCTCTCCTTTGCTGAACTTCCGTCTTGTTCCCACGGTTGGATACGCAATGGGTCTTCCTGTTACACCTTCATCAGTGACGTACAAATGGACTGGGCGGAAGCAATGGTCAGTTAGATTTTTTTTTCTTTTTATACCTAAATACGTACATGAAGAAACCAAGGACGATCAACGAAAGCTGAAAAGCTTGTTTCCAATTAGGACCTTTGCTTGGTATTTGCGTGAGGAATTTATATTATTTTCCGGAAGTCGAGTGCCCCCCAAAAAACCATATGACAGAAATGACAACCAGCTAACATTTTCACTTAAGACCAATGCCGATCACTAGGATCGAAATCGTATCGTAGCCTCGATAATCTTTAAGTGAAATAACTGTAAATATTTGTTTTGATTTATGACAGATGCGGTGGGATTCTTTTCCTTTATTGATATTCCAATTAAAATTAATCGAATTTTTTCTCCCTGATATTTCAGTTATTCTGTAAATCACTTAAAGCAAACCTTGTTGAAATAGAAACGGAGAGCGAAAATGAGTACCTTCGTCAACATTTACTGGGAATTGGGTCAAAAGGTAAGTATTTCCCACTCATGAAATGTTTACACTTTCATAAAATTCAAGAGAAAGACATAACATTTGAGTATAACGAACAGTTTCAAGCTCATAGTCCACTGAAGCAATACAAATCAGGAGCAGAACAAACTCGGACGTCTAAAGTACAAAGCTAGAATCAGGTTCCATAGAGGTGTGAACATCCCCTTCTGACCCGTCACATTTGTCTTGATCGGGGAAATAACGGATAATTCTGTCGAGAATTTAGTGTGTCAGTGACGGCCTAAAAATTAGTATGAAAAATGTTTATCTGCATTTGATTAAATGTTAGATTGTATTTGCCGACATTGTTTCGACTATAGAACTTAAATTGCGAAATGGTTACTTTAACGAGACTGTTGATAACATTCTTACAGCAAATTGTTTGTTAATAACTTACTATGTTTTAGAACATAGTAAGTTACTTACTATGTTTTAGAAACTCTTCGTACTTAACGCATACTATTGCAATGCTAGGATACCATAAACACTGTTTTAGAAGTAAAATCAACCATTAAAAATAGTTTAAGGATTTGCTTCGTCTCGCCAAAAATTGTTTTTACCCTTATTTCACATGGAATGGAATACATTGTTTAAATTAGTTTTGGATATTTTTACAGGGGAAAATAAACGTTTGAACCTGAATGAATGTTCAAGTTTTTCTTTTCTTTATTATTTCTAACTTTCATTGTACCTGTATTTCGACAAAGTGATTTATTGCTTGATGCTTCCAAAATGAGGGAAAAATCTAAGCAACTTCCTCAGTTCTGTTTTTAGAGCGCAGTGTGTGTTAAGCTTACATTTTGTATCGTTAAATTTTACTTTTGAGCTTGATAATTTAATCTAAGCTTCACATATCCTAAGAATAAAGAAATTTTCAATTTTATAGGTGTTTGAAAATATAAATCATCAATTCTCGGAGAATTGCATTTCTGTCCGCCATGTAACAAAATGTTAACTAAATGTCCAAAACTCCGGGGAACACAATCGTAACACCATATTTTTTTTTCATTTTAGGTAATTTTTGGATCGGTCTGAATGATATCTTAGTAGAAGGGGAATGGGTGTGGATGTCTACCCAACAAACGCCCTCGTATACAGATTGGGCCCCCGGACAACCAGACAACTATCAACAACATGAAGACTGTGCATTTCTCTGGCAGGCTACCACACTGCACTGGGACGATGTAGACTGTTCTACTAAATTCAGTTTCATCTGTGAGAAAACGTGGGTTTGAATTTACTAGTGTTATTATAATTTTTGTCATTAATTTTCGTATGTCTATTTTAATGTCTGTTATAGTATATTTTAACATGAAATGGCTATTGAATGTATCTCTTAAGATAAACAAATTGATATACAATTTGGACAAAAGGGAAGATTGATTTTATTAATTAATTTTAAGTTAAATGCTGTATTTTATTTTAGATTTACTGACCATGGTATTGAGATATTCGGCTAGCATATCTGCCTTACATTGTAACTTTCTATGACGAATAAATAAAAAAGAAAATAAATAGTTTCTTATTTAAAGATCATCTGGTTTAGCTCCAAATTTAGATATGTGTCCCAAAAATATCTTCACTTATCTATTTTTATTAATAAGATGTACCAAAATAAAATCTTTATGACTTCTTTTGACATTGAGTTGGTAATTACAATATATATTGGGAAAACTTAAAAATGTTAACGACAGTCATCTGACCTGAACAGTGGAAATAAAAAACTTGCGTATACATGCTTGTATTTGGAATTTTTTTTTTTATCTAATGAAAGAATATATATATATATATTTTCCCGTAATATTCATGCATGGATTTGCTAACCATCTTTTTTATTATTTTGAAACAAAAATTAAAGGTATTTACATATTTCTTGAACAACCTACGTACATGTCATACATGTAACTGTCCTTCATTCAAGCTTGTTGAATCTATGTAAGTAAAGGACGATTAAGAAATCTTGATATGAAGGTAAAAACAGATTTCAAATTTATTATAAACATAAAATCGATCATCTAATGACAATGAGAGAGAGAGGGGGGATACTTCTGTTAGTTTATGAAAGAAAACCCTTTTTATAACATTTTTTTATTTCAAGACTCGAAGACATTTTCAAGGACGCACTAGTGTTTACATGGTCATCCGATTATAGTACCTCCTTCGTCTATCCTACAAATAAGAATGATTATAAGAAAAGTTAATATATAAATATACATTATTTTTTCATCTAAAATGAAAAATAGACGATAAATAGGCACATACTATTTTTTGATATAAATAAAACAAATTTATTCAACAAATTATGATTTCTTTCAATAACTAACATATTTGATGAGTCTCAAACAAGTTTTCTATTGTTTTTGCTAAAACATCAACATAAAATACTGGAGATAAAATTAGAAATTTTATCGAAACTATATTTGAATGTTATTTTTTGGGTATATGCATCACATATACATTATATATATAACAAAGACACATTGTTATTCAAACGAGAAAACCTTGAGTTCATCCTTATGTTTTAAAACCGTCAATATTTATATGAATAACTTACGAAGAAATAGTAAATTGATTATTGTTTTTTGGATTATATACTAGTAAAAGATAATGAATTGAACCAATGGAGATTCTGTACTCACTCTCTCTCGCAAATGAAGTAATGTGAGTTATCACACTGGTCATCGTTCCAGTGGTAGTGTTTGGAATGTGATAACAGAACACAGTCCTCATTGTGACCATTGTCTGGCTGTCCAGGAGCCCAGTCAGAAAACGACACGGTATTTCCTGAAGGCAACCACTCCCAGTTACCCTCCGATGAATCATCGGTCAACCCAATCCAGAAATCAGCTGCAGAAATAAATATAAACAAATAAATTTACTATTTCACTAAGCTTTTTTAATCGAAATTAATCGAAAAAAGGTAGACTTCATTGAAATATTTTTTTTCGTTTTTCCTGCTGAAGTGTAGCGATTAACATAAAAAATAATACAGTAGTTTGAGGAAACAGTTTATTTGATTTGATGAAATGTCGTGTCAACATATTTCTAAATGCAAAGGAATGATTCCTTAAGGTATTCAATCCCTTATAGGAACAAATTCAATGAAATTGAATACATAACAGATATGTAGGCAGTGAATATTCAGTTTATTTAGACATAATTCCCATTTATTACTATAAGTATGTATAGTGGGATGTGTCCTAATTTATGACCTTGAATTTTGGTAAGAATTATCTCCTCCTTTTTGTAATAAATATAAAAATTAATTTTAAGAATTTTAGCCGTTAAAAAATTGCTTTCAAATATCATTATATTTCTAATGTTTCAATACATCTTTCCACCGCAGTATTTATCGATATTCAAATTATTTGAATTTTTTTTATTTTGAAAAAACGCTTTTCCCCATAGACTTCAATGCAATCTTTGTTAATTAACTACTGCTTAATTAATGAAATTTTTAAAACTTTCTCGCGGGCAATCCTTTTCCACCATAAAATGCTTTAATTAAATATCAAGAGTATTATATGCTTGGTGGGCATTTAAGTGTGGAGAATTCGGTCCTATTAGGGATGGAAATCCTTAAGAATAAATAACACAGATAAAACTTTTTATTCCAAAATGCAGGTATCTTTTATAAAATTAATGAAGTTGTCTTGTTTAAAAGTTTCTTTGGACATTTTCGTGAATGCATTTTAACATTTCATACATTATTCTTAACTACATTTTAATTGAACGAATATTGTGAAAAAAAAAAAAAACACCACTTTTACTCTTGTATATTTGAGATTACAAAACTTATTTATGATATGTATTCTTAAACATGATACGCAAATAAAAAAAAAATAATTAAAGAAAGGAAATGTTGCACGTTATGTATATACTTACAGTGAATGCCCATGTCTATTGAATGCTTTCTGAGGAAGTCATTCTCTGTTGAGGAGTCTACTTCTACTAGTGAAGCACTGTGAAGACTGCAGTGATACTAATGAGAAACTTTATGAGGAAATCGTCGTTTAAAGATGAGTATACAATGATTTAAAGAATAATTTCTATGCTTTGTGGTTCGAATTTTAATTTTGCAGTAAGTGAGTCATAACTTAAATTTTGTCTGGTAAAACGGTAAGCTTACGGGTGATTTATTTGTGTCCAGCTAGGAATATTCAAGGATAGACATTTTCCTAACATTTTAAAACATTTTTCTTAGAATAAATCCATTACTTTATCCAAAAGAGACTCTTAGATTTATATTTATCTTATTGCTTTTACGTGTTGTGTTATACAAAATATTTAATAACAATGGGTAGAAAAGTAACGTTTCTACGTTATAAAAATGTATACAAATATTTCTATGAATATGATAACATTTGATATGAGAAATAATAATTAAAGTCTAATGTAATACGTTAAAAGAAAAGAATAAAAGAATATGGTCCAATGTTAAGAAAAACAAAGGATTCAACAATTCCTGAAAAAATGTCACTTCATAAATGCTGTAGTTCTCTTAATAATTTAAAATTAATTTACGGTCTACCGAGGTCATACCGAAGCAGAGGTCCAATGCTCTTTTGAGGAAGTCACAAAAGAATAACATGTCGAATCGTTTTGTATCCAACCAGGCGGACAAGGGGCTGCAGATACGGCGGCAACTTCAATTTAAAAAAAAGATCCCAATGAATACCATATTCCTCCGCAGATATATCTTTAAAAATGTTAAACATGACCAAATAAACATGTTACCTTCACACATCAATAATAGTAGAAATAAATTCATGTTTGTTTAATGTGAGTGTAAAGATAACTGATAAACTCTTCAGTACGTGAGAAATCCCGACTTTTATAGAAGATAAAACCATATCAATATTCAGGAGTGGATCCATGATTTTTTTTGGGTCGCCCTCATAATTTAAATAATTTTCAAGATTTGAAATACAGTAAGAAAACTTCAAATAAAAGTTTATTCAAATTTAGATTTTTTCAAATTGTTTGCTTTCCTTATTTTATGCAGTCATATTCCATTACTACTTGTACTGCATGAAATATATGGAGATAAGAACAGTATTCAAGATCAAAAGTCCATAAAAGAATACAAAATAGGAGCAAAGCGAAAAATCGGAGGTGGGATCAGGTGCCATGGAGGAGTGAGCATCCCCTGCTGGCTGGTCACACCCGCCGTGTGTTTCTTGTCATGATTAGGAAATGACGGAAAAGCCCGTCGTCAATTTAGTGTAACAATGGACTAACAATTAGTATGAAAAACGTCAGTCAGCATTTGACTCAATGATAAATTGTATTTGCTGACAAGGGCGTTGTTTCGACCATAGAATTTTCGAAATGATGACTTTAAACGAAACTGTTGAAATTCTTGTTTCATCAACTTGTTTGTCAATGATTTACCTCGTTTTAGAAATTGTTCATACGTAGAGCATGCTCTTGCATATCGAATCACCTGAGATATATATACTCCATATGAGATGATGAAGGTATATTCCTGCATAAATAAAGGAAGTTGACGATAGAAAAGTACTGTCAAAGTCGTTACGTTTATCAAAGATTTTGGTTGTTGGATTACCATTAACGCAATTTTCAAGTAAAATATCCAAATATGAAAGAGACGTGTCAGATTCTGCTGTATCTTTTATCTCAAACTTACCAGGATATATCGTGTCAACATAAAAATGGAAATTACCACTGTTAATTTACAATACGTCGTCGATATATCTAAATGTCGAGATGAAGGCTACAGCAAGGGATGAAGGTATTTTGCTGTATCTGACAAAATAAGAGCAGAGCAAATGCGGACCATCAAAATATCAGAGGTGGAATCAGGTGCCATGGAGGAGAGAGTATCCCCTTCTGTCCGGGCACTCCCCCGGTGTGCTCTTTGTCGTCATCATAATTGAAGTCTAAATCATGTAATTTGTACAAATATTCTTTCATGATTGCTTCCAAACTTTTTATTTACAAACAAACGTAAAACTGTTTTGCAGCTGTTTTATATCTAGATATACACCATATTCATTAAGATCGTATTAAATTTTCATGTTCCTTCTCCTAACAATTCTAGTGGTCAGGTCTTACTGGCGATATGAATGTACCCGGCAGATGATATTTAAGACCTTGGATCACTTTCACTGTTTAAAGAGGCAAACATTAGGGAATTCAGATGCAATAATTGGCAATAGCATTTTATAGCTGTAATGCATTCTGTTGATTCTCCTCTAAAGAAATTTACAGTATTGAGACAAGAAGGAAATTCTGTGCAAACTTTCGGTAAAGATTAAGTTTCTTCATCAATATGTGTAATATTTTTTTTTTGTGTATCAAAAAATCTTTTTTTTTAAAGTATGGCTTTGTAAAAGTTAAATAATTGTTTCGATTTTTTTAAAGTTTAGCTTATAGTGGGGTATAATGAATTTATCATCATAACAATATCTTGATCTGAAGAGCCGCATCATGTCAAGTTGACAGATGCGAACGTTCGGATCAAAATTGATGTTTTGTATAGTTTTATCAATAATGATAACACATAGTCTTTTTTATTATTCTTTTTTTTAAAAATCTTTTTGAATAATATTTTTCCTTTACATGCTTTGCCAAAAAAAAATTTATATATTTGTATATTATAATTTCAAAGACATGTGACTAATACTAAAATATTTGAAATAAATACATTGTAACACATTCTTCACATATTTCATGTATATGTATACTTATATGAAATACAGTGAAACTCGTATAATCAGGATGTTGTGTTATCCGACACCCTGTCCAATACGTCCCTTGCAATAAATTCTATTGTTTTAAATACTGTTTAATCAGGAATGTTGCCGAATCCGGCTCTTTTCTTTGGAACCAGTGATATTTAATTATTAAATGATTAGACCATTTTTACTGAATGTTCAATTCACATTACTTTCCAGTTGTTAGAATCAGAAAGAGGAAGAGTGTTACAACAATGTACAGGCTACAGAGCATAAGCATGAGTCGATCGATAGTTCTCGACACCATCTTCCATGTGACATCAACGTGTTTAACATTCTCTGTTCCATCATTGGTGGACATTGTGTTTTCATAGTTACTTACGCGATGAATTTTTCGAGCCGTTTGTCTTCGTCCACACTGGCGTATTATTCTAGCTAATATTCTTGGTACTCTTTCTTCGGCCGGGTCTTTATAGTAGGCAGAAAGTCCAAAAATAACAGTGAAGCAGACGAATGAGCCAGTTATCAAATCACTCAGAACGAAATAGGACAGGATTGATATTGGACTAGACGTCTTTGGAAGATTGTCTCCAACTATTGTCAAAAATACAGCTATCGAGAGAAGGACTGTAATAGAGTATGATAAGCGTTCTCCGCTCTCTATTGGGACAAAAAATACTAAAACATACAGGATCTCCAACAACTTCATTGGAATTACAATGTTCATAATAGCGAATGCAGGACGTCGCTTCAATTTTAAGTCAATACTTATGTAAGACAGATCGCCATTCAGGTGTGTGGACAATGCTGCATGAATCACATCCCATGTGCCATGACGGTTAAAATAATTCATATTGATGGTAGGGTCGGGAGCTTTTATTCGTATAGCAGAAGAGGGGGAACCCCAGCACATTAATTCTATAGGACAGAATTGAATATCAAAAGGGTAGTTTGCTACATCTACAGCACAGGTGCCAGAAATGACTTCAACAGGTAACCACAAGGCCGTACCATTATAAAGGTATGTAATCGGAAGGTTTCCCATACCAAGGCTAGCAAATCTTTCAAAGGGACTGACTACCATAAGCCCAGGTTTCCAAACTTTCTTTTCTGGAATTTCTACTGAAAGAAAGTTTTTGTAGACGGAAACATCCCATGTTAAACGTAAATCATACCACGTGATACTGAAGGTACCAACCACAGAAAATTTCCCTGTCATCTCATCCAGTTCTTTTATTCCAACAGGAAAAAAGGACACATTTACATCGACGGGAAATTCTGGTGCTATCAACGGGCGAATATCTTTGTTGTAGTCAGACAGTAAACGGTCGTACAAACTTTCCAGTTGTGTGAAATTGGATGATAAACTTCTGGCAATACACAAAAAATAAATCACAAATTTTACCAGGAGCATGATTTCAGCTGGTGTTAATTCGGTGACGTTTGAGTTAATATAAGTTTTATTTTCTTGTGTATGAATATTGCATTGGGATTAATAACTGAACTAAAATGCTTTAATTTTAAAATATCCATTTAATTTGCGAAGTGCTTTAATTAAAGGACATGATTACATCTTGAACTGCATTACTGTTTACTTTCCAAAAAATACGCATAGAGCTCATAGAGCCATATAAATAAAAGTGTGAGAAATCTACACGTTTCAGTAATAAATTGATTTGAGCAATCAATATTTTATTTAGGATTGAAAGGAAACAATTCAAAAGGATTTTAATAATAAGAAAAATATATGTATATTTCGAAAAATCTTTAAATTACTTTTTAAAAAATTATTAATATCTTGGTCAAATAGTGCGTACGTATTAGTACACCGGTAATATTTTCTTCTTTTTGAAAATAATTATGTTTGAAAAGAAGTGTAAATTTGATTCCATAAATTGACCACTTTTATTAAAATCACACTTCTTAAATCCGCATCATATACATTCTGCAGAGTATATACGGCGTGGATCTAAGAAGGATTGTAAAAATGACAATAAAGTGAAATATACACCAGGCATGGAGAGAACTAAAAACGATATTTTGTAATAATGATTAATTAAAATCAATTAATATTATTCACAAACATTTGAATCCTATATTAATCAACATCAGGGAGATACGAGGGCTCTTCAATAAATAATGACCTGAGCTCTATGACAAAATACAAAATAGAAATCATATGACACTAAGCTTGACTTTCTTTCACTATTGAATCTTTAATGAATTCATTACAGTTTATGTGACCACTTTTCACCACAATGTTTCACGGTGAGAATTTGGAAAACAAGGGCTATTCGAGACACTGCATTAGAAATGAATGGTAAAGATCAGTAAACTAGAGTGAAATTAAACGCTTCATAAAAGCTGATGTTAAACACGTTAGGAATCCCAAAGAAATATTTACTGAAATATGTGAAATTTACAGCAGCCAATGTTTGTTTTATAGACATAACAGCAGGTGGATTTCAATGAACAAAATCGATATAATGGGCATAAAAAAAATTGTACCGTCCTTGTCGACAAATACTTACAACAACCAATGTAGCTATTGCTTACTAAGGGTATTCATACTTACTGCTAAGCCATTATGGGCAAAGAATTCTCTTCTTTTTCCCCTTATCATGACGAGGAACAACGGTGGTTGTGACCGGTCTAAATAGTAGGCAGGGTTTGACACATAGTGCACTCGCCTCCGGCTCGTGCAATGTGTGATGCCTACTATTTAGGTCAGAGAATATCACTTCTTCATGGCACCTGATCCCGTTTTGATGAGTTAGATATCCGTTCTTCCTCTTCTTCTGATTTCTTTTGTTTAGATTAATATTTGAGTGTGAATACTGCTGGTTATCTCTATTTTTTTATAAGAAGAAATCTTTGTTTTCGGACATAAGACAATTCGATCGAAACAAACAGAAATAGATTAATTTTTACCTGGTCATCAATTAAAGGAGCTTACAAACGAAAGATATATGGTTTATCATATTTCTAATATATGTTTTTCGTGCATTCTGCGTATTTGCCCTGTTTAGCCTTTTAAAAAATTCCAGTGCGGTCATATGAAACAAAATGTCAAAACAGATTCCTAAATACTTAACACTTTCAGAACATTTATATGGCCGTAGGAACCGGGGGGGGGGGGGTAATTTTGCCGATATACATTATACTGTACAAAACAAAGCTACTCATGTCTGTGCCCCCTTAAGTACAATGAAAATCTATTGTGAGCTAACCATGAAGAACATTTGTTAAAAATTTCGGGAAAGTAAATAAACAGAACAAACACGGACCTCCAAAACATCGGAGATGGGATCAGGTGCCATGGAGGAGTGAGCATCCCCTGCCGACCGGTCACATCCGCCGTGTGCTCCTTGTCATGATCGGGAAATAACGGAAAAATTTGTCGTCAATTCAGTGTATAAATAATGGACAAACAATAAGTATGAAAAACATCAGAGATCATTTGACTCAATGATAAATTGTATTTGCTGACTAATTGTATCGACCATAGAACTTACGAAATGATAATTTTAAACGAAATAGCTGAAATTCTTGTTTCATCAACTTGTTTGTCAATAATTTACCTCGTTGTAGAAATTGTTCATGCATAGGGAATGCTTTTGCGTATCTAATCAACTGAGATCTGTTAACTCTGTATGCAGGTGATGAAGGTATATTGCTGCATAAGTAAGGGAAGTTGACTATAGAAAAGTTAAAGTCATCACGTTTGTCATAGAGCTTGTTTGTTAGATTACCATTAATGTCTTTTTCAAGTAAAATATCTACATATGAAACTGATGTCTCAGAATCTGTGGTATCTTTTATCTCAAGCTCACCAGGATATATCGTATTCGACATAAGAATGGAAATTACCATTGTTAATTGACAGTTCGTCGTCGATATATCTAAATGTCGATTTAATTATAAGGCCACAGCAAGTGTTTTCTTCTTTTCACGCATTAGATTGTGCACAAATTCTGCTCATGCGCGGATCTAGAGGGGGGGGGGGATCGGGGGGGGGGGTTCAGGACCCCCCCGGAATTTACCAGATTAAAAAATGTATATAGTAAAAGAAGAAAAAAGTTACCATGGAACCCCCTTGGAAAACGCAGACCCCCCTGGTAAACACGAACATGTGTAAAATGGGTACGAAAAGTTAAAGATTTGAGGCAATAGAAGTCACCACTACCCCCCCCCCCCCCCCGAAATAGGTTTTTCACGTTCGGGGCGAGTTTTAGGTTTTTTTTTTTTTTTTTTTTTTTTTTGCTTGTCAAGAAATTTCTGGGATTGGATTTTTTTTTTGGACTGAGGTGGACCCCCCCCTGGAAAAAATTTCTGGATCCGCGCCTGCTGCTTAATATGAATACAAAAATAGGTCTGCTAATAACGGGGCGCAATTGGTACCCATGGGAATTCCAAAAGATCGTTGGAAGACATAGTCTCCAAATCAACATAGATATTGTCAATCAGAAACTCTAGCATCTTTTTGATGTCAATTTCAGAGTACTTGTGTGTATCATTAGAATGTTTTTAACAAGTAAATTTACGAGTTCCATTTTTATTAAAAAAAGCAGCTGAAAATGATGTCGAAAAGCCTAGACTTCAATTTATCGTGGGAATGATTGCATATAAAGTTGAAAAGTTTTTAAGCTGTTGATTTTGATAAAATCCTGTGATTTCAAATTGTCCATAAGTTCCTTGGAATTATTAAGTATCCATATCTGATTTACATCACTTCTTTAATATATATTGTTGCATAGTACTCTTGAAGTTTCTCCTTCACTACTGTTAATATCTTAGTGAGGAGTAAAGAAAGAGGCTTGGTTGAACATTTACTGGAACCCGCTATGTATTTTTGGTTGTAAGGATTTTTATGAAGTTTCGGAATCCAATATATATATGGTAGTTAAAATTCATTTTGGTTCTTTGTGATATTAAAAATATTAATTCAAATCTGACATATGATTTTGAAGAATATCACCTTTAGAAAGGGAATTATGAGTATAAGTAGGATTGCTATTTGTAGAATTAAAACCTAAAACTAAAAAAATTCTTCTAATATACAATTTATACAATGAGCCTTACAAACATAGACATTGTTTTTACCTGCTTTGTCATCAAGGACCAGTACGTACTTATCATGTAATCTAATACTTTTTTTCACTTCTGGGTAATTGAATACAGAAGGATAGATGGTTTTCATATTGCCCCTCAGTCTTTTAATACGCGATTTTAACATCTGGATCTGATGCGTTTAATCACTTCTGATAAAGCGTCAATTTCTTCTTTTTCATATCTGGCCCATCGTCTGGCGTAACCTTCAACAGAATCCATAATATTTATAAAATTCCGACACCAGTTGAAGGATCGAGGCTCCCTATATTTAGGACCTTTTAAAATAAGTGATCGAAGGTCCTCATTATCAACTACATTCACCTCACCTGTAATAACGTGTCCGTTATAGGGTGAAAAAGAACATGAACAGGATGGAGGATTATGTTGAAGATACTCGATATCCAGGCCATGTAAAGTTTTTTTTTTTGTAATTGAAAAAGATGGATGTATATTCTTTTTTCACTTCTGGATTATTGAATACAGAAGGATAGATGGTTTTCATATTAACCCTCAGTCTTCTGATACGCGAGTGAAACATGGATCTGATGCATTTAATCCATTCTGACAAAGTGTCTACTTCTTATTTTTCATACCTGGCCCATTTAACTTTATTTTTCCTGGGGTCTTATAACGATTATGTTAGTAGCAATAAATTCAATTTATTTGTTGAAATGTTCATAGATCAATAAACGGAGGATGGACAAGATAGTTATGTTTGAATAAATAAAGAAATTACTGTGACACAACCCAATTATTTCAACAGTAATCGTCCAATACAAATCTTTGAAGAGGGCATGAAGTCAAAAAATGCGTGAAAAACTAAATGATTCTTTTAATGAAAACAGAACCGTGATAAGTTATAGAAATATTCAATATTGCTTGATAACGCACAAATAGGTTCATAATAGTTCTTATCTAAATAGAGTAGTACTGTGTACCGCGAGTCGTGTAACTATGGAACGATATTTCCCGATATTTATTTTAGTACAGACATGTAAGCCTCTTTCTAAATAAAAATAATTATTTTAATGATTTCTTTTTAATTTCACGGAAAAAAAACTCACCTGGTGAGAAGAGTTATATATGCTCTTTTCTTTAAATCAAGCAATTTGAAGTCCTTTTTTTGCACAAAATATTAAGATAAACGCCTATTCATCAAATCATAACAAATCAGAAGTAGAGAAAACACGAACCGCGAAAACATTGGACACAGTGCAGTGGAGGAGGAGGCTTACTAGGGACCAGTCACAACCACTTTGTAAAGAATGCGAATATGTTTAATCGAAGAAAATTAGTCAATTAAATGACCTTACATTTAGTAAAAAAATGAAAGTCACCATTTGACTTAATTATATATTGCATTTGCATTAAATCGACATTGTATTTTTGAAGTGTTTAATTTATACCAGACTGATGCTAGCTTTGTTCCATCAATTTCATTGTCAGTAGCTTTTGTCGTTTTAGAAAATAATTGAAAGCAAAGCATGCCATTGAGTATTTAATAACGTGGGAGACTTACTCTACATGCAGGTGATAAACTGAGATAAGGCCGTTGAAATATTTTTCGATTTTATGAGGATAATGTGCCATGAAGGAGTGAGCATTCCTGCCAACCTGTCAAACATACTGTGTGCTCCTTGTCATAATCGGGAAATAAGGGAAAATCCCTGAAAAATTTAGTATGTAAATAATGGCCTAACACTCAGTTTGAAAAACATCAGTCAGGATTTGACTTAATGATGGATTGTATGTGTTGACACGATCACTGTATCGACCACATATAGAACATACAATATCTTAATACGAAACAGAGGTGTCAGACTCTGTGGTATCTTTTATTGCAAGCTCACTACTCACTAGCATATATTGTATCCACACAAGAATGAAAAAAAATCTTGACAGACAACACGCAGTTGATATATCTAAATGTCGAGTTGAAGACAACAGCAAGCAAGCATTTCTTCTTTTCATCCATAAGATTTGAACAAATTCTGCTTCATATGACTACAAAAATAGGTCTGCTAATGTACTCTGTAATGATGATATGTTTTTGGTGATTATATCTTTCTATCTTTGCAGTGGTATCTCAGCCTTCCCAGTGCCCCCACGGCTGGATACAAAGGAATTCCTCTTGTTATGCCTTTATCACAGGGGCCCCAGACGGCTCGACTGAGGCAGAGGTTAGAGAGAAAAGTAAAATACGTTAAAATAATGATTAGTGATCAATCACGAAAACTTCCAAAAACACAAACATGTCTTAGAAAGGATGAAATAGTGTTAAAATGAATTATCGATTGGAGTTAACGAATAGTATTCAAGCCCAAGCGTCCATAAAACAATACAGATTTGGTGCAGAGCAAAGACGGACCTCCAAAACATCAGAGATGGGATCATCTGCCATGGAGCATTCCCTGTCGGCTAGTCACACCCTCGTTTGCTCCTTGTCACGATCGGGAAATATTGGAAGTTTTTGCCAACAATTTGTGTTTAAAAATAAGTATGAAAAACGTCAGTCAGCATTTGACTCTATATTGATAAATTGTGTTCGCTGACAAGGTTCCTATATCAATCATAGAATTTACGTAATGATGACTCCCAACGAGACTGTTGATATCGAAAAGTAATAGAAATCATAAAAGACTTTCAACATTACAAATGTGCGTACAGGGCATAAAACCCGCACCCTTGGGAATTCTAGAGGTGAGATCAGTTAGCTAGGAGGTGGGAGCAATCTTATCCTTATAATAATAAACACAGAATTTGATATCATAGATAACTGATTAAAAGTAAAAATGCTTTGTAGTAAATTTTATCAGATTTGTCGAAAAAAAACGCAATGCTCTTTTATTACAATACGTACAATATCTTGGCGAATGTATGTTCATTTAAAATCATTGCAGATTTATTGCAATTTTTTACATTCACGGCTGGTTGAGATAGAAACAGTTGCAGAGAATGAATTTATTCGGATTCATTTGATGGATAACCACTTAAAAGGTTTGCTTTTTATTAAATTTTTTGAAAATAAATTGTGAGCGAAAAAGAATACCGAATGAATACTTTTATTTCAATTACAGTAAATATTTTTCCATACCTTAAACCTATTACTGACTATTAACCTTGAGCGGAAAAGTCTTTAACGTTTTTTTGACATTTGTATTTAAATCAAATATTAGTTATGAAAATCATATAGAAGATTTCATTGTTGTATCTAGATAAACTTTCATGATTTAGTTGAGATGTTTTTGAGCTTTTCATGACCACTTGAAGGTAACTTCTGGATTGGTCTTTCTGATGTTCTTGTTGAGGGTGAGTGGGTCTGGCTATCTACTCAGTCTCCGGCCACTTACACAGATTGGGCACCACACGAACCAAACAATGCCAACTCTAACGAGAAATGTGGAACCATAGATTATAATTACCATTGGAACGATCTGCGATGTTCAGAAAAATCAAATTTTATCTGTGAGAAAATGTGTGTTCAAATTCTTCTTTAACTATTTTAAAACTCCTCCTCGATTTGAGTGCTAAAATAATTGTTTTGATTTTATTTTTATCTCACCTTCGTTCAGTCCATTGCAATCCATATTGCAGGCACACTTAACTGGAGTTACAATAAATCAATCAACATTATCACGAAGATGATGAGACAATAAAGAATAAATTAACAATCATTTCAAACAATATAGTTAATATGCAGATAAACCTAAACATCCCGTAATTTGTCTTTTTACAGGGTGAACGAGGAGGTTGATATTATTGGCTGAAAGAAAGTAATTTGAAATAATACCAGTTTTTGAATAAAATTTTAATTACAAATTTCTTTTGTTTACAAGATGCCTGCTGAGTTGAGAGGAATGAGGTACAATATACAATAAACAGAGAAAATGAACCGTTGTCAGTAGACAAATGGCAAAGCTTGAATGGCGATAAAATTCATATATTTTTTGATATTCCAGTTTCTAGAACATATTAACTTAAAGATATAATTATTCAGGTATGAAGAATATATACGTTTACGTTTAAGCACAACATTTTGTGCCAATTGTGTTTACAAAAAAAGTTCCATACTTCTGGAGTAATAAATATGCTGAAGGTGACTTTCATTCTATGAAATGTTGTTTTTACGAATTATACATAATTTATTTTTGTTGTTTGCGTATTGCGCTTCTCATTTCTTCATATACATTCTTGAATTTGGTCGCTATTGAATCGGTAAAAACCGAGGTCCCGAGTCGCAGTAGATGCTGGCACGAAAAAAATCCCTTTTTGCTCATGGCCCTATAGCTAAGAGCCAAATTTATATTGTGTCAATCCTTTCAGGCACGTAGCAATAGCAACAGGTGGGGCCAGGGGGGGGGGGGGGGCTGGCCCCCCACTTTTTTCCCCAACATTACCTTTACTATAGAAAATGTTCATTGAAAAGATGGTGCCCCCCCCCCCACTTTTTACCATTGTATATTCATAGGAAGGAAATATAGGAAAAAATTGGAAGTTAAAGGAAGTTGGCCCTGAAAAAAGTTGGCCACTATCTCCCCCCCCCCCCCCCCCCCCACCCCACCACCCACGAATAGAATTCTCGAGTTTGGGCAATTTCCTCCTTTTTTTTTTTTTTTTTTTTTAGCTTGTCAACTTTTTAGGTAAGTAAAAAATTTTTCTCAGGTTGGCCCCCCCACTTTCAAAAACGATGCTACATGCCTGCCTTTTGTTTCCATGGTGCATAAACAGTTTTTCTTCCTCAAAACGTGACTGTTTAAATTGTTTATGGTGTACAATGCCTGTTTTCTCTTATCTGATTTTGAACATGTTGAATTCTGATGTCGAAGAAATTGTTATTGGGACAGTGAATCGTTTTTATTTCTTGCAAAGATAAGCATGTAACAAGGTCTCAGTGCACATGATTCCTTTGCAAGTTTTGCATTGGGTGATAAACTGAAATGTGTCTCTTAAAGATGAAAGTCCTTATCTGCACAAGTTTGGGAATTAATATTCTTTACTTCTGGTGAGTAATATTATTACATTCTCAGCTTCTAATTCCAACGCATTTCCAAGACGATTCGAGAATTTCTAAACACATCTTTATATCCACAGCAACTGGCTTCTGTGAAGCTAAGATGTGTTTTTATAGCTGAAGTGTGCTTTGTTTTGTTGTTGTTGTTTGTTTTGTTTTTGTTCATGTTTGTAGTTTATTTATTTATTTCTATTGCCAAAGAATAATTATTGTTTATTTATTTTCATTGCCAAAGAAAAATTTATAATTTCCATGTTTTTCCGAAAGTGTAATTCATTAAAAATGTAAATTAAAAATGAAATATTATAAAATGTATTCGGGGGCAATGAGACCATCATGTTTGAGATCAAACTAGCCAGGTTGTTTAGATATTAATTCATCTTTTCTTGTACCTGTTGAAGTGGTCACCGGTTCCCCGTCGTGTCCTCATGGTTGGTATCAACACGGATCCTCCTGTTATGTATTCATTACTGGTGTCTCGAATAGTTGGACAGAGGCAATGGTTTGTGCTAAAAATACATTCTCTATGTCACTTTTTCATCTTTTGTGTGAACATTTTCTTTTCAATTTGTACGAGATTTTTTTACTTGATACATGCATAGATACTAGTACTTTACTGAAATGAATTTGAGTAAAGTCACTCAAGCACCTTTTTCTACTGATCAAAATTTCTCATATAAAAAGATATGTGAATCCAAAGTATCAGAAAAACACCTTTTGTAGCTTATATTAGCTTTAAACATAAATCATTCATAAAGCATTTGTAAAATAGTACAGAACAAATCTACCGAAAAACCTATAGTAAAAGCATAATCATGTTTAAAATTCCAATTTCAAGTCAAACGGCCTCTAGCCGGATGAAAGTAATTAAATATTCAAGTTTATTATACCCCCCGCTTGAAAAGCGGGAGGGTATATAGTAATCGTTAATTCCGTCCGTCTGTACGTCTGTCCGTCCGTCCGTCTGTCTGTCCGTCCGTCTGTCCGTCCGTCTGTCCGTCCGTCCGTCTGTTACGCTTTGGGGTACCCATCTCTTATCCGCAACTCCTCCCATACCACTGAATGAAATTTGATGAAACTTTCATAGAATCTTTATTACATATTGCCATTGTGCACCTTCTATTTTGCTTTTTGATCTGACACATAGTTTGGATTTTCCAGAGCAAAACATGGACTCTGCCATTTTATTCAAATGGGAGGCGGGGGGTATCATTTAGTGAGCTCATTGCTCACAGTACCTCTAGTTTCCGCATGTAATCTTTAAAATGACAAGTTGTTCATATAATTTGAAGCCAAAAAGGTGAAAGATCAAGGACAACATAAAAATCTGGTGGCATCTCTTTTATTTGATATGTTGATTTGAATAACTTTAATCAGAGAAATGTCATCCCAAAAAATGTATATACTCAGAATTACATTACATCAGTTTCAGTTTCCAAGGACAACATCAGTCAAGGCTATTCTATTTGTCAATTTTGAATTGGTTCAATGTGGTAGTAAGAAAATGCTGACCATGTATGCAGTGCCGTCCACATAGACATAATAACAATGTTAGTGTAGCAAGTATGCTAGCGGATCTAACATCTAATTTCAATTAGATTGGAAAACTTTAGAATGTTATATTTTTCTGTGTTTTTGCATGGGACTCTCAGCTAATCTGATGGAAATAGAGACACGGGGTGAAAATTATTTCTTGCAGCGGCATCTTCAGACTATGATTCATAGTCGTGTGTATTATTCGAATTTTTTTCATCAAAATAGGAAGCAAAAATTGAGACTTGAAATTAATACTGCAATAATTGATTTATAGGTATCTCAAACTTTGTTATTTTGCTGCTAATTTTAAATTTTGATTTGATAAGTTTGTGTTTCGTAACTTTATTGATTAAGGACTTTTAATACTTTGATAAATCTTGGTATCAGTAACAAGATAAACACATAACTTTATGATACAATGCTGTTGGAAAAAAACTTTACTGGAATCATGCTTATCCTTTAAGATTTTTTTAATCCATAGATTTTATTTTTGCTTTCACATTTACAGATTGTACAATATATTAGTTTATAATCAATACATGCTTTCATGCTTTCAGTTCTTCTAGCTAGTAATTCATATTATACAATTAATACAATTTCTCTTTGGTAAATACTAATACATGTTCATTTCAAAAAGCTGCAAAAAATGTATCACATTCATATGAATCTTCCCTGTGAAAGCTCTATATACAAAGAAGTAAACCAGCTGGGAAGGGATGGAGGAGGGTAATAACAAAACAAATATAGTGAAGTGGAGGGAACAGAATTTTAATAATAGTTAATACTTTTTAAAAGTGTTTTTAAGATTCATTTGTAAAGAATATAGATGTGATTTAACATTTCACTGTTGTATGTAGCTAAAGTTTCTTTGATTTAAGGTAACTTCTGGATTGGTCATTCTGATATCCTCTATGAGGGTGAAATAGTCTGGCTATCTACTCAGTTTCCGGCCACTTACACAGATTGGGCGCCGACCGAAACGAATAATGTCAACTCTAATGAGAACTGTGGAACCATAGATTATAAATACCACTGGAACGATCTCCAGTGTTCAGAAAAATCATATTTTATCTCTGAAAAAAAAATGTATGTACAAATTCTTCCAAATACGTTTTTGGCTATGGCTATGATTGCGACTAAATAATAAGCGACCATTAATATATTTGCAAAAATATATGATGCTGGGATATTCCATTTATGGTTTTTTTTTTAAAGGAAGAGAACTAGTAATAAAAAAAAAGATGCTTTGATTATACCCGGGTATTCATTCTGTTACAATTATGTTCCCCAAACGAAGTTGGGGAACATATTGTTTTTACTCTGTTTCTTATTATTATGTTCCCCAAACGGAGTTTGGGAACATATTGTTTTTACTCTGTTTCTTATTATTATTATTATTATTTTTTTTTTCTTATTTGTTCTCCGGTACTTTTTTGTCCGCGAGTGTTCTCAGAAACTGTTCACCCAACTGAGCTAAAACCTTTTTAGGGTTAATAGGTGTGTAGTGTAGGTGTGCGGAACGAAGGTCATTTTGCGCGCATACGCCTGCACGTGCGTGCGCGTGAAATGAGTGAATTGACTGATATACTTAATATAGCTATAACTTTTACATTTTTTGATGAAATGCTTTGAAACTCATTACGTAAGGATATATTAATAGTTTTAATAATATGACACTGTCAAATTAGCATAAACTCACGCGCATGCACGTGCGCCTTCCTCTGATTGGCTGAAACAAAAATCTCAATATCTCTTTTGTTTTCCAACGAAATGCTTTGAAATTTTTAACATTGTCATGAATAAGGATATCCTACAATATAATATGGAAAAAATTTCATGAAATCACGCGCATGCACGTGCGCTGCAATCTGATTGGCTGAAATTTTAAATGGCTATATCTCCTTTATTTTTTGACGAAATGCTTTGAAATTTAATACATAGTCATGCATTAGGATATCCTGCAATATGATATACAAAAAATTTCACGAAATCACGCGCATGCACGTGTGCTGCAATTTGATTGGCTGAAACTTTAAATGGCCATATCTCCTTTGAATTTTGACGTAATGCTTTGAAATTTAAAACATAGTTATGCATTAGGATATTCTACAATATGATTTAGAAAAAAATTATTGAAATCACGTGGATGCACGTGTGCTGCAATCTGATTGGCTGAAACTTGAAATGGCTATAATTCCCTTGGTTTTCAACCTAACAGGATGGGATTTAGAACATAGATAGATATAAGGGCGTCCTACAAGAAGGTATGGTCATCATGCACGTGCACGCACGTGCGTGCATTTGGAACGAGTGAAATTGAAAATACACTTGAATGAGTGATTTTTAATACTTTTGGACTAAATACTTTCATATAAAGTATATTTTAATATATAGAAAGTGTAGACAAGATTATATGATCATTATGCACGTGCATTCACATGGGCACGCGTGCAATGTTAAAATTTGAATATAATTAGTATCCTTTTGGGAAAACGTTGTTAAAGTCAAAAATGCACAGATGTTGTCTTATTTAATAAGGCTTACAGGGAATATGGCACCAAAAGGGAGTTGGGGAGCGTTTGGGGAACATCTGTAACGGTTCCCGTTACAATTAGCACTAGTTATTATTATTATTATTATTATTTTTCTTCTTCTTCTTCCTGGGTACTTTTTTGTCCGGGAATGATCTTGTAAACTGTTCGTCCGATGTATGTAAAACCTTTTTAGGGTCAGTAGACATGCAATGTAGATCTGCGGAATCAAGGTCATTTTGCGCGCACGTGCTTGCAAGAGCGCGCACGTGTAACACGTGAAATGACCAATATAATAGATATAACCGCAACTTTTCTATTTTTTGATGAAATGCTTTAAAACTCATAATGTGAGGATATATTAGTAGTATAGACATGATGGCATGGTCAAAATAGCAAGATCTCACGCGCATGCACGTGCGCTTCGCTCTGATTGGCTGAAACTAAAGTCTCAATATCTTTCTAGTTTCTTGTCATAATCTTTTGAAATTTTGAACATAGTCCTACATTATAAAGGTCTACAGCATGATATATAGAAATTTTCATGAAAGCATGCGCATGCACGCATGCTGCAATCTGATTGGCTGAAACTTTGAATGGCTATATCTCCTTTGTTTTTTGACGAAATGCTTTGAAATTTGAAATATAGTCATGCATTAGGATATCATAAAATATGATATAGAATAAAATTCATGAAATCACGCGCATGCACGTGTGCTGCAATCTGATTGGCTGAAACTTTGTATGGCTATATCTCCTTTGTTTTTTGACGAAATGTTTGGAATTTTAAAATATAGTCATTCATTTAGATATCCTTCGATACGATAAAAATAAAAATTATGAAATCCCGCGCATGCATGTGTGCTGCAATCTGATTGGCTAAAACTTGAAATGGCTATAACTCCCTTGCTTTTCAACCAAACAGGATGGGATTTAGAACATAGATAAATATAAGGGACTCCTACAAGAAGGTGTAGTCATTATGCACGTGCTTGCGCGTGCGTGCACGTGAAATAAGTAAAATTAAAACTATACTCGAATGAGTGTATTTTTAAATACTTTTGGTTTAAATGCTTTGATATTAAGTATATTAAAATCTTAGATAGTGTAAACAAGATAAAATGGTCGTTACGCACCTATTTTTAAATATATTTTGTATTTCTCTAAGAAGACCTTGATTAAGTCTAAATTCCATAAAGTATTTCTTATCTAATAGAGATTACAGGGAATATGGCACAAAAAGGGAGTTGGGGAGCGTTTGGGGAACATCTGTAACGGTCCCCGTTACAATTAGCACTAGTTGTTTGTATTTTTTAAAGATTTTAATTCATATGTTTAATCCGCGATAATCAGTCTTTATACAAGTATGAGAATTTTGGATATATGTAATAGGCAAACACCTTGAATTAGTTGACATTAAATAGTCCTATGATTTTTCTTCTGTACACCTAGTCATATCAAATGGGGGTGATGCTGAGGTTGCTAATTTTTAAAACTGGCTTTTAGTTTATCTTCATGTTTTAATATGTCAAATATTGAACTGAATATAACGAACGATTATCAAGATGACTGACCAGAAAAGAGATACAATTTACGAGCAGTGCAAACACGAGCCTTTAAAACATTAGATGTGGAATCGGATGTCATGGAGGATTGGGGTTCCATATTGACGAATCAAACTTGCTTCATTCTCCTTTTTGTGATAAAGCAAGACTTTTAAGTCCACAAACAATTCATTGTGAGATAATTGTCTGGCAATTTGCACGAAAAACAGTCAGAGACATTTGACTTAAGGACATACTGACCATGTATTTATTGACAACGTCATTGTGTTGACCATTGTAATTAGGAAATGCAAACTTCAATCTAGCTTCAACATATCCTTCAAGTTTATTCTCTAATTACTTCGTCAATGCCTTGCTTCATTTCCTCTTTTTTAATTAGATCAATCGCTTTTGTGTCGTTATCTTCACTATTCCCAATTCTTAATTAATAAAGGCAGAAGGACTCATATGATTTTAAATTTTTTCAAGTCGTGACTTTTTAAAAACATATATCTTAATTTTAACAAATCTTCGAAGTGTCTAATTCTTCTTTAAAGTTCGTCCCTTTGCCTGGTGTAACTTTTCAGAAAATTTTCAAAATTTCTAAATTCATGACTGGAGATGAAAGCTAGGGTTTCTTGAAAAATTAGTCTTTTCATACGTGAATTATAGTCCTTATGTGAATAATTTTACTAACGTCACTGGTGATTGCGTGTCCAGAAAAACTAGATACAGAATAGCTTTTTGGAGGATAATGTGTAAGAATCTTGATATCTATCCACTGCACTTTTTTTGTTATCAAAAACGTTGGATATGATAGTCGGTAAATATTTGAAAGAAAGACATTGTGTAAACTTCAACTTGAAATGTAGTGGAAAGCAAAACCGGACCTTTTTGTGAGTAAGAATATTATTTAAATCTTCTGTGTCAATCACTCCGTTTGAAAAATTTACGTTTCCGAAACAAACACGTTGCTGTTTCCTTCTCCTTAAAACATGATATTTTAAGAATTTAGTTTGCAATTCTTCTAACTTCATGTTTTCGTTTCTATTCTGGTGTCGGGGTTATTGTAACAGTGAATCGTTTCCATTTGGCACAAAGATAAGCATGTTAAAAGGTCACTGTGCACACGATTCCTTGCACATTTTTGCATTGACTGCTAAACAGAAATGTGTCTCTTAAGGATGAGAGTCCTTATCTTCACAAGTTTGGGATTATTATTTACGCCTGGTAAGTAAAACTATCGGATTGTAATAATTTCCAAGCTGTTGTGACTATGTCTGTCCGAAAACGTTATATTTCCCAAGACTAATATCTATAAAATTCAGAAATTATACCTGAATATTTTAATCAAATTTTCTTCACGTCAACAGCAACCCCCTATTAAAAAGCCAATGTTTGTTGTTTCATTGGTTTGATGGTTTTTTTTTTTCAAATGCAAAATAATTCCATTATGTTTTTTTAAATAATGTTGTTTATTATAAATGTCAACAATAGAATGTTATTGAAAATTTAGGAGGGAGAGTGTTTTCAATAAAACCACCATGTTATAAAACACATAATTGACCAAAGTGACCAAATTGAGTAGATACTAATTTTTCCTTTTCTTGAACATGTTGAAGTTGTCATCGGATCCCCATCGTGTCCTTATGGTTGGTACCAACATGGATCATCGTGCTATGTCTTCATAGCTGGTGTTTTGAACAGCTGGACAGAGGCAATGGTTTGTGTTTTTTTTTTCATTTATACAAAATTTTATTCAAATTAAGTGGATGGGGTTGGGCAGAAGGCAAAAAAATAAATGATACAGTCGTTTTTGTTATTCATCTAACCTGTCGATTTTTTCATAAGGAAATTCTTTAAATTATTAAATACATACATAGATAACAGAATTAAATGAAACTGGGTGATGTTTTTCAAAAATATATATTGGAGAAACTCCAATCTGTTGTTTTCTCATTAAAACGATTTGCAACATAAAACATCGATAATCGATAATCAATATTAGCTTTGTGGCTGACATGGTCAAACCTGACTCGCTCAAAATAGCACCATAAAATCTATAAAAATATCATAGAAAAGCAAAGATCATTTTTATAGCAATTTCAATGAAAACTGTCGCTAGCATGGTGCAGAGTAAATATCGCAGATCAGATACTACTGTACATGTTTTTGGTATTTATTCCAGTTTATTTACACATGTAATCTTTAAAACAACATATCCATGAATCATTTTATTTGGAGCTAAAATTTGAAAGATCAAGGCCATAATTAAGATTACCATTATCAGAGAAATATCATCAAAAAATTAATATGCTCGGGAAGTTGAAGTGAGCAAAAAATGTGATACACAAAATCTTTTATGTAATTTTGATTTTCTAAAGGTGTGGATATAAATATTAAATAGTTCTTACCAAATTATATGAATATGTTTCATCAGTAGTATGTTAGTCTGTATTTTTTCAGTCGTTTTGCAAGGCACTTTCTGCTAAATTGGTGGAAATAGAGACACAGGATGAAAATAATTTCTTGAGTAACCATCTTCAACGCATGGCGCACGGTCGTATGTATTACAAGCAGAGAATATCGAATTTCATTTTTTCAATCTAAACTTTACATATTTTTACTCATAGTAACTGTTCGTCAAAATATTTCAGATTTCAAAACAAAATGTAATAGTTAAAAATTCAATGTGACAACTTTTACTTTTGTGGCAATCTCAGTCACGTTCTTTTTATTCCTAAAGGGTCCGTGTTTTTCAAGTCTCATTGTTCCAGTACAGTCTTCATATTGATGAAATAGGCAGGTTTGACCGACATTACCCGTTTTTGCCATGATATGAAGCTGGTCGCTATAATACATTGTAATCACTAGTTAAAGCATTAATTTTATCATTAATTTTACTTTTGTACAATTCGTGCCAATTTCCTCAAAAACTGAAGACTAAGCGTGCCATGTGGATTGATTGTATGTCGTTTAACACCCCTCTCTAAATTTTTTTTACTCATATGTAGACGGAACCTCTTTCCGGTGGAGAGCTACAAATTTTGTCCTATACTCGGCACTTAGGGCCATTGAGCAGTGAGGGATCTTTTTCGTTCCAGCACCTACTGCGACACGGGGCCTCGGTTTATAAAGTCTCATCCGAATCTCATCCGAATGAACCGGTCTCCACGTCCCACAGTGGGATTCGAACCCGCACCTCTAGAGCAGACGCTCTAACCACTGCGTCACGCGGGCAACTAGCGTGCAAGAGATTTTTAAAAATTGCTTACGGGGAATGGCTACGGAAGCCCATTTAGGACCTATCAAAAAATATTTTTGAATTCGTTATAACGATTTTAAGAATTCGTTATAACGAATTTAATTTGTTATAACAGATTTTAGAATTCGTTATAACGAATTTAATTTGTTATAACAGATTCATTGAATTCGTTTTAACGAATTTAATTTGTTATTACAGATTTATTGAATTCGTTATAACGAATTTAATCTGTTATTACAGATTTATTGAATTCATTATAACGAATTTAATCCGTTATTACAGATTTGTTGAATTCGTTATAACCAAATTCTTGAATTGATTATAACGAATTCAAAAAATCTGTAATAACAGATTAAATTCGTTATAATGAATTCAATAAATCTGTAATAACAGATTAAATTCGTTATAACGAATTCAATGAATCTGTAATAACAAATTAAATTCGTTATAACGAATTCAATGAGTCTGTTATAACAAATTAAATTCGTTATAACGAATTCAATAAATCTGTTATAACAAATTAAATCCGTTATAACGAATTCTGAAAATCTGTTATAACAAATTAAATTCGTTATATCGAATTCTAAAAATCGTTATAACGAATTCAAAAATATTTTTTGATAGGTCCTAAATGGGCTTCCGTAAATGGCTATTCATAGCATAATTCATTAAATATTAATAATATACAATTACAAATTACTGTTCTGGAAATGTTTATTTAATTGAAACTTGTTAAACAATTATTCTTGCTGGAGTTTTACAAATTATAGAAACAGACTGTAGCTGATTGATAGATATATAAATTGTTCATTTCATATCCTTATATCTGCAGATAACTACTGGATTGGTTTAACAGATGCAATTTTTGAAAATGAGTGGTTATGGATGTCCACTCAAAAAGAAGCTCAGTACACCAATTGGGGGCCCTTCCAGCCAGATAATGACCAGCACATGGAGGACTGTGCAGATATAGCATTTTTCGGTCACCATGGTCTCTGGAATGACGAAGATTGTGATACAAAGCAACATTTTATTTGCGAAAAAGAGTAATTATCCATCCTTTTTGAATCAGTTGTTTTTGCCGCACAATTATCAAAGTGATGGAATAACTTTTAGATCTTTCAAAAGTTTTTTTTATTATTATTTATTTATTATTTTCAGTTTGACAAGTACAACCACCGTTCCTCCAGTTGGTATTCTTGTTGGTTAATAAATCTTTGAAATAGTATCTTTCTTTATTGTCTTGTTGGAATATTCTAGTTAGATTAATTGTGCTGACGAAAGACATGAAATCTCGTTTAAAGTCATCAAACCGCAAATCGCAAGTTTCATAGTTTTAATTAAAGGCTGCTTGTTTTACAACGAGCATTTTTTTTTATTCAGGGAGTACAAGGAGGCAACAAAAAAGTCAAAGGTACTTGGACACAGATTTGAAGTCAATATTTCCTCTATAATATTACGACTTACATATTTTGATAGCATTTCACATAAAAATTAATTAAAAATCTTATTTCATTTAAAGTTATTTAAACTTTAAATTTTTTGGCGGGTTTGATGTTTGACACATCCTTGCACTTTCACAAATTTTAACCTTGGTCTTAATCCTTAGGAAAAGTGGCAATCTTGTTGTGCATTAATGAGAAATATTTAATCTGTTATCCAGAAAAATAATTTTATTCCGAGTAGAAATGTTAGAAAGCAAAACTCCTTCACAAGTATCGTCATTCCGAACTAAGAGCTGCGTACAGAGTTTAGCAAATCGAGCACACTCGTGTTATGTACACAGTTTTTGTAAACAGAGCACGAGTTCTATTGATGTTGATGTTTACAATTCACCGGGTGCATTCAATCGTCACAGTCTGCTTACCACAACTGCACGGACTGACAATATATTGTGTGTTTGTTTTGCTTTCGAACATGTCTACTCTGAATTTTCTGGATTATAGTATTAATATTTTTCATATTAATATTTACGAGATTGCCACTTTTCCTAAGGATTAAGAATAGAATTGATTTGTGAATGTGCAAGGATGTGTCAATCAAACCCGCCAAAAAAATTGAAATTTTAGTATCTTTTATAGGAAATAATATTTTTAATTAATTTTTGTGTGAAATGCTATTAAAATATGTAAGTCGTAATATTATATAGAAAACAATAGCTTCAAATCTGTGTCCAAGTACCTTTAGGGTGCCAAAGTTTGACATTTTACAATATTTCCTCAATTCTGATGGAATTTCATCAAATTTGAGAAACATTTTGCTTTGGGAGACAAGAGGACAAACTGGTCTATATGAGATTTTTATGTAAAAGATGCATATTACTAGTATACTAGCGCATAAAATATATAAATTTGGTAGATAAGCAAGCTTGTGTTCGAAAATTCGGAAAATGACAAAGTTTCTGAACTTTCTGCAAAACTTGTGTATCACAAAACTTAGCATCTGTACTCATCTTGAAATACGGATGAACACAGGAACTTTTGCATCGCTCTCAAAGATACCAGAAACCGGGGTCAAAAGAAGGTCTTACCTTTCCATGGCCTTTAAGATATATGCATTTATCATTATTTTAATTGAATGATTTATTCTGACATTTTTCCATTGGCCGAAACCGATCAAAAAAGTTCAAGGGCCTATAGATTCTATTTTTCAATAGTACTTTTACGCATATTTCGGTTTGTTATCTTCACATTTTATAATGGCAGTTATACAGGCTAAATCAAGATAATGATCGTTATTAGGACAATAAATCGTTTCCTTTGCTTGCAAAGATTAGCAAGTCACAAGTTCACTGTGTCCACAATTTTTGCAAATAAAATATAGATTGATACAAAGAATGTTTTTCTCGAAACTCCTCATCTTCATTAATCTGGATATTTTCTTTATTGGTGAGTAGTAATATTGCATTTTAACCGTGTTGTACATAATTTCTCTAATTCTAAGTAATTTTCAAGAAAACTGAGTGTTTCCAAGACGAGATATTTCTACAGCAACTAATAATTGTTAAATGCTAGTTTTAAATCAATGTCTTTATCTCGACAGCAGCCATTCTAGGGTAAGGATTTTGTCAATGACAACGAAAACAAAATATTATTTCCAAAAATGTCATTTATTAAAACTGACGATTAAAATCCATTCGAAGTTAAACAAAGGAAAAGTAAAGAAACCAATCAATTCTACAATAATCATTAAAGTCGATCCTGAGCCATTAGATCACATATTTATTTTAATTTACTTAAAAGTTGTCACTGGATCCCCGTCTTGTCCCCATGGTTGGTATCAACATGGATCCTCGTGCTATGTATTCATTGATGGCGTCCTACACAGCTGGACTGAAGCCATGGTTTGTAATTATTCACGCTGTTTCATCATCTTTTTTTAATTTCGAAGAGGAAAATTCTTTAATTTTTACATTGGTGCATATATGTACCTGGTATTAAAATTAAATTGAAGGAGATGAGGGGGAAAAGATGCGTAATGTCTATATCTTCAAATTAAATGTATAAGCATCATATTCAGTTCGTGAAATATCTGGTGATAACGAGCAGTATGCAAGCTCAAAAGTCCATAAACCAACACAAGAAAGGAGAAGAGCAAACATCAGAGGTAGCATCAGGTGCTATTGAGAAACATGACATTAACCTCTCCTCATTGAAATCAAAATAACATTATCTCTGCAGAAAGAAATCTTATTATACCCCCGCTCCGAAGGAGAGGGGGTATACTGTTTTACCCTTGTGTGTCTGTCTGTGTGTCCGTAACAAATTTTCGTCGCAGTTTTCTCAGCAACTACTAATTGCAGATGCTTGAAATTTTAACACAATCCTCTCAGAGGCATGCTATACGGTGGAATACATTTTTGTCTAAATCCGATGTCAAATTCCTGTTTGCCTGTGTGTCTGTCCGTTTCATAAATAACAAATTTTCGTCACAGTTTTCTCAGCAATTACTCATCACAGATGCTTGAAATTTTAACATAATCTACTCAGATGCATGCCATACGTTGGGATACATTTGTGTTTAAATCCGGTGTCAACTTCCTGTTTGTCTGTGCATCTGTCCGTTTCATACATAACAAATTTTCGTCACAGTTTTCTCAGCAACTACTCATCGCAGATGCTTGAAATTTTTACATAATCTTTTCTGAGGCATGCCATATGGTGGGAATCATTTTTGTTCAAATCCGATGTCAACTTTCTGTTTGTCTGTGCGTCTGTCCGTTTCATACATAACAAATTTTTTCGCAGTTTTCTCATTAACTATTCATACCAGATGCTTAATTTTATTACACTCTTTGTTGAGGCATGCCATATGGTGTGATTAATTTTGATATGAATCTGATGTCAACTTCATATTTTTCTGTGCATCTGCCTGTAATTGAACTTGTGTATCTTAACATGGTAGTGCTTATACACAACAGAGTGGGGGTATTCCTAGTGAGCATTGGCTCACAGATTTCTTGTTCTTGATGCGATATTCTTGGGGAGTTGAAACCAAAAATAAACACACGGAAAAAGACATGAATTTATATTTTTTACTCTGATACTTACAAGCTAACCGCTGATAATGAAAATTTCAAAACATGCTTGTGATTTGACTTTGACTAAAATGATTTCAATAAAATCTCAGAAAAATACGAATGTTGTGTCATAAAAGTAAATTTTAAGGAATTGTTTATCTTTATTCTAGGGTTTTAACAACAAAAAATGTGTATTTTTACGCAAACTTTAAGAATAATATTTCAATAAATGGAATGATGAACCACTCAAGGTGTATACTGTAATTGTGCAATATTGTGAAGATTTTACCCTCTTTGATGTATGTATGCTATTTCATAGATACTTTATTTCAAGCTTTCAAAGTTTGTGTGATTTATTTTAAATAAACTACACGTTAAGGTATAATGAAATATAAAAAAAAATGTTATAATCGATTTTTTTAAAATTGCCATAATAGGTTTAATGTGCATTTTGCTTGCCTTGTTTGCCCATCTTTTTTGTATGCATGCATAAAGTGCAGTCAACAAAGACACGACCATAAATACATTTTCTAAAACTGCACTGTAAATAAAATTCTGAATTTGCAACATTATTAGTATTCACTGGATGTACCTCATATCGGCTCCATGCTTTTTGTCTTGCTGAAATTTGAAATGAACAAATCTTCCTGAGATATTTAATTTTAAAACTATTGATAGAAAACAGACGTTTATTCTCAATACAAGCGACTATACATAGCTTTGATAGGTAATCATTAGATTAATTTACATTTCAGTCGTTTTGTAAGGGACTCTCTGCTAAACTGGTGGAAATAGAGACACGGGATGAAAATGATTTCCTGCAGCAGCATCTACAAAACATGGTACATAGTCGTGAGTATTTTCAACAAAAAATACAATATTTTTTGTCATCTAAAGATAAAATATTTTATATTTGTATATATATTCAAAATCTAATTTGACCAGTTAGTCACATGTAAATGTGTGTGTCTTAACAAATTTTAACATTATCAAATCCTTAATATTTTCTTTAAAATATTTGTTTATCAATTCGTTCGTGTAATATGTAAAAAAAAAAAGCGATATTTCAATCAAATTCAGTTTTTCATAACTTAAACAAAAAATGTTTTATTCATAAAGTGGTGTCCTGAAATTGTATATTAAAATTCAGACTAGATACTTCGTTCACACACTGCAATGTCAAGTCGTACCGGAGGTTAATGAAATTAGAAGTGAAACTGCAAGGGAAATTTCAAGCTTCACGTTTTAACCTTCTCTGCAGATAACTACTGGATTGGTTTAACAGACGCGATTGTTGAAAATGAATGGTTATGGATTTCTACTCAGAAAGAAGCTCAATTCACTAACTGGGGTCTCTTCCAGCCTGATAATGCCCAAAACATGGAGGACTGTGCTGACATTGCGTCTTTCTTTCCACACGGCGTCTGGAATGATGAAGATTGTGACGCCAAGCTTCATTTCATTTGCGAAAAAGAGTATTCATATTTTTTTTCCTGACTTCTTGGTTTTTTTTCTAAATTAAGCTGGTTTCACACATTCTCTCTAAATGGTAATCTAGATTTTCTTGAAGTGGTTTAACAGTTTAGAACTGAAGTAATTTAAGCATAAAAAGAATTCTGATATTCTAGATACACTATTTATAATTTTATTAAGATATTATATTCTCTTTTAACAAACTTTTTTGTTCTCGTTGTTGATTATTATAATTTTTGCTATAACGTACTCTATTCATATCTCAATTATGGAAGACAAATCCGTCATGATATTGTTGAAAAAATAAAATCCTAAAAATATCATTTATATTATGAATGTTTACTGAGGTAATTACATTAAGAGGTCTGTCAAATATCTAATACTGGAAATTCACACGCAGTTAAAGGATTTTATGTTTTATCATTTTTTTTAATTATGAAAGGATTTCAGTTATTATAATTATCATTTTCAGATTGAAAAGTACACCACCATTTCCAGTTGGAAATCTTGTTGGTTAATAAACCTCTTAAAATGATGAGTATATTTATCGCTTTATAGAACCATCCCAATTCTAAAAGACTTACAGGGGCATAGACACAGTTTCAGCTAAAAATTTCCAATTGTTTTTTCCCTTTTATAAATAGTTAACCAAGGTATTTCTAATGATCATCAAACATTTGAACTTTAGTTGTCGAGATACAAGACAGATTTAGAGCTCCAAACCTTTGTTATGTAAACAGGGTCTTTCTCATGTTTTATTCACTTGGATTAATATACTAATACATGTTCGTTCATAGCAGATAATTTCAATAAAAAAGTTAGTTCTAAATACAATTGGAGAGTTTCTAGTGATTTGCTGAATTTCATTTTGTTATAATTATGATATATTCTATATGTAAACAAAAAACAAGGCACGAGTCTTGTTTATGTTATGAAGAACGTTAAGTTCTGCATCTCCTTTGTTAATCAATAAATGATGCTCAAATTTTTGGTGCTCATTAGATGATGCCTTAGTTGGGAATTTTAAGCTTTAAAATTGGTTTATACTAGGAAAGATAAAAGAAATGTATATTCTAGAAAAAAGTGTTAAAACAATAAAATGATGATATGGAGTATCCAACCATAGGGACAGTATGAAGAATAGACAGTTCATAATGTAAGTTTAAACAACACAAGACAAATGTTTATAGGTGAGTTCAATATTTTTAAAAAAAATTTGATTGAAAGGACGTTTTCAACATATATTTTTAAAAAGAAAATGACAGCATTGGAGTTCTTTGACTGTGAGTTGGCAGGTCCATGACAAGCTTTATGGTAACCTGAATATCACCAAAGACAATAATCCTCTCACATAATACCGGTCGGCACGGGATGCTCACACTCCTCCATTCCACTTCCTATGTTCTGGAGGTCCGTATTTACTCAGCTCCTCTTTTGTATTGTTTGGGCTTGAATGTTATTCGTTATTTCCATATATTTCACGTTCATAAAATTCAAGCCTAATGTCTGGTTAAATATATACCTTCCATTTAACTGCAGAAGAGAAAACTTGAGCTCATAGTTTATTAAGGCAACCCTTGCATTCGCAGATACAGTGAAGGGTCTATATAAAGCTGCCCCAGTACAAATCCGATGCTTCCAGTAGGGAGTGTTTCTGAAAAAAAATTGCCCCTCAGACCTCCGTTGAGGAGTTTTTCCTAAGTGACACACTCAGCAGTCAAGATTTAATAGGAGATTAATTAAGAGATCCGTCCACTGGATCCTGGGAAACGAATTTCTATCCAGAAGAGTTTTTATGAAAAGAATCTCCTGAGATCTGTATTTTTAAGGTGCAATTGATCAATGGTGATGTAAAATTGCTTTATGGGGCGGTAAAAACTTACAAAAAAAATTGGATGGTCTCTGCACTTAAATTTGAATAGGAAGCTAGGAGATCAAATGATAAAATAATTGTATGGCCATAGCGTAAGATAAAGTGAATTGGAAATTGGAGACAGCGTCCTGTCCTTTGTCCGAAAAGTGGATCTATGGGAAAGAACAAATCAGCAGGTAAATAAATTTCAAGTTTAGATATTCATGGTTTAAGATTTCAGAGTACTTTAGGGCACAAAGACACTGCAGAGGAATATGCTGTTGAAATTTAATCAGATACGAGCATGAAAAACCTCTTCTCAATAATACGGTATGTTATCTGTAGAAAGAGAAAACAAGACGTCCATGAATTCCGATAAACTTTAAAAGACTAATTCTGAGGAGTTACGAAGTCATTGAATTGAGATTAAAAAAGACCCCACAGAATTAGGATGAATGCACAGTTAATCATTAGATAAACTTAATGGCATCATATGAAACTAATTTAAGTTTAGAATTCAAGTCCTTTATTTCAATGTCTGAGTCTTCTCAGACAGTCATCAAACAACAGTGAGAGATGTATTGAAACTTATGGAGAGAACGAACAGTATTCAAAATCAAAAGACCGTAAAACAATACAAAATAGAAGCAGAATAAACGTTTCTTCTGTAACAGTTTCTGCATGCATCCGCAAAGTCACAAAACTCTGATGTCTTTGCCGATTTGTTCATGACGGTCTAGCACAAAAGATACAATCTTAGATTATTATGGAGATTGGATATCATAAACAGTTTTTATGATGTAATATTATGCCAAAAATTGATGTTTACGATTTGTATGTCAAAAGCTGCTTTGATGCCAGTTCTTTTTATGATTCAGTCTACCAAATATTTTCATAAATTTCAGACAAAATAAATGATAGAATGAAGACCAAATTCATTTTTCTTAATCGTTTTACTAATCGGATAATATCTTTGATGTGTCAATTGTTTATGAAATAAGTTTTTAATAGTTTTGAAACTCCAAGGGGATGTAATCAGTTTCATCACTTATATGTCATGTTGGTAAAAAAACGTACCCACAAGGATTTGCTGGTGCTTGAAAATTACAAGTGAAATACCTTAGTTATTGATAAACAAGTTGATGAAGCAAGAATATCAACAGTCCCGTTTAAACACCTAATTTTATGTTAACGCCCCCAAAATCTACCTGACTCAAAATCAATAATTTACCGCCTGTCAATCATTAAAAAATTTTCACTGAAAATTGACACAAAACACGTAATGTTGACCCTGATTACCAAACACAGACTTCCTGTGTAATGCTACGTATACACAGATTTTTGACATCTTGGGCATTGGGAGTCTCCAGGTAAATAACACCACTGTTACCTAGACCACTCCCCACCTCAGGTAACCGTACGGTAAAAAAAAAAATGGGTTTTTAAAGTTATTACGTTATTCTTTAATAGATATAGTGTCCTTCTGAGCAAATAATATCTATCATAACTTTACACTGAATTGTCGACGGTTTTTTTTTCTCGTTATTTCCCGGTCATGACAAGGAGCACACAGCGGGTGTGACCGATCGTCAGTGCTAACTCTTTCGTGGCACCTGATCCCATTTCTGATGTTTTAGAGGTCCGTGTTTCCAACGCTCAAAAATTCTTTTGTTTGAAGGACATGTTAGCTTGAATTATATTATCTCCATATATTGCATACAAAACTTGTGTAATTTTGTCCGTTAACCTTACGGAGCTTAAGAATTCTTATCAGACAATATTTTTAGGACAATGGACAAAGCCATAAAATTGTACTCAATAATTGCCTGTAAGTTAGTTTTGTTGAATTTGTTCTGATTCACTCAATTTATCTAGATTTAATAATTTCTCTTTGTTAAATAAATCAATAAATTAATCATATGATCAATAAAATCAACATTTGTGACAAATAACGGTAAAAAATTATATAATGAATTGACAATTGATGATCGATCTCTACACAATACAAGTATATGAAGAGGGTACTATACATTGACCCTGAAGGCTCAGCACCTGAGGATGACTAAGTATCCCTGTTGACTGGTCACATTTGCCATGCGTCCTATGTATAATAAATTTGATGTGTCGGGAAGATGGAATTTTTAGTAGTCAAATTCATTTAAAAACATACGTCTATCAATTTGTATTAAATACTAGTCTGTCAGGCAAAATATAACCGACTGATAGGGTAAATTTACTAACAGGACCGACTTTATACAGGTTTTTCATTGTAAAGATCTAGTAAATGAAAGGTGCAAAAAAAAAAATTTCTAAAATTGAGTAACACATTCTTTTTATATTGATCCATAAGGTTTTCAAATGTAGCTTGGTAAAAATAAGATGTACTACCGGGATTTGATTTTTAGGTAAATTCAATGAAAAACATATTTCAAACTCCCTTTTTCAATTAAAAAATATAATACTTTTATAAATCTCTGACGAAGGAGATGTATCAGTTTATCTACAGTCTTTCAGAAAAGGCATTATGTTAAATGCAGACTGGTGTTTTTCACACCAATTGGTAGGTAACTTCTTACACATTGCTTTGTTGGCGATTTTGTTTCCTCTTCCTGATCATGAGAAGAAGGTGTGAGCGTTCACCAGGAGATGCTTACTTTTCCATGGCACTTTTCCTCACTTTTAACATACACATATAACGGCAATGTTTGCTCTGCTCTCAATTTGTATTGCTTCAATTGACTTTAGAGGTTGAGTACTGTTTGTAATTTAAATATTTGATGCCAAGAAAAGTTAATGCAATTTATTATTTTTTTTTCTTATATAAAAAAGTTATTGTTGCTTTTCTGTTTGTGAACTTATCTATATTGTAAAATAAGTAGCACACATTTTTTTTTAAATTCTATTTATAGTGCATTTGTTGGTGACCAAAGCTCAGCCCCAGCAATGCCCATATGGCTGGAAACAACGGGGGACATCATGTTACGCGTTTTTTACAGACATACAACTTAGCTGGACAGAAGCAATGGTAAGGTTCTATTAAAGGTATATTCTGAATTTTATTTGCATTAAATTTATTAGATTTAAAGGAATTTTACAAGTAAAGGAATAATTATGATTTATTTAAATACTGCTGATGTTATACCATCCGTTGTGTATTTTTAGGTCACCTGAGTAAACTCAGGTGACCTATTGCTATTCGTTTTCGTCCGTCGTCGTGCGTCGTGTGTGGTGCGTCGTGTGTTAACATTTGAACATTTTCAGCTTCTTCTCTGAAACCACTGAACCAATTTCAACCAATTTTGGCATACAGCATCTATGGGTGAAGGGGAACAAAAATTGTGAATTTCATGGTCCCTCTCCCCCTGGGGCCTTGGGGGTGGGGCCAAAACCACTAAAAATAGTGCAATCTTTAAAAATCTTCTTCTTTACTCCTGGACATCAAGCAGACAAACTGTTGGTATGATTGTAATCAGCATTGAGTCCTCTACCAAAATTTTGAAATTCATGGCCCCAGGGTTAGGGGTTCTAGTGCTAGGGCGGGGCTCTATTGATAATATAGTGAAAATGCATTATTTCTTTGAAAATCTTCTTCTCTGCTCCTGGATATCAAATTAACAATCTACGTACTTAGTTATGATGAGCAAGAGTGCCTTTTTCAGATTTGTGAATTTCATGGCCCCAGGGTCAGGGGTTCTGGTGCTAGGGCGGGGCTCTACTGATTATATAGTGAAAATGCATTAATTCTTTGAAAATCTTCTCTGCTCCTGGGTATTGAATAAACTAACTAAGTACATTGTTATGATGACCAAGAGTGCCTCTTCCTAAATTGTGAATTTCATGGCCCCAGGGTCAGGGGTTCTGGTGCTAGGGTGGGGCTCTATTGATTATATATTGAAAATGCATTAATTCTTTGAAAATCTTCTTCTCTGCTCCTGGGTATTAAATAAACTAACTAAGTACATTTTTATGATGAGTAAGAGTGCCTCTTTCAAAATTGTGAATTTTAAGGCCCCAGGGTCAGGGGTTCTGGTGTTAGGGTGGGGCTCTATTGGTTATATTTTGAAAATGCATTTATTCTTTAAAAATCTTCTTCTCTGCTTCAAGGTATTAAATAAATAACATAAAGTACATAGTTATGATGAGCAAGAATGGCACCTCAACCAATTTTGTGAATTTTTATGTCCCCTGTGTCAGGGGTTTTGCCATTTGCTTTAGGGGGGACTTTTGATTATTTAGTGAAAATGCATTAATTCTTTGAAAATCTTTTCCTTTGCTCCAGGGTATTAAATTATGCCAATGGTCTAAGTATATATATATTTTTTTTATGAAAAAAGGTGTATCTAGCAAAACGGTTAATTTCATGCCCCCTGGGTAAGGGGTATGGGGGGGGGGGGTTACATAGTCTGAAAATAAATTAATGCTTTGAAATCTGCTTTTTGGTATTGATCAACCATTTATGATGAAATAAAATTTATGATAAAATTTCCAAAATTTTGAAATAAATGGCCCCAGGGTTAGTGGTTCCTTTGGGATGAGGTGCATAAATGGTTATAAAGTGGAAGTGCATTTTCTGTTTGTTACTCTGATCTACGTCTGGGTATTAAGTAACTAGAGTAAGCATGGTAAGTGTATAATTATGATAAGCAATAGTGCCTCTTTCAAAATTATGAATTTCATGGCCTGTGGTTTAAAACACGAAATAAATTCAATTGTTAAAAGTTATTACATGACCCTCAGGTGACCTATAAGGCCCGTGGGCCTCTTGTTATCATTAATGTGTTTCATGCACATGTCTCTGGACCATTTTTCAAGAAGATTGCTGGTTTGAAATTTTTGTTTATTCTTGTCTTAATTCTTTCAGTTTTATTCAATTTAATTTTCAGTTATACTGCAACGCACTTCATGCCAAATTGGTGGAAATAGAGACAGAAGTAGAAGATGAATTTCTTCGTATTTACGAGATGGATCATGGATTAAAAAGTATATTAAGAAAGTGTTTAAAAACACCATTTATTTGTATATTTATTCATCAAAGTCACTTATAGAATAACAATTATTGGGAAATACAAAAATATTCCCATTAATGATGAAATGTAATAACAAAACACATGGTTTTGTAAGAATATACTTATAGAATTAATTAAATGATCAAAGAAGCTTCTTTCAATAAAGCTGAGAAATGCATACCCAATGTACACGGAGGCCTGGTTCAAATTTTTAAATGTTTTCATCATATTTTATTGAATATTGATATTTAAAGAATACGACATGTTGAAAATTGATATGCTTATTGGAGTATTTGTTTTGTAGCGGCGTACTTGAAATTCTTTTGTTTGCTGTATAAACAATCCTTGCGGAAATGAAAAGTCATCTTCTTCATTTGTCCCTTCACTTTTCTTAACAAATACCTTCGTCACCAGCTTGGGGCAGTTGTCAAAGCGTTAGTTTTAATTTAGAGTCGCTGTGTAAAGAGTTAATCCTTGTCCATTTCAAATCCAACTCTGAAGAAGAAATCGGTCCTTCGGATCAGACCATATAAACCAAGGTCCCAAGTTACAGTCGGTGCTGACTGCTGCTCTATGCACATGAGTGCTGAGTGAACATCTGAATTTGCAGTCCTCCACCGGCACGCCATGGCATCCAGATATGAGTTGAAATTTCTTGAAGGAAACAAACAAATAACGCACATTTTTTTTTCTCACAAATGACAGCAAGCTTCTGGATAGGTCTGACTGATACCTTGGTGGAGGGACATTGGGTGTGGGAGACGTCACAAACAACCCCCGCCTACACTGACTGGTACCCAGGGGAACCTAATGATATGGGACACCGCGAAGACTGTGGTGGCATGTATTATTCTGGGCACTGGAATGATTTTCCTTGTAATACAACCCATAGTTTCATATGTGAAAAAGAGTGAGTTTAATAATTTCGATATCTAAATCCCAAAATTAAAAGAAAAACGATTCAATTTCATCACAATTACCTTCAATAAAATGAGTGAAACATGAGGTATGTACTTATAGTCGACACCGTTCCATTTCAGGTTGGACAATGAGGTCAGCGTCATTGGATGATTGCTATTTACGGTAGCCAGTAATTGTGGGTCCAAATAAAGAATAAATATTTAACACAAATAAATATTATTGTGTCATTCACTGTGCATATACTGTCAGTTGCAAATTAAAGCAACTATTATCAATGCAGGAAAATGTATTAAATTTTCCCTTTATTTCCCGATCATGTTTAGAAGCAGGCTAAAGGGTGCTCACTCCTGCATGGCACCTGGTCCCGCCTCTGATGTTTTAGATGCCCGTATTTGCTCTGCTTCTGCTTTGTATTGATAAAATGGACTTTTGAGTTCGAAAACGCTTCGTTATTTCCATACACTTTTCTGTCATTTACAAAATTATTCTGAATATACTCGAAAGTACCCCGGAAATGACAGTTAAATGCTAATTGAGTTCCTCAATGACAATATCTATGGAGCTTTTTGAAATCATGTCGTCGAATAATTTTTTAAAATCTTTATAAATTGGGTGGAAAGGCAAGCTTGTGCTCGGTGTTTTCAGAAATAATTGAAGTATGAAATATATGAAAAATTACATAAGAATTAGACATTTTGGAAAATGACATAGTTTATTAACTTCCTGCATTCCATAATCTAAGGGATAAGATGACAACAGCTTTGTAATGATTATCTATTAGATCCAAAAAGATGTCATACCCTTTCATGTCCTCTGTAGACATTTCTTGTCATTTTAATTAATTTTTTTCCATCGGCCGAAGCCAATCACAAAAAATAAGGAAAAAGGCCTACAATTTCAATAGTACTTTTACGCATAATTTCGGTTTGTTATCTTCACATTTCACAATGTCAGTTATAGAGGCTAAATCAAGATAGTGATCGCTGTAAGAACAATAAATCGTTTTCTTTGCTTGCAAACATAAGCAAGTCACAAGTTCACTGTGTCCACAAAAATAGAATGAATGAATGAATGAATGAATGAAATTAGGGAATTTGTCTCACGAACATTAAACTCCTCTTATTTTTAATTTGGATTTCTCCTTTATATTTGGTGAGTAGTAATATAACATTTTGATTCTTTGTACAAAAATTCTCGAATTCTAACAAATTTACAAGAAAAACTAAATTTTTCCAAAGACGTTATATTTTATAAGGCAACTAATGCTTTTAAATATAAAATTGTACGGTATCTAATTTTATTTTACATCTTTACCCCAACAGCAGCTGCAGTGTATGAAGTTAAGCTTTTTCTAATGACAACAAAAACAAAAAATGTTTTCCATAAACACCATTTATTAAAAATTATGGTTGAAAACCAAATGTTCAAAAATAATGAGAGATCAATGAACTCAATAAATTCCCCCATAAACATTAAAGTTCAAACATCGTGTCCTCATTGTGGTATCAACATGAATTCTCTTGCTTCATATTCATTGATGACGTCCCGACGGGGGCAAGGCAGAGTTCATGATTATTCACGTTGTTTAATATTTTTTTTTTTTTCATTTTATTTTTGGGGAAGAAAATTCTTTAGTTTTTACAAAGATGCATATATACGGTATCTTACTTGTATCAAGTTGGAGATGTGGGCGTACGCAATGTCCGTTACTTCAAATGAAATGTATAAAATTCATATATATTCAGTTTGTGAAGCGTCTTGCGAATGTTGTGTCATAAAAGTGAATTTAAAGGCGTTTTATGTCTCTGCTCAATGTTTTTGATTACCAAAGAATTATATTTTTAGGCATACTTTGGGATAATCTTTCCATAAATGGAATAAATAAAGACACACTAATAGGATGAAATAACATTATTTTGGAGATTTGAAATGTTTTGACCTCATAGATACTTAATATGAAAACAAAAATAGGTCTGCTAATAACGGGGCGCAATTGGTACCTATAAGAATTCCGATAGATTGTTGAAAGACCTGGTCTCCAAAAACCATGCACATCCCATTGCAATTGGACATTGTCAACCAGGAACTCAAGCACCTCTTTTATGTTAATCTTCAGAGTATTTGTGTGTAAAATCAGACTGTTCTTTAACAAAATAATTTTGCAAATGACCATTGACCAGATAAGTAAATCTTCGAGTTCTTTTTATTAAATAAGTAGCTGTCAATGATATCAAAAAGCTTGGACTTTAATTTATCGTTGGAAATAGTTTCGTATAAAGTTGAAATGTCATAAGTTTTTAAACTGTTGATTTTTGTAAATTCTTGTGATACAACCATAAGTACGTATTCTAAAAGTGCAATGTAATTAATATCCTTATTCATAATTGAATTTAGCATTCCTTGAATGTATCTCACAGTTGCTTCATGCTTTATGTATTGCTGAATCTTGAATTGAACAATATCTACCTGGGATTTTTTTTTTCAAAAAAATTGAATTTATTTTTAAAGTTTTTGATAGAAAAAAGATACAAATTCTCATCACAACGACTATACATAGCTTTGATTAATAATCATTATTAGATTAATAAAATAATAATATTATAGATTTCAGTAGTTTTCTAAGGTATTCTCTGCTATTAAGTTTAAACTGGTTGAAATAGAGACGCGGTATGAAAATGATTTCCTGCAGCAGCATCTACAAAACATGATAAATAGCCGGTTGTATTTGTGCAAAGTTTTTCACCGGTTTATCACGTGTAAATCAAATGTGTGTGAGTGGATGTCTGATCAGTTCGTGCAATATATGAAAAAAGGAGAAATTTTAAACCGAAAACAGAAATAATTTGAAAATGACCAATGACAAGGTAAATAAATCTACGAGTTCCATATTTATTGAAAAAGCAGCTGACAATGATAACAAAAATAATTTGAGATATAATTATCAATGTTTACTAATGATATTCGAGTTGCAGTTGTCTAAAAACTACTGCAAAATTCACACGCATTGAATACTAGTAATTACAGATTGATTCATTTTCTTAATTTTCAGATTGATATGTACAACACTTCTTCCAGTTGGTAATCTAGTTAGTTAATAAATCTTTCAAATAAATGAGAATCATGATTGCTTGTTAAAACCATTTCGATCACAAGAATATACAGTTTAACATTTGATATATGTGAAATATGGAGCTAATGAACAATGATCAAGGTGAAGAGTCCCCTAAAACAATACACATTATAAGCCCTAATAAAAACATCGGGGTAGACTCAGGTGCCAAAGACCACGCCGTATTCAGTGTGAAAATAAACGCCTTACAATATTTGTATGAAAACAGCCGTCTGCATTTGACTTTATGGTAGATTGATTTTTTTTTACAGAATTTTCGAATTGATGACTATAAATGAGACTGTTAAGATCATAGGTTCATTAATATATTTATCAATCATTTTTTTATCATCTATCTTACCCCCCGTTCACACACAGAGCTGTGACTTTACGACGATCCTCTCGATCAAACCACGATCTGAAAAAGTATTGGATCGGGGCGGATCGGTGCTGATTGGAGTCTAAATCGAACAATTTGGCAAATTATGGTCTTCATTTCGACCTTACTACGATGCCCCTACGTCAAACGCGCTGCTAACACGCTCCTACTACGATGTTATGCAGACCGTTGCCAACCAGCGGCTGTGTTTTCTGCGTGTACGCTACGCCGACGCTACGAAATTCAGGACAAGAAAACATTGATGTAACCATCAATCGCCCGGAAAATAAATAAAGTAAACAATGGAAATGAGTCTTGATCATCAAACCGCTTCAATATATGTGAAAAAGACATGCGTGTAAATGATGGAGACGATAGTACAGAATATTTTGAAAACTTATAGTCAGATGAAAATCGAACAAAAATGATACCATTTTAACTTTATCAATTCCTCAAGTAAATGTTGGCTGCATAAAATATAAATTGAAACCGAACACATGCATCATCTATTTTCAAAAATGTATATCACTTTAAGAATATAAAACACGAACTGTGTAAAGTACGTTTTTATGCGATAAGTAAAATTCGATGGTCTAAAAAAGGGACCTGTCATTTTTTTCGATAGTATATGATAAGGAACTTTATATGTTTAATACGAAAAACATATATATTTTTACAGATTCACTTTATGGAAGTAGATATATTGTGTATCTCATTATTTATAAAGGGAAAGAACATTCTGATTAACAATCTTTTTAATGTTTAGAAAACCTTTAATTCTGAATAACTTTTTCCACCTCAATTCCCATATACCACCACTTAAACTTATATGTATAGAGCCCGGTCCTCCGGGCTGCAATCATACTACGACGCTACGCAGACGTAGATAACTGTACGACGATTTCGCTACGGTAGTTCTGATCATATTACGATTGTTACGCTTCTAGTACGATTTTGGCGATGACATATGTATATCTTGCAACCGCAGATTTTTCACGGCAACTACCATGTGTTTTATAAGGCATTTTTAATTGTAACAAGATGTGAAAAGTTCGAAGTCTCAGCTGCAAATGATCGTCAAGTATAGTGTCGCTCTTTACATGAAGTTGAGAGATGATGATTGATCAAATATCAACGATATAAAAACAAACTGCTGCCTTATAGGTCGTGGTGTGATCGGCGTAAGGTCATTGTCGGTCTTCGTAGAATCGCCAGGAACGTAGAGAGATCGTAGTGAGAACGTAATAAGAACGTAGTGGGAGCGTTGTTGGAGCGTACTTGATAAGTTCCTACGCTTTTACGGCGCTTTAACTACGATCACGAAGATCTCTCTACGATGTTTCCGCGCTGCTTGTACAATTACGGCGCTTCTAGTACGCTCTTTTTACGATTTTACCCTGATTCTTATTGGTCACGATCCCGCGACGCTTGTTCTGAGCATATTCAAATTAAGCGCGGCGAGAGCGTAGAGCTCTCCGATCATAAAGTCCATAAAACGACCCTTCCACCATCATATTGCGCTTATGAAGACTTCACTATGTTTCTCCTGCGATTTATCACGATCTGCCACGTTTTCGGCCACGCTTTGATCGTAGTAGAAGCGGTTTCTATGTGTGAACGGGGAGTAACCATTGATGGAGGGCAAACTCTCCGAAATGTTGTTGTATCTAATTAATATGCTCGTTTCATGTGATTGGAATCAAAGAATCGCGATTGCCAATAAGCGATTCAAAGTTACCTAAACATGTTTAGCAATGACAAATGCTTTTCCATAGGTAACTTACCGATTCCAAGCATAGCGAATAGTAGTGAAGGAAATTTTCCTTCATACATGTACGTATTTAGTAATTCCTGACCGGTATTTATACGATTTGTCTTTCATCGTTTTTAAACAAAAATTCGCATATTTTAACGGAGTTATGATATTATCATAAATACCAAACTTTAAAAATTGTATTTTTATTATAATTGAAGAGTTCCAACTACTAATTAGTTGACTATAATCGATTATTAAACAACGATATTTTAGCAGTTTACCCAAGAGTGATAAGTAAAAGAAGAAATTACCCTGTGGTCATTTTGAGAAAATCTGCAATATTTGCTGATGATTTAAAGCTTGACAGATAAAATACGTCCTTGAACTTTTGTGAACGTTGCAAAAGTCTTATCAGGACAATGAACAAAAAGGTTGCAACATTGTGTGTTACAATAGCACGTAAGGCGCTTTTTCATCCATTACGTTTTCATTTGAATTCTGATATTTAAAACATATCTTTATTATTTTTAATACTTCTTTGTTGCTTTGTTATCAATTTTATATTTGTTAAAGTACACACGATTAGCGCTTTAGCGCAGTCTCCTCAGTGTCCGTATGGTTGGCAACAACGAGGGGCCTCATGTTATGCGTTCTTTACTGATTTAGCTCTCGACTGGACAGAAGCAATGGTGAGTACCTCTAGCCTCAAGTTCTTCAAATATTCAGGAAGAATAGATATCTGTTTTGTGTGTGTGTTTAGATATCAATATTTAAAATAAAATTTAATATAGCTAATAGGAACATGGTTATGTTATTTTTGTTAATTGAAATTTAAACCATTGGAACTCATCTAAAGTATACCTCTGGATGCCAGTAAAATAACTTTGTTTGTCCTTTTTTACTTAGAAGGACTCGGAAAGACTCATTTAACTACAAAATGTTTTATAACCCGCATAATCGGAGTGCCTGTGTTTCTTTTAATTGATATTTGCAATGGAAATTTAATGTTGCTCATTTTAATGCCTTATCGACATCCACAGTCTTACTGCAGTGGACTTCATGCCAAACTAGTGGAAATAGAAACACAAGTGGAAGATGAATTTCTTCGTATATACCTAATGGATCATGGATTTAAAGGTATAACCATAATACTCTGACAATTCTTACCTCTACATTATAGCATTTATTTGACATCCTCTAAAAATGGAATTCTCGCGGCGCTGCCCTACGTGAAAAAATATTAATACAGAAAGCACAAAAAAATTCACTTTTACATGGATACCCACTTCCGCCCCAGCCCAGGAAGTGAATTTCTTTGTGCTTTCTATATTAATATTTCTTCACTTAGGGCAGTTATGTTAGTTTAAGAGTTGTTGTAAAATGTGCTTTATAAATAATAATTAATTTCATTACAACATGTATTGGTAACAATCCTCTGTTAAAACTTATGTCCAAATAACTGTATCTCACTTCTATTCTCAATGACCGTGTAGTGTAGGGCAGCGCCGCGAGAATTCCATCGGCATCGAAAGCAAAGTATTTTGACTTGCCTAGATAGCCGAGCGGTCTAGCGCGCTGTTCCTGCACTGCTAAGAGACAGATTCCGAAGGTCGAGAGTTCAACCCCGGGCTGGGGCGGAAGTGGGTATCCATGTAAAAGTGAATTTCTTTGTGCTTTCTATATTTATATATATATATATATATATATATATGTATACTTGAGTAGTATTTGAGTGATTTTGAATGGAAATAAAATTTATAAATATTCAATCTCATATATAAAGAAATCGTAAGTATTTCGATTTTTTTTATGTTATTTCATTTTAAATTTTGCACACATTTACATTTTGGAAGTTGTAACAAAATCCTACAAAATTCATCCCATTTCACCTGGAAAATATCCTTCTTGCAACCTATTTTGATATTAATCAATGAGTAAGCGCTTAGAACAATACTGTTTAATTTATCGTAATGCACAGGGGGAGGAGAATGATATAAATAAAAAATATGGAGATAACGAACAGTTTTCAAGATCAAAAGTCCATAAAATCAATACAAAAAGGAGCAGAGCAAACACGGAGTTTCAAAACATCAGAGATGGGATCAGGTGCCATAGAGGAGTCAACAATCATTACCATGCAAATGATAGTGGTATCATTATTGAATCTTTCATGGTCGATTTAATATCTTTAACGAGTCAGCATAGTCGCATGGTCCTAATTACACATTTATGGCACACAATGATATCATCCATGATAGATCATGCTATAATCCAAAAGAACAAGGAAGAACAAGGAAGATTTTATTGACTAGTGCGGAATAATAGATGATCATCAACTTAACTGTTCAGATCATCTTCCGTTATATCTGAATATCTGTCTACCATATAAACTTCCAACATCTAATGGACGTAGGAGAAATAGTGACGATGACGTGTATGTAAATTGGAAACGAGTTACAAACGACCATGTGCTGTTATATAGACAGTGTATCCAAGAAGGGCTACAGAACCTATAAAGAAATTTAATGAGAAAAACTGAAGGTGAACTTAATGAGGATATAGGGGACCTAGCGAATATCTTTTTGAACGCAGCCAAACGATCACTTCCTAGAAAGAGATATCGTTCATATTTGAAGACATATTGGAAATACGGAGGTGTAAAGAAACTTCACGCTATTAATCGACAAAAGCGAGCAGTGTGGATTGGACAGAATAGACCACGTGGCATGGAATTTCAATCATACAGAGAATATAAAGCTGCAAAAAGGGAGTTTACAAACGCACTTTCTGATGCTCAAAAGCAGTACGAATTAGAACAACTGGATTAACTACAGAAAACAGCAGAAATGGATATGGGTCTATTTTATCGCACTATTAAAATCGAAATAAGAAGTCATGGACGCCTTATGAATTGCGGATCAACGGAGTGATCATACGCGATCCAGATATCATTTGCACAGCATTGTACGAACACTACAAAACACTTGCTGCACAGAAAGAAGACCCTCTGTTTGATCAGTAATAAGCATGAAGGAAGGATCCTATCGAAACTTTGATAAAGTTGGTGATGTTATGATAAGGAAAGACGAGGTTACAGAAGCAGTGGAGAAAATGAAAAAGTGTAAAGCTCCTGGCCTTGACAAACTCGTCATTGAACACCTGCGCTTTGTGCAAGACATTATTCTAGAAATCCTGTTGGAACTGTTTAACGCAATCCTAAACAATGAAAAATATCCGACACAATTCAGAAGAGGATTAACTATAACTTTGTTCAAAGGAGGAAAAAAAGACAGACTCTACCCTAATAGTTATAGAGATATAACCTTAACCTCAGTCCTACAAAAGCTATTTGAAAATATATAATACTCAAGAATAAAGCGTATCAACGCTGAAATCCACTTCCCACACCCTCTTCAGCAGGGTTTTCGTCCAGGATGTTACCCTATCCTCAGTGAAATTCATGAAATGCACTCCACAACCCTAGATAAGTATTGGGTAAAAATCGGCAGTAATTGGGATGCGAAGAGCATTTTGAATTTCAAATATTTGGGAGGGAGGGTGGGAAATTTCACCCTCATGCAATCAAATGAATACGTCAGATATACGTGTGTATAACCAAGAACGTTACTTGAATGGTACTAGCTCATTTCCTCAACTGCAGTAGAATCGAAAGTGAGGCTTGAGGCTTTGCATTACAAACTATCACTGAGGATGTTACCCTATCCTCAGTGAAATTCATGAAATGCACTCCACAACCCTAGATAAGTATTGGGTAAAAATCGGCAGTAATTAAATGTTAATCGGACTTATTTGAATATATCCGTGACACAACTACAGAAAATCATACATCTCTCCCAATACTCAAAAATAAAATAAAAAATAGAGGAATACAAATGTTCACATATGATTTAATAATACAAAAGGAAAGTACAGTTGCATATCATTACAATATAATTTCTCACACAAGAAGAAACAGTTCCAACTAACAATGTCATGCGGAAATGTGACAAAGATACTGAGATACTAACAATGTATACTTTAGAGGAATGCAGGGTAAAGGGCATCGAAATCGGCATGCTTATTGAAGAAGGAATTTACATTTTTCAGGGTCTTGTCATCGGCTGCTTTTACCAAATTATCGGCCACTTGACTTGCATCTTTAATGGCACATGCCCTAGTGTAATAATGGGCTGTTATCTCTGATGACCATCCAACATGCTGCATAATTCCACGCGTATCAGTTTTACTTTCGGCATACGCGAGGGTTACGGCGCAGCCTGCTCGCATGCTGTGAGGAGTTTCTCCCTCAAAAATTCCTAAGGTCACTAAATAACCTCTGAATCTATCGTAAATTGACGAGTAAGACACCGGCTTATCAAGAACTCGTCCTGATTCCGTAATGACCCTAAACAAATATCCCGATTCTAATGGGATTCCGTGTTTTGATGAGAATTGGAAGTACGATTGAAGACCATGGACAGGGCAAATTGCCAAATCATTACATCGTTTAAGTACAAATGTGTTTGATTTAGTGGGACCACCCCTTAACGTTTTGCCGAAAGTGTGCTTGAAGACAAATCCGCTATTATCAGTTAATCTTTTTACCTCCTGTGATAATACTATCGCCACGTCACTCGCTCTGTCGCCGGCAAAAAATTGTAGCTTGATCAATGCTTGATCTCTCTGTAAAACATATTTTTCTCGCAATGATATGTCATCCCTCTTTATTTCTCTATTTATGTATTGTGCAATAGAGCGTATCTTATCTACGAAAATAGGTTTTGCTTGTTTTGGCACTACGTGAGCTCGTGCTTGTTCCTCCTTAATAGCTTTCAAATAAAACTTAACTGTGTCCGAAGCCGCCGGGTTTCCAACACCAAGAGAAGGATTCCATTCTCGACCTCTTCCCGACATGTCAAAAATATCAATCAGCTGTTGAATGATATTTCCTACTGTACCTGACGCTAATCTTACCGGACATGGGCACTGTTGGATAGAGTGCTTTCCTAGATTTTTGCAAGATTTAGAATGAATTTGTGTTTTGCCAGTTCTGTCTTTCCACACTCTTAATGTCATTTGGAGATGCACTAGTTAGACTTGGTTTCTCGGGTAGATGTTCGAGAAACGTTTTTTAAGTACTGGCCAGGGAGGACTTTTTCTTCTGGTGTGGTGAATTGATGTTCTGATTATGAAGTGTAGATAGTCTTTCATCAATCTGCTCTAGATTAATTACTTCAGCCTGAAATAATATTAAATAAAGCATAACCTATGTGCCATTAAAGTCCATTTCAAACCTTTTTTTATCCAGAACGAACCCATTTTTTGAGGGAATTTCTAGAACACCCATTTGACCCTTTACACCTACTGTGGTTGATGAAATGATAAACTGTTTTAGTATTGGGTACCAAATGGGGGTTTCTTCAAGAACCGGGGCGATAAAAGTGCATTGCTTTACGTGCTGGTCTTTTAGAAATTTTAATAAAGGAAGAATAATATTAAATGGGGGATTGACATAGGGGTTTTCTTCCTTTATAATATCCTGTGCAAAAACATTCACACCCGCTGAAAAAGGTGATGGTGAGGGTGTAAAATGTCTCAAAGGAACACCTTCGGGTGTTTTCATTGCATTGGAATCTAATGACATAAGATCTACCGTATGTGGTCCGAAAGCCATTTCCACTAATGCCCATGATTTGTCACTAAGTTTTGAGTCCGTTAAAGAAATCGAGCGGGATGGCGCATCTGCTTTATTCTGATTTGAGGCAATATAAGTGAGATGCAAGTCAATATTATGATTGTAAGTTAGCGTAAACAATGATTTCATTATATCGTTGAGAGGTTTGTTACGGGCCCCCTGGTTTTCCCACGCGGCAATGACGGAGGTATTATCTGTCATTATGTCGACCCGGTGATTGTGAACAGCGCTGTCCAACGATTGGAGCGCCTTTATCAGTGCTTCAGCCTCTTTGAGGTGAATCGGTCGTTTATCATTGCTATCCCAGAAATCGCCAAAGGTTAATGTTTCTTGCTCCGCTGACATGACCGAAACCCCGTATTTGAAAAGAGACGCGTCTGTGGCGAGTGTAATTTGCTTATGCAGTTCTCGTCGCCATGGCACATATGTGTCCCAGTTGTCTATAAAATTCCAATGCTCTATTTCTCGTTTAAGGTCACCTGTAATTGGAATTAGACGAGAGTTCTTTAGACCACGCGATATAGCTGCATTGACCTCCCGGCAGTACAACCTAGCAGCTGGCACGACTAAATTCATCGATACGCATTTTCCTGCAAATTTCTGCAAAGTTTTGACATCGACTGTCTCAGAATTTAAGATATGGTTTCTGAGCGTTATAAATGAATGTTTTTTATCGCACGGTAAGATGAAAGCCTGCTTGGCGGAATCGACAATGAAACCGAGAAATTTCAATTCTGTAGACGGAAAAAGCCTACTTTTTTTCAAAGACAATGTATACCCTAGACGGGTTAAGAGTTCTAACATTTCAAAACTGACTTTGCTTATATCACTTTCAAATGAGCCCATTCTGTTAGAAGCCACTAATAAACGATCATCTATGTACTGCAAAGTGATTATGCCCAATTCCCTCAAAAACGTAGTTACTTGCATGCCAATAGTTTGGTAAACAAAAGCGGAAGCTTTCCACCCAAAAGGTATTACGGAATATGTAAATACCCAACCACCAAACTGGAAACCGAAGTAAGTTTCTGAGCCCTGTGTTAGCCTGACGTGGTCACAACCAGACTTCTCATCGCATGCGACCATAAGAACATCTTTTTCAACGAGGCGGGGAACATGTTTAAGATTTTCTAATTGAAATGGGCAATCTTTTATCCAAAGATTTAGATATCGTTCGTCATGACACAGTCTTGGTTTGCTAGGTTCTATGGTTAACGGCATGACTACTTTCGGCAATTCACACTCACCCAGTTTTCCCCAAAGACGAATCGAACCCGATTGCAACCGATTCAGAATTTCTCTTGATATAAATTCTAAGTAATTTTTACAGGTTGTGGAATTGTTGAAAAAGGCTCTGGGGGGTTCTGCAGAATTATAAGCTTTCCCTTTGAAATTTCCCTTGAAGGTTTGAAAGAAATCTTGCACATTTACACCTTCTGATATCCACCTTACGACGTTTTCCGGTAAATGTTTCGGAAGCTTTAACCACTCATCTTTACATGCATTAAGGCCCCCTGCTACGAAATTATCTGGGTCACGTAAGGGTAAACTTCCAAGATTAGTTGGAATACTGTTCTTTAAATCTTTTGAGGGGTTGGAGCGGACTGCAGGTGTGGGCTTGTCCTTGTTTAATGTCACCCAAGTTGGATGCGTCCTTACATCTTTCAAAGCAGCAAATGGGTTAAAATTAACATTCATCTCCCATTCTGGCGCTGATAATGGTGGAAGGTTATGAATTTCCACAACGCCCTATAATACAAAATGAATTATTAGGCTCTTGAGGAGCATCCAACCGGGTCAAAAACAAGGGAACAAGCCACACACCTGCAGTCCACGTGAACAAAAGTTCACTAAGGAATCAGTGTCCCCGGACTGCGGTGAAGGCTTGGATATTAAAACAAAATTCATATTTCCACTTTTATTAAAGCAAATGAAATGTATTTACTGCAAATACAAATTCAACAAAATTTACTGTGGTGTTGATACATGTATGACAGAAAAGTTTTTTTTTTCCTAACGCAGACTGAAAATGAATGGTCTATTTGTTTTTAGCGATTTTCATTTTCTCACAATCTTTGATAGCGTGTTCGGTTGAATTGCAAAAATAGCATTGACCTCGGGGTCTCCAACGGTTCTGCCTGTTGCCCGAGAATCTACGATTAAACTGGTAATGGTACATCCCTAAATTAGGCCACCCGGTCATAGTTTGGGGCATGAAGTACGGCATTTGAAGCGGAGGGTAAAGACTCTCAAGAGGCGAAGCCGATTCTGCGGTTTTGGCCGAGGAAGTCGTCGAGAGTTTATCCTCAACTTGTTTTTCTTTCAGGCACTTCGCCATAGCTTTCAACACGATGTCGGATGCCTTACCGCCGAGTACGCTGAGAGTTAGGGTGGCTATGTTAACCTCGCCCTGGTGCCTATTGGCTTGCCTGCATAACTCGTCGTAAACGTCTGACTCAGGATCGTTATGCTTTCTAGCTTGTTTTGATAGCTCATCGAGGGTTAAAAGGAGCAATGCTTCATTTGGTTTGGATTGTAGGGCAAGACTTCTCACCTTTTCCTTAAGGTCCTTTACGGTGTCCTCTTTGACTTTCTCTAGGTTTTCAATCCTCTGTTTTAGAGTTGTCCTCTTTCTTTTGCTCGTCGACGGCCCCTGTTCGTCATCCTCCTCCTCCGTGTCCTAATCAAAATGAGATTTTATATTAATTTGGAATCATATTGTATTTCTTTTGCTTTATTTTCATTAATGACATATTGAACAACTTTGTTTGGGGACACAAAAATCGAATCTCGATGGTTTAATACGCTAAATTTAATGTGTAACACGTGTGTAGGAATTTTCCCTTCGTTAGCCCCTCCCTTTTCAGAGTGCAAAAGGTTGAATTAATTAAATACACTGACCTCTTTGTCTTGGAGATCATGGCCTTGTGGTTGACCAATCTCATTGGCCAAGAGAATGGCAACATGTGCCAGTTTCCTCAGTGAGTCTTCACATACAGGCGCTCCCGCCAAGTCAAGCAGTAAATCCGCGTCATCATCTAGTAGATTTTTCAGATGTCTTCTTAAGTCTTCTACAGACATTTCTTCTATCCTTTCATTGGACTTAAATCTTGCATACTCCATTCTTTGGCTCACTTTAAGATCTTTGAATTTTTTCATCAATTTCAATGTTACGTTTTTGTTTCTAAGGTCATGACGCCTTTTGAGAATAGTAGGTGGCATCTGCAAAATACATTTGAATGTCTTTTGAACAGTTTACACAATTAAAATGTAAGGTGATGAAATAAGTCACAATATACTAAGAAACTTGTAATAAACTAATGTATACTGCATTTCTTTCTGGTGTGCAACATGGCCGACCACATGTGTCGCAAAATTTTCGGACAAAGGAAATGGCAATCAGCCTCAATCAAAGAAAGTTTTGACTTCATCAAAGTCTAAAAGTCATTGCTTGAATCACAAGCTATAATAGGACTAATCAAGTCCTAGGTGTGAACACATCATGTTCTAACACCCACTTTAAAGGAAAATATATTTACCTTGAGGGATATGCGTCCGTCCGGGTCGGCAGTAGAATCGAAAGTGAGGCTTGAGGCTTTGCATTACAAACTATCACTGAGGATGTGGAAGTATACCGGCAGGATTTGTTATACCGGAAACAATTCACCACTATGTAGAGAGAGACTCTGATATTTATGTGGCATTTCTAAACAACCAAAAGGCATTTAACAGCGTGTGGCATAATGGTTTGCTCTACAAACTGTACAAGTTAGGTATCAATGGTAAAGGATGGCGCTTGCTTTCCGACTCATTTTGTGATTCCAGCTCTCGAATCTTATACGAAAAAGAATTGTTGAAGGAATTCACTTTACAGCAAGGTGTCGGAAAAGGAAGGGTACTATCGTCGTGGTTTTTCCTTCTGATGATTGACGAATTGATAGAAATGCTGGATAAAAGTGCGACTGGAGCATGTGTTTGTGACCTTCACATTATTCTGGATGACGACACTTCCCTTATATCCAACACTCCCAGTGGTCTCCAGAAGCAACTGGATATTGTCTACAATTACGCTAAACGTTGGCACTAGCGTTATAATCCTGAGAAAAGTTGTGTTCTCTTCTTTAGCTCTAGTAGAAAGCGACAAAAACAACCTGCTGCTGGACCATTTATTCTTGGTCAGGAAAACATCAACCTATATTCAGAAAATGTTTATGCTGGTGTCGTCCTAACTGATAGGTTACAAAGTGATACAGCAATCACACAAGCATGCAGGAAAGGAAAGCGCATATTAAACTCTCTTATCAACGTAGGAGTTCATGATCACGGTATACATCCCATGACCAGCGTTCAAGTATGGAAAACAATTGTCATGCCATTGATCTTGTATGGATGCGAATTATGGGATGTGATCTCCAAAAAGTCAGTCGAAGAGCTGGAAATTGTACAGAGATACGCGGCCCGTTGTATGCAAGGATTTGACCAAAGATCACCAACACCGTATACCATCTTTTCCCTTGGCCTGGTTGAAATGAAAAGAAGTGTACATAAAATCAAGTTGATGTTCTGGAACAGACTCTGTACATCAAACTATTCTCTATTCTACAAAAAAGCTTTTCATTGCAAGGTTGTGCTCTTTTGGTTCGGCGACACCAAGACCGAAGCGTGGATTCCTAGCAGATATTCACTCCATAATGAGGGAATACAGCATTGATTTCTTTTTCAGAGAGTACCTTTTGAATCGTGACGTTCCTCCAAAACACACCTGGAAGCAACTCGTAGGAACTGTAGTTGACACTGCTGCTGAACGTGAGTGGAGGGAGAATTTGAAACAAAGGAAAGAGCTTCGCAGATACGCAGAAATACATGAAAAATTATTAAGGTAGGTCCGTACTTTCAAAATTTTCTGTCAAACTGATATTTTATTTGAATACCTTGAAAAAGTTATAAACTAACTAATACATAGGCAATTTAGCCACATATGATCCACATATGCATTGCCTTTCATATGAGGATCATATTGGATCATATGATAATCATATGTATATAAAATCATATGAGAATCATATGTGGCAAATCATATGAGAATCATATGATTACACATATGTATATCATATGATCGTATTTACATATGATTCTCATATGAAAGGCCCTGCATATGAGAATCATATGTATATTTTGGCAGTGTTCATATGAGAATCATATGAAACTGATCATATGATAATCATATGAAACCGTTTTCACTTATTTGCCCTTGATACACTATGGTAAAAATCATATGAATATTTTGACAGTAAACATATGAGAATCATATGAAACAGTGATCATATGAGAATCATATGAAACAATGTTCACTTGTATGTCCTTGATATACTCAGGTAAAAATCTTATGAATATTTTGACAGTGATCATATGAGAATCATATGAAACAGTGATCATATGAGAATCATATGAAACAGTGTTTACTAATTACCCTTGGTATACCCAAGTAAAATTGCATTTTCAATAATGTATATCAATAGAAATTTAAATGTACATTATTTTAAAAGAATTTGTTAGCAATTACTTATGTAAAGTTCTACTCTGTTTAACCCCCCCCTTTCCCTTATAAAAAAAAAAACCTTTCACAATTTTCTTTTTCTGTAATAATGCATTTCCCAGACAAAATTGATAAAAAATAAATTAATTTGCTTTTTATTTCAAATCTTTTGGGTTTGGTTTATTACTTTGAGTAAGATAAAAATAATTCCGTATTTTCTTCCGGACCGGTTTTGACTTCTATCGGATGAAAGCGTACGTCATGTTTGACGTCACTGCTGTAGCAGAAGTGCTGGGTGTTGGAAAAAGCTATGGAAAAAGTAAGTAATCTCCTAACAATTTTTTTAAGACCTTTAATTCATATTGTTTAAATATCCTTTCTTTACGGTTACAAGTTCGTATGAACTTATTTCTATAATATTCTCATCACTTGTAATTGTTAAATTAATGCATTTCGTAAACCTACATAACGTTAGTGATCTGTAAGTAATTTTGCATTTGTTTCTGAGTGGATGTAAACATTATAATTTACATGTTAGGCTAAAGGCATTGCTTTGTTAGCTCTACTGGTCAGAGACCAGAAGAGCTTATGCGATAGTAATGCGTCCGGCGTCCGTCCGTCTGTCCGTCTGTCTGTAAACAATTTTTCAAAATGCTACTCCTCCTACAGTTTTGGTCTAATTTCAATATAACTTGGCACACAAGTAGAATACACTAAGATACATAATTCTGTGTATCGGTTTTTGATTTCGATGAACGGTGTTGCCGTGGTTACTAAAAATAGAAATTTCTGTGAAATTCTTTCAAAATGCTACTCCTCCTACAGTTTTGGTCTGATTTCAATATAACTTGGCACACAAGTAGAATACACTAAGATACATAATTCTGTGTATCGGTTTTTGATTTTGATGAACGGTGTTGCCGTGGTTACTAAAAATAGAAATTTCTGTGAAATTCTTTCAAAATGCTACTCCTCCTACAGTTTTGGTCTGATTTCAATATAACTTGGCACACAAGTAGACTACACTAAGATACATAATTCTGTGTATCGGTTTTTGATTTCGATGAACGGTGTTGCCGTGGTTACTAAAAATAGAAATTTCTGTGAAATTCTTTCAAAATGCTACTCCTCCTACAGTTTTGGTCTGATTTCAGTATAATTTGGCACACAAGTAGAATACACTAAGATACATAAATCTGTGTATCGGTTTTTGATTTTGATGAACGGTGTTGCCGTGGTTACTAAAAATAGAAATATCTGTAAAATTGTTTCAAAATGCTACTCCTACAGTTTTGGTCTGATTTCAATATATCTTGGCACACAAGTAGACTACACTAAGAACATAAAGAGACTTTATCAACGATCATTATTCTATTTATTGCTGTTGTAAAGTTTCAAATCCCAGCTGCTTAAGGACTTTTCTCTTCCTTTGCTATAAGTTCAAACCAGTAGAGCTTCAGTCTCGACAGAGACTTCTGGTTTTTCTTTTTGACTTTTGTTACGTACTCATGCAGCTGGTATACTGATTTGAAAGTGAAAGTAGAAACCCTTTATAGCAGTTTGGCGTTTTTGTATGTTGAGATCGTTATCAAGTCGATTCTTTCATCAACTTAATGACAAATGTTTGTTTTTATGGCCTATAGATGCATTCAACAACTTGAGTTCAGTGACACCGTGCTGCTTTTTATTAAGTCCAAGATGCCCAAAGCTGATAAGACTGGCGATTGATCCTTAAGTGATTTTGACAGACGATTGCATCATCACAATATTAAAGGTAAAAAGAAATACTTGGAATAAAAAATCAAAGTGTACATCTGAAATGACTCCTTTATGACAAAATATTTCTTCATAATTTCTTTTTGTTCTTTTATAATTTGACTAGCTTGGCTCTGTTGGCTTCATAAAAAAATTAAATCAACTCAGTAATATATAGAAGTTTTATTCTACATTATGAAACAATTTTAATCCAATGCACTTTTTTTAAAATATGGTAAGTATCATCGAATAGAATTTGCTGGCTTTAAAAGCTATGAAACTATACAATAACTTCAGGGGGTAAATTGAATTTCAGCAAAAAAATGATAATATTAACAGTGGCAACTTTCAAGGTACAAATACATGTGCATGTGTATGATTTGAAAGTACATCAGATAGCTAATCCATCCAATATTTACGTCTATGTATTCAATGACTGACATTCATAAAAATTTTTCCAACACTATAGAAAACCTAGTTTCAGATAAATTGTAAGATATTTAAGACTATAGAGAAGCTACAAACTTGTACTCTCTCATTTTTGTAGTTTAAGTTTTAGTTATGCTTAGAAATTATCTACTGTGTGAATATTTGTTTTACAGGTTCAACATACAGTCAGCCTCTCATAAGAAAAAAATCCAAAGATCCAAGGCTAATGGCTTGCTTCAAAGTTAAGGTAACTACACACTGTTTTATAGACTTTGCTATAATTATAATTCTTCCCAACAAAGTTTGGGATATCCTGGAATAGGGTTGCAACGATACGCCTACTCCAGGATATAATACGTATCACGGTATTCAGTTCATGATATGATACGTACCTGTCGTACCACGATACGTGACATATTGGCTTATAAAGTAGGCGTTTGTCATTATATACTTTAAACTCAAAAGTTTTATCAAATGTTCATTACACTAACACTAAGAAAGTAATAATATCCTTTGACCCGTTAAATATGAGGCTGGAAACAAGTTAACTGCCATTTCTGCAGTTTCATTGAACTCATGTTTTGTGCGGAAGCCATTTGGAAATTGTAAACGAGGAACCAAAATGGACGATTCAGATAATTACGGACCGATTAAACCGAACCGTGATATCAGTTTCATGTATTATGAGCCGAACCGTGGAATCATAAACCGTGGTATACCGTCAATCGGTTTATCGTTGCACTCTTATCCTGGAATCACAAAGTCTGTTTTTTCTGCCTCTCTACTTTTCTGTAATTTCTTTTGTCCAAAAGTAATATATTTGAGTCATAATCTTCTTAATTTTTGGCAATTTGAATTAATACATGCATAATACTATTTGAACATTAAAAATTCAATTGTCAAATTAAAAAAAAAAGCTTTTTATGATTTTAATATGAAGTAATTTAAGAATTATTTTATTTTTATTTTTGGAATTTTTGTAGAGACCATTCTGTGCCACAAAGAAATTGTTCCGGAAGTGGAGAACTGGTGGATTTGCATTTTTGGTACAATTCAAAGGGATTCTCAAAATGGTCAGATCAGAGGGAGGACAACTTAAAATATTGAAAGATACAGAAGGAAAAAGAACAAGGAAATATAGAGAGGGAATAATTATGAAATGGGGAGGATGTACACAATCTTGTCTGAATTTGACCTGAAAAGATTTCCCATTCTTTTTTTTGTATACTGGAATAGTCATAGCTTAATTTTTCATAAATTTACAATAGAGAACACATGACAAATGTTATTGCTGATATTTCAATTTTGCTGTGGACACTTTCATGTCATATGGTATTTTAATACAAGTACTTGACCTAATTATGTTATTCATTCATCCATGTATACTTGTTTAACTACTTAATCATTTTGCTGAAATCTTATAATGTATACTCATTTTAGAATATGTTAAATACATGTATCGACAAATGCTACTGACTTGTTTGTATATTGTTTTGTTTAGAATGTACACTGTGAAAAATAAGTTATTTCTCTTGATGAAAATAATTTTATGAAAAAAGTTGTGTAAGCATTATAAGATATTTTGAAATATTTAACAAATGAAGATAGATCATTGTAATGTAATGAATTTTCATCTAAAGCAGAAATATCTGATTTTTAAATGTGTACATGTACAAGAATGTGAAAATTATTGAAAGAGAATACACATAACTGTTTCATATGATTTACATATGATGCCCTTTTCATATGATTCCCATATGTAAATGCCTTGAAACACACATAAGTGTTTCATATGATTTACATATGATGCCCTTTTCATATGATTCTCATATGTAAATGGCTTGAAACACACTTAAATCATTCATATAAAAATCATATGTAGTTATTTTCATATGATTCACGTATGTGGATCATATGTGGATCATATGATTTGCTTCATATGATTCACATATGATGCCCTTTTTCTATGATTCTCATATGAAACCAATCATATGAGAATCATATGATACTCATATGAGAATCATATGTGGCTAAGTTGCCTGTGTACACCCATAAAAAGATATATCTTTGCAGGTTAATTTTCATGCAACACGTCTCGGAGTACATACCTCTAAAAATTCAACATACAAAATTGAACATAAAGATCTGTGATATCCTATTTATTTTAGTTATGCACCAAATAACATCGAATTTATGTTAAAACTTATGAAAATCAAAAATATTCATTTTCCAAGAGAATATTTGAAATCTTTATTGGATAACATTAACAAATTGATGTTGAATTTCAAAAAAAGATATCAAAAAATCCTTATTTTTTATAATTCTCAAAATTTAAACTGTTTAGATGCCATTTTGTCTTAAAAACTATTACGAATTATATCTGAAGTTAACAAAAACTCAAACTTTATTAAGACTGACCAGAGAAATTTAACAAAACAGCCTTTTGAACACGTATACCCCCATTTTTTGAAATATCAATTTTTCCAATCATTCTTTACAAAATTTGAAAAAAAGTTAAATTTAAGATGACGATATAGGCTAAAAATCAATAAAAATAGATATCCAGTTCATTTGTTTAAAATTTTTTAAAAAGCTTTAGGTCCATAAAAGAAATTAAGAATTTTGTGTCTGTGTATGTATTGAATGACATGAAGTTCCTATGGACAGAGTGCACAGGGTTCGACATTAACGTTAGTCCGTTAGTCTCAGACTAATACATAAAATACATAAATGATGTACATAGTTTTTAGCTCTACTGGTCAGAGACCAGAAGAGCTTATGCAATAGTAATGCGTCCGTCATCCGTCTGTCTGTCTGTCTGTCTGTAAACAATTTTTCAAAATGCTACTCCTCCTACAGTTTTGGTCCAATTTCAATATAACTTGGCACACAAGTAGACTACACTAAGATACATAATTTTGTGCATCGGTTTTTGATTTCGATGAACGGTGTTGAACGGTTACTAAAGATAGAAATTTCTTTGAAATTCTTTCAAAATGCTACTCCTCCTACAGATTTGGTCCGATTTCAGTATAACTTGGCACACAAGTAGACTACACAAAGATACATAATTCTGTGCATCGGTTTTTGATTTCGATAAACGGTGTTGCCATGGTTACTAAAAATAGAAATTTCTGTGAAATTCTTTCAAAATGCTACTCCTCCTACAGTTTTGGTACAATTTCATTATAACTTGGCACACAAGTAGACTACACTAAGATACATAATTTTGTGCATCGATTTTTGATTTCGATGAACGGTGTTGAACGGTTACTAAAAATAGAAATTTCTTTGAAATTCTTTCAAAATGCTACTCCTCCTACAGATTTGGTCCGATTTCAGTATAACTTGGCACACAAGTAGACTACACTAAGATACATAATTTTGTGCATCGGTTTTTGATTTCGATGAACGGTGTTGAACGGTTACTAAAAATAGAAATTTCTTTGAAATTCTTTCAAAATGCTACTCCTCCTACAGATTTGGTCCGATTTCAGTATAACTTGGCACACAAGTAGACTACACTAAGATACATACTTCTGTGCATTGGTTTTTGATTTCGATGAACGGTGTTGCCTTGGTTACTAAAAATAGAAATTTCTTTGAAATTCTTTCAAAATGCTACTCCTCCTACAGATTTGGTCCGATTTCAGTATAACTTGGCACACAAGTAGACTACACTAAGATACATAATTTTGTGCATCGGTTTTTGATTTCGATAAACGGTGTTGCCGTGGTTACTAAAAATAGAAATTTCTGTGAAATTCTTTCAAAATGCTACTCCTCCTACAGTTTTGGTCTGATTTCAATATAACTTGGCATACAAGTAGACTACACTAAGATACATAATTCTGTGCATTGGTTTTTGATTTCAATGAACAATGTTGCCATGGCTACTAAAAATAGAAATTTCTGTGAAATTCTTTCAAAATGCTACTCCTCCTGCAGTTTTGGTCTGATTTCAGTATAACTTGGCACACAAGTAGACTACACTAAGATACATAATTCTGTGCATTGGTTTTTATTTTGATGAGTGGCAAGGATCATTTCTCTATTTATTGCTGATTTAAAGTCTCAAGTCCCAACTGCTACTTTTCTCTTCCTTTGTTTTAAGTATAAACCATTAGAGCTACAGTCTCGACAGAGACTTCTGGTTAAATTATGGACAGTAACTTGTGTCCATATTTCCACATTTTTGTTTTGAAGTTCAAATCTTGTTACATATTAACAGTTTGATGCATTGATCTCTGCTGCAGAGGAAATAAAGCATGTCTGTCTGTCTGTCTTTTCGATTTTTTAAAAACTCGCCGTATTATTTCCCGTTGAATTCTTCATGAGCAAATCGTAATCCTTAACTACATATAGTTTGAAAATTGGAGGCTAGTTGCTTGGTGACTTTATCATTCATGATCATAGTCTGCTCTGACCTTTATGTTTGTAGCGTCTACAATCTTAAAAGTAGCCCTCATTGTAGCTAGTATTCAGTGTTAGGTGAATTAAAAGGTGAATTGTAGATATAAGCGCAATGAAGAGTCGTTGTCTCATATTTTTCTGACTAGTGTGTTGGTGAAAAGAGTAAAATTGAACTGCCCAGGCTACTATATTTTTTTCTCCAGACTAATAATTTTTTTTCTTATATCCAGATGAATATTGATTTAAAAATTCCCGTCTTAAGAAATGTTCATGTATGACCAGGTTTATAACTACAGATAAAGGTATAGGATGACCTTCACTAACAGGAATTTTACTCTTATCTGACAAATGGATATATTAATTGCAACATTCTTTACGACAATTGCCAGTAAGATTCATAATCACTATTAAACCTTCTTTATCAAGTATATTTTTAACAATTTACACAGATTTTTATGGTTTTATTTTGATGTTGTAATTTTCATCATTTATTTTGTTATCTGCTTTTTTTTTCTTTTTTCGAGGTTTAATTTTGCTTTTTCGAGGTTTAATTTTGCTATCTTAATTCTTATTCCTTAAAATATGTAATATGTTGTATAATTGTATAAGTATATAGCGTCAGCGCCCAGCCTAGCCAGTGTCCGTTTGGATGGAAACAGCGTGGTTTATCTTGTTATGCTTTCTTCATTGATGTCCCAGACGGATGGACTGAAGCAATGGTTCGTAACTTTAATCATAACCTGCATTCCTCCCCATAAATATACAGATACCCTATAACCAAGTTAAGCATCTCAAATTCATTCCATATCCTGTTACATAAACGGATATTTGGATTTAATTATTTACAAGTACACTTTATTAAATGCAGATGATATTTTATATAATATCTGAATAAGTATTTTTTGGTAAAAAATGAATAGAAAACTTTATATTGTTGTCTATTTCATTTAAAAATAATAGGCGGGGGATACCCTCTCCCACCTCTATCATCACATTTTTTCACTCAGCTTTTACCGTCAATTGCCACGCCCATCTACTTCCCTCCCCTCATACTTTCCTATTCGTGATCGCCATTCGTTGGCTAACACCCATTTCTTCCTACCATTTGTTCATAGCTCTTTCTTCAATTAATAAATTATGTATTTTCCACAGTTATACTGCAATGCACTTCAGGCCAAATTAGTGGAAATAGAGACAGAAGTAGAGGATGAATTTCTTCGTATTTACTTAATGGACCATGGATACAAGGGTAGATAGAGAAAAAAAATTAATATGTAAAAAAGATTTTTTTGTTTTTGAAGTGTAATTAAGTAATTAAAATTATTTATTTTGCAAAATCCCTAATTGTTTTCTTTTTTCATTTTAAATCAAAACTTCCTTTATGTGAAAATCATGTTAATTCAAATATAAGTCATATTTGGTGATTGATAACATTTAAACTAAAAAAGTTAGTTATAATGATATAGATGCATCGTAGAAAACCTTGCATTTAAAAAATAATTATTAAATACAAGCATTTCTGTATGGTCATCTTATTATATCTATAGGTACACATGTAATGAAATATATATACATCATAGACTGTTAGCAGTGCGCGTTTACCCTTTAGCATACTCTTTCATAGACCATAATTAGTTTTAGGTTAAGTAAGTGTTCTACCTGTTGAATCTAGGTAGTGTTCACGTCATTAATGCGGATGCAACACACTCCCTGAAAAAAATTTAAACAGTTTTATTTTGACAACTGTACTTTAGGTCAGTTTTGGATTGGTTTGACTGATGCTTTAGTGGAGGGACACTGGGTCTGGGAGAGCACCCAGAAAAGCCCAGGTTATACTGGCTGGGGGCCGGGGGAACCCAATAATGGGGGACACCATGAAGACTGTGCCCATCTGTATGACGCTATTTCCTTCCACTGGAACGATGTCCCATGTGACAGGAAGTACAACTTTATTTGCGAAAAAGAGTAAGTAAAATCACTGGCGAAGTACTTTTGCAATGTATGAAAGAAAATTTTTAAAGATTACAATTTTATGTACTTCTTTTTTTTTTTACCTTAGTGCTTGAATAGATCTTAAAAACACAAAGCGCAGTAACACTTAATTTTATTCTTTTCCATTTCAGACTTGATGATGATGGAGGTATCATTGGATAAAATTCTGACTCTACAATTTGAAAATATTAGAAAGAAAATTCAAAAATATCGTTTTTGACTAATCATTATTGACAAATTAGTTGATGAAAATGATATCAACATTCTCGTTTACAGTCCGCATTTCCTAAGTTCTATGGTTGATACAATGGCCTTGACAGCAAATACAATATATTATTAAGTAGATTGCTGACATAAATTTCTCATTTTAATCATTAGATAATTTTTTTTCCATACTGAATTTCTTATGGACTTTCTATTGACTTTTCCGTTTGTCTAATCATAACAAGGAACACACGGCGAGTGTGAATGGTCGACATGAAATCATGATACCTAACCCCACCTTTTGATATTTTAACGGTCTTTGACGTAAACATTTTATGACGCAAAGACCCTTAAAATAAATTTTAATGTAAATTATGATCTTAAATTGAGGAAATGTGGTTTATCCATATAAATTAAACACCTGACTGCCCAAGTGTAAAATGCTAAATAATGACAAGCTGTAAGTTTTCTTTGACAAAAATACAACTTTTATAAAATAATCTCCCTATGAAAATATTTCTTATCTGTTGGATTGTTTAATGTCCCTTTCCAGAATTTTTCAAACTCATATCGAGATGCCATGCATCACTTGCCATTGAGGGCAACAAATTTTCACCTATGTTCGGCACTTGCGGACTTTAAGCAATGATAGATCTTTTTTATGTCAGCACCTAATGTGACAGGGTTAGGGTTAGGGTTAACCTCCGTTTATACGGAGGATCAGTCTCCGGGTCCACCAGTGAGATATGAACCCGTGATGTAGGATCAACTCCCTACTCCGCGCGACTCAAAAAAAAGAAAGAAAGAAAGAAACACCGCAAGAGACCAATATCCAATAATACCCTTGTGAAACTAACTTAAAGTCGAGAGTCACAATCTACATGGCTGAGACGCATGCTTAGCAGTGCGTCTCACGTTAGACTAGTGTACAGTGCGTCTCACGTTAGACAAGTGTATTTTATTTAGTGGAGAATTAAAAAAAAATATCAGCACCAATTAATCTCTATTACACGATCTAATTATGATAATTAAAAAGTAAAAAAACAAGAGGCCCGTGGGCCTTATAGGTCACCTGAGTATCATGCAACAACTTTCAAACAATTGAATATGATTCATGTTTTAATCTAGAAGCCATGAAATTCACAATTTTGAAAGAGGCACCATTGCTTATCATAATTATGCACCCAGCATACTTACTTTGGTTAGTAATACCCAGAGGTACATGTAGATCACAGTAACAAAGAGAAAATGCATTTCCACTTTATCATTATCAGTTGTGCACCCCATCCCACAGGAACCACTGACCCTGGGGCCACATCTTTCAAAATTTTGGAAATTTTATAAATTTTATTTCATCATGTTGTTGATTAATACCAAAGTGCAGATTTCAAAGCATTAAATCATTTTCAGACCCCCCCCTCCCCCAAAGTACAGGTCTATTCCAGGGGCCAGGAAATTAAGCATTTTTGGAAGAAGCAGCGTTCTTCATCATAAATATATACTAAGATCATTGCCATAATACCCAGGATCAAAGGAAAAGATTTTCAAAAAATTTATGCATTTTCACTATATAAACGCTAGAGCCCCGCCCTAACACAAGAAGCCCTGACCAAGAGGTCCTGAAATTCAAAGATCTCAAAGAGGCATCCTTCCTCCTCATAACTATGTACATAGTTCATTGGTTTGATACCCAGGTGCAGAAAAGAAGATTTTCAAGTAATAATGCATTTTCACTATATTATAACCGGTAGAAATACACAAGTCGGTGCTTCGTTTAATAATTTATCATAACGATTCAAACTTGGTGTTTACTACACGATCGGTATGTCGGCGTGGATAGTGCAAGGTCCAGTTTCCAACTGACGATCATGTATGAAACGGCCAATTTATACCAATAATGAAATAAACAATTAAAATGAAGAGTTACTCTAAGCAGATGGACATAATTGACATAATTAAATTAATTGAATAATAATTAACATGTTCACTCAGGTACAGGTAGCATCAAATGTCTTGCGGTCAAGGTCTGTAATTATGTTTTAATTAGCACTATCAAAGAATATAATTGTGACTCAAAATCTGTTCATTTCACACGGTCACAGTACTCCCTTGCCCCCCGAAACACGTCCTCGTGTTTCCAAGAAGGTCCAGTGCTGTCAGGCATACTTCTGACAACATTGGAAGTCCTTGGATACTGCTTCCTGGCTCCACGGGGAGGTCCACTGTAGATGGCTTTCCTCGAGGAATGAAACTCTTTGTATTTCCGAAGTGAATTCAACTCTTCCTCTTTCTTTTCGGTCTCATTCTGAAAGTCAGTTAATACTTTTTTCGATTCCTCAAGGTCTTTTTCTACAGCTGAGAGTTTTTCCCGGAGTTCTTTAATAGTCTTGTCTTTTTCTACGAACTTCGTCAGAGAAACTTGCCGCTCACGCAACCATTTATTTTGGTAGTATTGGGCGTCGGATTTGTAAGATGCTGCCTTGTCCCTGAAGTTTTTAACTTGGGTCTCTAAAGTTTCACTATGAATGTCAATGACACTGACAGATGAAAATGGCATTTCACTCAATGTGGATTTTTCTTTGCGGGTTGTTCGAAATTTGATTATTCTTTCTCGGTCTCTGGTTTGCTTCCTTTTTGATTTCCTTCGCACTGTACATGTTTCGTCAGTCTGCGTTTCAACTGATCGCGTCGGTACTGAAGAGACAGCATAGATGGTACGGACATTCCGTGTTTTACACATCCTTGCATAGTGTCCTCTTCTTCCACACTTAAAACATGATGAAGCCAGTGCGTTGCAGACGGTCCATCCGTGTCTTAATCCGCAGCGTCCACACTGTTGCAAGGTGAAGCGCGGTTGGACTGGTCGCATCCATGCAGGAACAAATGGAAACATGTCGATGATTAGGGGAATTCTGGTACGAAGGTTGGCAAACTCGCTTAGCTGTATGAGAGTACTGGGATCTAACTACTACAAAGTATATGCAGTAGCCCTGGGTAAATTACCCTTAGGATTCTCCACCAAATATAACCGGTAGAAATACACAAGTCGGTGCTTCGTTTAATAATTTATTATAACGATCCAAACTTGGTGTTTACTACACGATCGGTATGTCGGCGTGGACAGTGCAAGGTCCAGTTTCCAACTGACGATCATGTATGAAACGACCAATTTATAACAATGATGAAATAAACAATTAAAATGAAGAGTTACTCTAAGCAGATGGACATAATTGACATAATTAAATTAATTGAATAATAATTAACATGTTCACTCAGGTACAGGTAGCATCAAATGTCTTGCGGTCAAGGTCTGTAATTATGTTTTAATTAGCACTATCAAAGAATATAATTGTGACTCAAAATCTGTTCATTTCACACGGTCACAATATAATCAATAGAGCCCCGCCCTAACACCGGAACCCCTGACCCTTTGGCCATAAAATTCTCAATTTTAGAAGAGGCAGCCTTATTCACCATAACTATGCACTTGGTTAGTTTATTTAATGCCAAGGAGCAGAAAAGAAGAATATCAAAGAAATAATGCATTTTCACTATATAATCCAATAATATAGCCCCGCCCTGCCACTAGAACCCCTGACCCTGGGGCCATTAGATTCACAATTTTAGAAGAGGCAGCCTTATTCACCATAATTATGCACTTGGTTAGTTTATTTAATGCCCGCAAACAGAAAAGAAGAGTATCAAAGAATTTTGAATTTTCACAATATAATCTATATGGCCCACCCTAGCACTAGAACCCCTGACCCTGAGTTTACTCAGGTGACCTAAAAATTAGAACTTGTCAAGATAACAAATGTGAAAACATTTCTTTTTCATGGTGTGAGAAAAACCAGCGATACAATATTTGGATTTCTTTATTTTTAAGACAGATAAACAAAAATAAAAAGACGTTAAATAAAAGATATGGTTTTCAAAGTCAGACTAAGTGAGACAGATACCAAAATATCATCGACACATCATACCATTCAAAATATAAATGAAAAAATGATAAATTAAAAACAAAAAAGATATCTCAAGTTACTATACAAATGAATAGTGATTATTTACGATGAAAAAAAGCATAAAGTAAGCACACAGTATTCAGCAAATGTCCATTCAATGATTTAAAACGAGGTGGAAACAAATATATCCGGTTATTATCCATTCCAGCGTATATTATTGAAAAAATTTTGATTAAATTGATTGCCCGAGTTAAATCCTGGAAACAGTCTATTTCTGTCTATTCGCTGCCGTGGATTTTGAGTTGTCCTAACAGCTCTCGGTGATGCTGTAGGTCTCTGTCGGTTTCTTCTGCCATTACCATTCCCACCGAGGCCTCTCCCCACTAAGGTATTTGCAGTATTACTTCCCGAAATTTGACGTCTTAATGGAAAGTCGTTCATAATTCCTGACTGCATACGGGCAAGCAAATTTTGCCTTCTTCGGAAATTCTGCATTCTAGCCGCTCTCATACGAGCTAGATTTTTTCGAAGATCTGCGACTTGTGATGCTGATAATTTTGGTCTAGCTGAAGTGATATCCACATTCACAGGACTTTCCGTCGTACTTTCTCCAGGGTTGTTGGAGACACTTTTTATTCTCAATATACCTCTTTTACCCTGATCTGGAAGATCCTCTAGCTTTCTACGATCCCGGAAAAAAGTTGCTTGAAAAGAAATCCTGGGTGTCGGCTGTATGGATAAAGATGATTCCATCAGTGGCCTTGTGTCAATGGTTAGATAGACGATAGGTTCGTGTGTCACGGTGTACACAGATATCGAATGAGTATTAAAAGTTTTGGTATTGGTTTTTGTGTAAAATTCCTCAAACGAAGAACTTGGATAAAGAACACTTGATTCTTTCTGATGTTTCCTTAAAAATAATTTATCAGGACTAATTGGTCTTTCAATATTTTCATGATGCGATGAAACACTGTATAAATAGGTTGATTTGGTTGGTTTTATATCAAGAGCATCCCAAGGAATATTTGTTGCAAATGCTCCAACGTCCTCACTACGAAATGGTTTTATAGCTGAGAAACCTAATGCTAATGTTGAAACGGATGAAGACATGTGTGATAACGATAAAAGAGATGAATATTCAGCAGAGCTTTCTTGCAAGAAAGGTGATAAAATTGGAACTTTGTCTTTTTTTGCCGAAGTGTTCAGGTGCTTGTCATGTTGATTAGAATGCAGGCCCTGGTCTCTATTCCAATTCTGGTCTGGGAATGTCAAAGTTGCCATATCCACAGGAAATGATATGGGATTAAGATATAACGACTTCTGTGTTTCAAGATTCGTTAAGCCAGAAGTCTTAGTAGGATGTATCAATGACTTTGAGGAGAAAATATCTTTTGTATCTAATTTCTCGTGGACAGCTGACGATAATTGCGGCATTGATATGCTTCTATGCAATGTGAATGAGTACAGTTTAGATGATACTATTGGTAAAGATGTTGGAGAATCTTGTATTGAGAACATTTTTATGCTTGGAAGAATGGAAAACTGAATGTTGGAAGGCTTGTTTTCAAGAAAAAAGTATTGGTCTATCTCTGGTGATTGAACACCATGAGAAACCAAAGCAGTATCCTTTATGATGTCAGGATATACAGGAAAATAGATACTCTTGTTTGAGAAGTCATCATTCTGACTTTCTTCCCGGAAAGCAGGTTTATTTGATGGTAATGTAGTGAGAGATGAAACGATGGATGATTTGACAAGCTGAAGAGAAGTCTTTGAGAATGAAATCAATTTTTCTGAGATGAGCGTATTTTCCGTTTTATTGTATTCTGGAGGTTCATTTGATGACTTCGTCAAAGGGGTTACTACTTCATGTACATTAGCCTGAAGAGATTTGTAATGGTTCGCCGATAATGAGCTGTCGAGGGCGAGTTGAACTGACATAACAGGTAACTTCAGCAATGTGTGGTCGATAAGCCTTTGCTCTGGAAATGATAAATGTTGTTGGAATAAAGAGTCATCTAAAAAGGAGTTTGTACTATGCAAAATGACTGACGAATCTTCGCCAGCGATTTTAGAAGAATGTATTATATACGACTGTATTGTGGACAGCTTTTGTGGTGAGTGAGGTGGCAGTTCTAATCCAGATACAGAAGTTATTACATCAAGTGACGAGTTGTTTTCTGTCTTTAAAGAGGATATTGCAATTTGTGAGTTTTGTGAATTCTTTTGATGTGGATGAAAACTAAACGTTTGCTCGTAATCCGTCGAATACGATGGAGAAGAAGGAAATGATGTAATCAGTCCTCTGGTAGTCGAGTATATATTTATAGTTGCTTTCAAGATATTGGTTGAAGAGCTCTCTGACCCTATAAGGCTCTTTAACAGACTTTCTGAAGAACCTTCTAGAAGTTCATGAGAATTTATCCACGAAACAGTGGAAGAAAATTTTGAATTTTCATAGATCTTTGAAAAGCTTGCAGTAGGTTTAATCAACGAATAAGATTTGGTTTTGTCAGATTGTTCAAAAACCTGATCTGTTTGTACTTGATTAACTTGCTTTTGTTCTATATTGTTAATCATACTAGGAGTACCATCAGAACTACTCAAAGTCCAGTTATTTTCTGGAGATGTGTAATCACCATATGCTAATCCTTCAAAGTTAAGTTTTTCAAGCCCTTGATACAATTCATTTGCTGACACCGAAGAATCAGGCAAAGAGTTTGGAAAATTGGAATTATTATGGGGATCGTATTCATCATGCGTGTGTAAATTCGTGATATTATTCTCCTGGCTTGTCTTATTAAGCACTTGTTGTGCAGTTTCATTTTCTGTGGGTAAATCTAAAGACATGCCATCAAAATTAAAAGTTGATTTTTCAGTTAATGTCAATTCTGGTCCAATCGTTTGCTTTGTGAAATGCATAGGGGCACGACTTCTACCATAAATTCCATAATGGTGTTTGTCAGTATGTGGAGAGCTGTGAGCCGTGTGATCATGAGTAGCTGTGTCAGGCTTCGAGGTTGTTGATAATCTTGATCCAAAATTCCACAGAAAGTCCTGATAAAGATCCTGCAGTGAAGTCGTCGTTTTAGTGGCTGCCACTGAAGTGGAGTCAACAGAGATTGTTGCTTTCGGAGTTGACTCCGTAGATCCAAGACTACCCAATACAGGTACTGTTGTTACTGCTACTCCACTTAGATCATTATTTTTTTCTCCTAGTTTTGAATTTGTATCCAGATTCAAATCATGCAGTGAAGATTTAGTTGAAGTTGCTACTATTGATGAATGGAGTTCCGCGTGTAAATCAGTCTTTGTAAATAGCTCTGTGACTTTGCTTGGAACAATGCTAGCTGTTGTCATTGAAATAAAGCTTGAAACTGTTGTGGTATACTGTTTCGTGACATCGAGCGTTTCCAATAATTTGCTGATAGATCTTGTTTTCGTCAATTCTGATCCATCAGTTAAATTTATACCATAATAGGAGTCATTAAGTGGATCACTAGACATAGGATTTCGATTATCCACTGACCTTGTTGTATTGGTGATGTCAGTAATATTTATTCTTGCTTCATCTTTAAAAGTATTTGAGCTGCTTGACATGGTTTCATTATTGTCCGGTGACACATTTTTAATCATGGTGTCACCCTTTGCTTTTGAATTTGCTTTAAGAAACTGCAACCCAGTGAAATTAAATGTATCATTTTTATCCAGGGTCAAGTCAAATCTATCATGGTTAATATGTCCTTTCGCAGCAATATTTTTGCCATCTACAACTGATTTTTCTGTGGAAGTTACATGGTCTGACTTACGGAGAGCGATTTCATTTAGGTGATGCTTAAGGTGTTCAAAGTCATTTACCAGATGATTTTGATTTTCAATGGGGTCTTTTGTCACTCCAAGTTCTAAATCGAAGTTTTGAATCAAATCTTTTACGGTCTTATTTAGATGAGATAAAAATGCTACGTCATCAATACTTGTGTGATCGGGGAGTTCCATTTCTGTCGTTGTTATCAATTCAGCAATAGAATCTGTAGTTGTATCTTTGGATTCTATATGCTCCTGAGTCTCGATTGCTGCCCTGTGTCCCTCCGTTGTTGATTTTGGACCAGCAGTAGTTACTGTTTCTATATGTGATTTAGATTTAGTAACGGTATCACGTGATGTTGTCGAGGCGGTCACACCAGAAAGAGGCTTCGTTGTCGTCAATATTATTTCCACTGTGGTTGACATTTTGTCGTCCTTCTTGTAGATACTGACGTCATCAGCGTTGGACACAACACCGAGACCGATATCTATATCCTTGATATTTTTTAAAACATTTTGCTTGATAATTTCAATTTCCTCTTGCATGAGCTTTTCTGTCGCTGGGACTTTGAAATTGACTTTCATGTGACCATCTCTGTAAAAAGAAAGTTCCAAATTTATAAGCAATAAAATTTCGTTCACAAAAGACATATACATTTAATAAAATGTTTATAAGTGTTTATTTTACATATTTACAAACAATTAATATAACGTATTGCTGTCTTTTCTGAGAACAAATAAAAGAAAATACTAACTGAATGGAAAGGGACACAGAACAGTCTTGCACTGGACGATTCTCATTTGCATCTAATTTGAATAAATTTTTCATCTGTAAAAGCAAAATATTTTAATAAAATTAGAGATCGAATATACGTGTGATTATACAGTAGTAAATTAAGGATATGTGATACGATATTAAGTACTTTAACCTGAACAAATTGAAATTTGAAAGATATAATTGAATATTAAAAGCAAATGCTGTTTGTCAGTCAAATGCTCATTTTTTTTTTTTTTTGAAAAGTATCCTCTCTTTACTGCACACTAACTTCAGGGTACTTACTAGTATGTGTTATAAGACTTATCCGCCATTTAATATAAAGAATAAATTGCAATAACACTGAAATAGGAAAGTATAAGATTCATGAAATATATACTTTTATATTGCATTTTCCCCATTATTCATACATTTGAGCATAATTTAAAATTAAGCGGTCTTGTGTTGCCAGACTGACAAGGCCGTGTCAGTTTAGAGTTATATGTAAAAACATGCATAAAAAGTCTATTTTTAATGACTGGACGTTTTTAATGTGTATATTACGGACGCCCATTTAGGACCTATCAAAAATATTTTTGAATTCGTTATAACGAATTTTAGAATTCGTTATAACGAATTCAATTTGTTATAACAGATTTATAGAATTCGTTATAACGAATTTAATTTGTTATAACAGATTCATTGAATTCTTTATAACGAATTTAATTTGTTATCACAGATTTATTTAATTCGTTATAACGAATTTAATCTGTTATTACAGATTTGTTGAATTCGTTATAACTAATTCAAGAATTTGGCTATAACGAATTCAACAAATCTGTAATAACAGATTAAATTCGTTATAACGAATTCAACAAATTTGTTTTAACTGATTTAATTCGTTATAACAAATTCAAAGAAATTGTAATAACGAATAAATTCGTTATAATGAATTCAATAAATCTGTAATAACAAATTAAATTCGTTATAACGAATTCAATGAATCTGTTATAACAAATTAAGAGCCATTCTCTGTAATGATTTGAAATTTTATATAGGAGCTGTGGCACACATAGTCTCAGAATTTCTCCAAACTCTATATGATAAAAGTCATTGATACCCTAAACTGAAATCAGGCAAAAATTGGTTGCTAAGTTTTATAGTTACCATGGCAACACATCTTAAATTTCAAAAAATGGCATTTTTTAACATTTTTAGAGCCCCATAGTTAATATTTGTGGCAAAGCAAACAATTGGCAATGACTGTTTCCAAAAGTGGAAGGTCATATGTCTCAAATGCATGATAAACATGTTTGGTAAATCAACTATTACATACGTTACTATGGTAAGAAAGTATTCAAAAGTAAAAAAAAAAATATTCATTGAATTTTATAAAGTCATACACGTAAAAATAAAAAGCAATTATAGGATAAAATGTGACCAAATAATAGAAAAAAGAGCCTTGAAACATAGACCAAAAACAAAATATGATATTTCATTTAGGTTGGCAATGGTTGCCAAGGTTTTTATACCATAGAGAGCCTTCAAAGTAACACTCTGTATGTTTAAATCAGATCCTACCTTTTAAAAAAAGCACATTTCCTCATAACTAATGATCAATTTTATAAGATGTTGGTGTGCCCCAAGTTTTCCCATTTGAAAAAATTCAGATTAGATTCTTTAAATAAAGCGTTGCTATGGAAATAAGCAAAAAATATATGCTTAAAAACCTGAAAAATATTTTCTTTCCTTGGATACGTACCCTTAAATGTAGATTCCCAAAACTTTTATGATTGATATTTATTAACAGTTAACTTGACTTTTGATGTTGACTATCATCAAATCTCTAAGTGGGTGCAAGAAGTTGGCACACAGGGTTTGATATTGATATAAAGTTCATAAAATCGAACATTTTCCCTTCTTGGTAACCATAGCAACAGTGTTGTTTTATTCATCAAATTTTATCAATATATGATATTCAACTTCAGTTCTAACAGATAAGTACTATTCAAGCTGAGTTCTTTAATTTGTTTCTTGATTAAATGGCAATTTAATTCTGAATGCAGCGAAAAATAATTCACTTTTAAGCACTGGTACTTTGTTTCCATGGTAACACTACAAAGTAGCAATTGTACCCTATTTTTCTTATAGTTTTGGTGTTGCAAGGTCCTAAGGATGCATATTTGCTACTCTTGAATTTTCATGTTTTTCCTCAAGACAGTAGCATTAACCCAATCTTAGTTACTTGTTTTGCATGGTTACACTGTGTTACCATGGTAACCATAAAAGTTATTTATAGAATAATATTGCTTATACCTATATACTTAAGGTCAAACATTTTCATTGTTTTTCTTAAGTCGTTCATTGAGTTTGAGCATGTAACACCTACCATTAGTGAATACGGAGTGTTTTTCAGCATATTTCAGCATTTTAAATGTATTCCAAATGTACCCTTGGTTACCACTTACTTAGAGATATATTCTAAACAGTTTCTTTACAGTAGAAGTGACATCAAGGTGTCATGTTTTTGTGAGAATAGTGTGTTTGCTTTTTCTATTTTTTATTAAGCCATAGTCAAGATTTAAAGTGGTTGAAAATCTCGATTTTTTAAACTTTTCCGGCCGTTGCCATAGCAACCGAGACACATAGCAACGAAATTTTGTTTGATATTTGTTTTTGGTGTCAAGTACTAAGCATGTGTGAAGTTTCATCAAAATCGGTGACCATGCGTGGCAACGAAGTTTAAGTGGTTACAGAGAATGGATATTAAATTCGTTAAAACGAATTCAATAAATCTGTTATAACAAATTAAATTTGTTATAATGAATTCTAAAAATCGTTTTTAACGAATTCAAAAATATTTTTGATAGGTCCTAAATGGGCTTCCGTAGTATATCTACCCCAAAGATTCGGGAGAGAAAAAAAACACACAACTCCCTGAAAATTTTCATCAAATATCAACATATGTCGTGTAATAAATAAATGTTTCCTTTAGGAAAATTATTTTAAAGTCTTAGTCTGATTTCTTTCTTTTTTGATAATTCAAGAAGCAGCATCCGTCACCATCCCCAAGAAAAAAGGCTTACCAAGCCACACAGCTCGCGGGACAGAACCCCCTCCTTCCGGGATAGCATGTCCTTTGATAAATCGTCGTCTTCAACTACAAAAAAATAGAGAAATAGGCCTATAATCAATTTATTTTGACGTCTTTTTTATGTGTAGATTAATTTAAAATCTTTTGTCTACAAAAATCAGAAATTTGTAATTATTTCAGAAATCTAAATCAAGAACTCACATTTAGATGACATCTGCGATGAACCATGTGGTTGGGATACTATAAAGAAAAAAATACATATATCTTATAGCTGAAGACATATAATTTTAAAAATTATATTATAAATTATAAAAAGGTAAATTCCAAAAAATGAGTAATATATATTTGACTTTTTTCTTTGAAATGCATTTACATGTTAACATAATGTATATTCACACATAAGCACAGTCATACAGTATAGTTTTAGCTAATGTTTTTTTTTAATTCTCAAGTTCATCAAATAATAAATTTTGTGGATATTTTTAAATGTAAGGAATCCACCACCCGTGATGCACTTTTTGCATAACAGAGTATTAAGCGGATTTCTTTCCATTTGTGATATGTTTTTAATATAAAATATAAAGATGGCCTTTTTTACATGTGAATTTTTCAACGATTTTTTTTTTATTCTGAAAAATTAAATCTGGGCTTAAGTTACGAGAACACATTGAAATTTCCCCTTTAGCCTTGAAGACGAATACAAAATATTCATCTTAGCATGGAAGAGCGAACCTGCACATATGTAGCATTTAATCTTATGGTTCTGGAATTAGCCCATACACGTGTTTCTTCTCCGACAGGTATATCAATCTATCTTTATAGGTAAATTACACATCTTATATGCCACCTGTACGCAGGTGTGACTTTCATTTGAGAAGAAAACTAAACTGTATTATAGTATATACGAGGGTCATTCAAAAAGTTCGTAGACTTTTGTCCTAACTTTTTTATTTAACGTCATATTATATCCAAATTTGGTACAAATATTTTAACAACAGATTCAATTAATTTTAGTAAAAAAAATGGAATGTATCTTCATATTTATTAAAATTACCAAGGATTTAGAACAGCAAAAATAGGGTCACGGAGCACCGTCAAAATTGAGTAATTTATTAATTTTCACTTTAGAGTATTTACAGCCATACCTCTAATAAATGGAGCTGAAACGAAATAAAATTTACATTTTTAAATAAAGTATTGCTGTATTAATTAAAATGAAATCAGGTTATGTAATATGTCCCTCCATTTAAAAGATATCAGTTTTTAAATACATATGGACTTGATTAAAAAAGGCAAAAAACCATGACGTTGGAGGACGTCACGGAGCAGCAAATAGCAATAAAATTGTACTTTACATTCGGGAAACTTCTTCTAGAAGCTTAAAAAATCTGTATAAACCAGGATCTGTATGAACAATAATCTGTGTAATTGTATTAAATGGAAAATACAATTTTTGAGTGGTAGCGAGTTTGAATCGGACGATGGATTGTCTGCAAAGAAACAGGTTAAAGTTAACAATACTGTCAAAAGAGTTAGGAACGTCATTGAATGTGATGTGTGCTTCACTATTGCAGAATCAATAGAGTTACATGGTAAATTAAAGAATTTAAAAACAATGACATTATAATTCAAGCTATATTTGTACAATTTTTAGCAAACTAAGTGTTAAGTGTTATGGATATGTTTTTTGAATGGAGAAGACGCTACAAACCGGGTTTGAAATTAAAAAAATAAGAGTATAATTTTGACAAACTTTCTCAACGTTGTTTTTGACGTTACAATGTTGGTTTACCGTGCTCCGTGGTAACAAAACATGTTGCTTTAAATTTTGGCTAACATGAGTTCTATTTAATCAAATAGAATGAAACTTCACACTTCGACAAAATAAATGTTTATGTTTACGAACATGTGTTGATCTATAATATTGTAGTAATCATATGACGATGAGAAGCATTGTCTACGTATTTT